>NW_027528859.1:4789806-4835001 GCF_008692635.1 Crocuta crocuta | reverse complement strand
CTAAAATTTTAAGTTTCTTAAATATTTTTCTACAAAAGTTTCCTACATTTCCTACTTAAAATAACTTTAAAAATACATGCTTTAAGCAAATTATTACTTTTTGTCATTAAAAACTTTTTTAAATGTTTCTTTTCGAAAGAGTGACAGAGCACGAGTGGGGGAGGGGCAGAGAGAGGGAGAGAGACACAGAATCCAAAGCAGGCTCCAGGCACCGAGCTCTCAGCACAGCTGTTCAGAGCCCACCATGGGGCTTGAACTTGAACTGCGAGATCGTGACCTGAGCCAAAGTCTCATGCTTAACCGACTGAGCCACACAGGCGCCCCGTGTCATTAAAGATATATATAGTTTTTATTTTTTTATTTTTTAAAAAAAATTTATTGTTTTATTTATTTTTGAGAGAGAGAGAGACAGACGGACAATGTGAACAGGGCAGGGTCAGAGAGGGAGGGAGACACAGAATCCGAAGCAGGCTCCAGGCTCTGAACTAGCTGTCAGCAGAGGGCCGTCGCGGGGCTCGAACCCACGTATCGTGAGATCATGACCTGAGCTGAAGTCGGACGCTTAACTGACTGAGCCACCCAGGTGCCCCAAAAGATACATAGAGTTTTTTAAAAAACCACTTTCCTGTCTTCTGCTGACAATCTCTGGAGACATTTCTGACCTCTGGTTGGTTGGTTTTTGCTTTTTTCTTTTTGGGGCTGGTGGTGGTGGTCTTCCTGTTGGCCACCGCTTATTTCAACAAAAGGTTAACTGTGATCACCCACTATCATTTCTATGGCGTAGCCAAAATCCCCTGGTGTAAAATACTGAAAGAATTTTAAAGAAAACTCCTGCTCTCCTTAGCTGACCGAGGTATGTACATACAAGAGGCTGTACCATTGCTGGGTTTCCTCTTGACCATTCCCTGGGTGATTAATGCCTTCCCACACAGGGACCTGTTTCCCTACGAAATTCCTAGGTGATCCCTGAGGAGTTTTTCAGTTCTAGAAACGTATGTGTAGCCTTCGTAGGACGTAGTGGCTGCAAAATGGCTTTCTAAAAGCAGATATATTCGCCTCTTTATAAATATATCGTGGGGTAGAAAAATCAGAATGAATTAAGTTTACTTATTTAAGTAATCGCCACACCCACGGTGGGGCTCGAACTCACCACCATGAGACCAAGAGTCACATCCTCCACAGACTGAGCCAGCCAGGCGCCCCTGAGTGCGTTACGGTTCAGTCCAGTTTCTCCACAGAGCAAAATAATCCGGCTGGGCGAACGAATTAACAAATACAAAATTTTTAACAAAGCCAGTACACAGCTCTGAAAGGATTCAGTCTTCTCAAGGAGCCTGGGAAGAAGGCAGTGTAAGAGTCTCAATCCCATTTTCCAAACGAGGAAACGGGTTCAGAAAGCATAAGGAGCTTGCCTCTTCCGTAACGGACCGATCGTTGCCGCCCTCACTTCACCTCACCTCCGGCTTCAGCACTAGAGTCCCCTCAGGGATGGTAGTCCAGGGTCCGGGCAGCCCCAAAGGCCAAGTGGGTGAGGCTGCTTTAACCATGCCACTTCCGCCTCCCTCGCGCCAACAGGGCTCACCGCCCTCACAGCCCGCGCTCTCCGAGTCACGAGTTTTCCTCGGGGGTCCGCCCCTCCTCCGGGTGATTGGGTAGTTCTTGAACTATTTCTGTCCTCTGATTGGCTGTTACCCCTTCGGCTCCCACCCCAACACCGCCTAGACCAACCGGATATAGGGGCAAGGTTTCCGCTTCCGCCTTCTCCCTCCCGTTTGTCGTCGGATCGCGGTCGCCGCCACAGCTACCGCTGCGGGGCGCGGTGTCGATCGGTCGGTTGGCTTGTCTTTCAACGTCGGTGTCCGTGCCGTTGAACTGCCCGCCATGGCTGAACTAGATCCGTTCGGCGCCCCCGCCGGCGCCCCGGGAGGTCCCGCGCTGGGGAACGGGGTGGCCGGTGCCGGCGAAGAAGACCCGGCCGCGGCCTTCTTGGCGCAGCAGGAGAGCGAGATTGCGGGCATCGAGAACGACGAGGCCTTCGCCATCCTGGACGGCGGTGCCCCCGGGCCCCAGCCGCACGGCGAGCCTCCGGGGGGTCCGGGTGAGAGTGCGGGCGCATTTGGGGCGGGAGGACTTGTATAGAAACTTGGCCCAGAGTGGGTCTGAGAGCTCTGTGTAACTCTTGTTTCTGGCTGAATCGGGAGGTTAAAGAAAGAGTGCAAGGAGGAAACGAGACCCTGGCACACTCACTGCAGAAACCTGGGTTCGGGGAGCTTACTCCGTCGTATGAGTATGGTTGAGTGCTCCTGGACGGGGCAGAGCGAGAACGCAAAGAAAATAGGGTGACTTGTCAGGCTGAAGAGACTGAAGAAGCCGGTTCAGCTCAGGAACTTTTCATTGAGCACTTGCTGTGCTTTGAGGCTGGCCTCTGAAACATAGCCGCATTGGCGTAGTTTGGCCAGACTTGAAGGCAAGTCTGAGCCCAGCACAGAACCAGTTACTGAAAAAGGAAGGCAGAAAAAATGAGAACAGTAGTGTCGTTTTTGAGATCTATACAAACAAAAATAGCAGTGCAGTTCAACACTTGAGGTGCACAGAGTTGGATTGTGAGGGGGAAAGGAGGCGTGAGACGGGAACTTGAGGAAGGTGGCCTAGCCCTGGAGGAAGAAAGTCCTGCCAAAGAAGGGTAAGAGTTTTACCATTTATTGAACGGATTATGGCCAGGATTTCTGGAGCTCTGCTTCCTCTGGCAACAGCTTTGGTAAGCAGTGTTGCCTAAGCAGAATTTAAGATTAGTCTGGACTAGCTTTTCAAAAGGTGAACAGAGAATACTGTGTGGCCTTTTCCTAGCCAAACTAGCAAAAACAAAACCAGAAATGGGGCGCCTGGGTGGCTTAGTCGGTTAAGCGTCCGACTTTCGCTTAGGTCATGATCTCGCGGTTCGTGGGTTCGAGCCCCGCGTCGGGCTCTGTGCTGACTGCCAGCTCAGAGCCTGGAGCCTATTTCAGAGTCTGTATCTCCCTCTCTCTCTGATCCTCCCCTGCTCACGCTGTCTCTCTCTCTCTCTCCCCTAGAAATAAATAAAATATTTAAAAAAAAAAAAAGAAAACGAGCAGTAGCATGCCAGGTCTGACCTTTGAATGCCTTAACCGTGGGTGATGCTTGGAATTATGGTGGGAGGAAGAGCTGATTGGAAGAGACCTTTCTAGTCATATGGGGAAGTAGGAACTTAGCTGGAAGAAGTAAGACCTGGGTTTTCATTTTCTTAAAAAAAAAAAATGAAAGGAGAATGGGGCACAGTAGGGCAGATGGGAGTGTTTGTACTACTCCAGCCTTAAGGGGCCCGGCACATAACGTAAATGAGAGAAACCTGCTGGAAATGAGACACTAAGGAGTGTTGGAGACCCAGGTTTTGGTGCCCTAGGGATGTACTCTTTATGGAAGCTTTTAGACTCCGGACTCTAAAATTAGTGTGCCAGCCAAGCGGTACCATTTTTGTGAGTAGGAGTGGGGAGACTGCTTGTTTACACTCCTGAGTTTTTATACCGCACCATGGTACCTCCTAAGCAAATTAGTCCCCCAATAAAAACTTACATGAGAACATACACTTGAAAATGCAAATTACAGCAAGCAGGTGGGACTGAACTGTGAACTGGGCTATGGCGGGAGATGAAGTTGGCCTTAAGTGAATAGGTTTTTGTGGTTGGGTCGTGTTTATTAACATTTGCCGGAGAATCATAAATTTAGTCTTTAGATCCTTCATTTACATCCCTCATTTAATAAAAGAAAACTTGAGTCTTACAGAAGAATGACTTGCTTAAGAAAAAAGGGCAAGTTTATAGCTTTGCCCCAAGTCCCCCTACCCTTTGATTGTACCATGTTCTGTTGCAGTTGTGTCAGCAGGGGTATCATGGGATAAGAGATTGTCATTTCCGAAAGCCAGTTGTGGCTGCCTTGGGTAGGACAGAGTTCAGAGAATCAGGACCCATGGTTAGAAAACCGTCCTGACCCAAGGACTGTGTTACTCTTGTTCACGACTGTATCCCGATGCCAGGGCGTCTTCGCAGATAGTGGATACTCAAAGGAATGAACAAGAAAACCAGGTCTAAGAGTCCTGTATAGAAAGACAAATGATGATGGGCAGTTTGGAGAGGTAAAAGGGAGAGGATAGGTGCTTTCTTCACTAAGCTTTCAGCAAGGGGAAGGAAGGGATGGTTGCTGACTTCGTTTCTAGGAAGGATTTTGTTAGTGAACAGGCGTTCGTGGACTTAAAGCCAGTCCCCTGACCGTGCAGTTGAGATCAGTAATAGTGCAGTGGTCAGCACTTCCTTTGGGGATTAGAGAACTAGTTGGGCTCTGCTTTTTTTCCTTTCAAAGAGGCACTCTCGTGGTTAAGATTCTGTGCTGTCCTAGACTGCCTGAGCGGGAGTTTAACTTTGTGGTCTCAGGCAACTTCCATAACCACCACTGCCCTGCTTAAGAGTTTTCCTTTGTGTAAAGTACAGATCTCCATAGAGTTACAGATTACATTAGTACCTGTAAAGTGCTTACACACTTGGTATATTACTACTACAATTACCTGGCTATACTCTTATTCCAGGGAGGGGGGTGGGAGAGGGGTTACAAGGCCTATAGGCCTTGGCTTGTGCTGAGGAAACATTTTAGGAGGGAGCCCTGTATCAGATGTGTTACTATACAGAAACATAGGCAGGAGGCTCTAACAGATTGAGGAAAGAGGAACATACTTAAGCCCTCCCCAGCCTTGGGGAAAACTCCATGAAGGATGGGGACAGGCAAAAACCAGAGAGCCTGAGCCTCAGTTGTTAGGAGGTCTGCAGAAGAGAGGTTAGTTTGGAGGGGGGAGGTAACCAGCTGAGTGAAGTGTCTCAGATACTGAAGAATAAGGAAAGAGGCAGCATAAGTCTAGAGCTGGGGAAAAGCCCTCAATCGTGAGGACTAAGGAGGGAGGAGAAAAACAATTAAGGAGCTACTGAAAGAGTATGGCAGTGAGGCAATATTTGTTGTTTCTGACAAGTCTGTCCTTGGAGAAGGAGGGAGAGAGGCACATGAATTAAAGTTTTCTGGAGGAGGAGAGTTATTTTTTTGGTAGCACTGGTGGAGAGAATTCAGGGAAATCTCATGCATGATAATTAGTAGTACTGCATGCTTAATGTATGCCTGCTTCTCTGTAGTTTCAGATCCACATAGTAAGTGCAGGCTAGGTAGTGGCATCCTATTTCAGTAAGAACTGATCATCATGGAAGGTAAGCAGTGTTCCTAAGGTAGTAAGCTAATAACATGTCTCCTCTGGAATTCAAGCCCATGTGTACTTGACCCCCAGTGGATGGGGAACGTGGGAAGTTGAAGGTGGGTTTGGAACCAAGTGTCTTCCTTCTCTGGAAACTAATTCTGGCCCTTGTTTCTCTCTGGAGTTCCTGAGATGCCCTAGAAAGTTTCCTTCTGAAGCATCAGGTTACTTAGCTTAGGTATCCTAATAAATCAAGGCCTTGGATGTCCTCTATGCATGTTTTTGTAGCAGTAAGCTTTGACTTGGCCAGCTGAATGTCGGTTCAGTAGTACAGTAACTAATAAGAGCTCAAAGCACTTGCCAGTGGGTTTTGAATGAGTCTTCAGACCTAAAGGACAGGCAGCATGTGACTTAGGAGGAGGTATAGGATGACAGTTTCTTCTAGTTTTGTGTATGGAGTAGTGATCAAAGTCTCTTACTGTTGGGAATGGTCCTGGGCTGGAATATATTAAATGGACAGCTGGTGTGTTAAATGTAATATATTAACCAGAATTTAGGCTCAGGCCTGGCCATACTAGCTATTAGAAGCTCTAAGTGTCAAAATTATCTCACTCTTTGGTCTGACAAAAAAATAAATTCCAGGTGGATTAGAGGGAGGCATTTTTGTTTTTTTAGTACCAGAAGAAAAGTGACTGTCTCAGAGTATAAAAGTCCTTCAGCATAAAAGCAGATACAGAAATCCTAAAGGAAAAATTGATAGTGTCCATATATAAGTTAAGTAGCTCTAGGTGTTAGGTACTATAAATGCTATAAAATGACAATGGGAAAAATACTTGTAATAAGAGAGGACGAATACTACAAAGCAAACATTTAGAGATCAGAAGATAGAAAAATGGGCAAAATTCTCACAATTCAATAAGGAAGAAAATCAAACATCAGATATGTGATTACCTCACAAGAAATTAAGATTGACACAACAAAGCCACCTTTTTTCCCTGCTATCAAATTAGCCAAATTAAAAAACCCAATACTCAGTCTTTGGTGTCATTGAGAGTCTGAGAAATGGGGGCACCTGGGTGGCTCAGTGGGTTAAGCATTCGACTCTTGATTTTGGCTCAGGTCCTGATCTCAGTGATTGGGAGATGAAGGGCTCCACAGTCAGCACAGAGCCTGCTTGGGAGTCTCTGTCTCTCTCTGTCTCTGTCTGTCTGTCTCTCTCTCTCTCCCCCCCTCCCCCTCCCCCCCACTTGTGCTTACTTGCCCAGCTGCCTGCTTGTGCTAGTGCTCTCTCAAACATAAAAAAAAAGTCTGAGAAATGGGGCAGTTGTGCTGATGGTAGTAATAGAAACAGACTGATAGAAACACCGATCAGGTGGTCATTGTTTAGTTAAACTGTATATCCTGGGGCGCCTGGGTGTCTTAGTCCATTAAGCATCCGACTCTTGATCTCTGCTCAGGTCATGATCTCCCAGTTTAGTGAGTTCAAGGCCCATATTGGGCTCTGCACTGACAGTAGGGAGCCTGCTTGGGATTCTCTCTCTGTCCCTCCCTGACTCATGCTGTCTTTTTCTCAAAATAAACATTAAAAAATATTAAAGTTGGGGTGCCTGGGTGGCTCAGTCCGTTAAGCGTCTGACTTCAGCTCGGGTCATGATCTCACGGTTCGTGGGTTCGAGCCCTGCATCGGGCTCTGTGCTGACAGCTAGCTCAGAGCCTGGAGCATGTTTCAGATTCTGTGTCTCCCTCTCTCTTTTACCCTCCCCCATTCGTGCTGTCTCTCTCTCTCAGAAATAAATAAAAAAAATAAAAATAAAAAAATATTAAAGTTTACATCCTGTGACCAGCAATTCTATACACACACACACATACATATATATGTGTATATTTTTAAAGTTTATTTATTTTGAGAGAGAACACGAGATAATCTCAAGCAGGCTTGAGCATCTGACTCTTGATTTGGGTTCAGATCATGATCTCAAAGAGTTCTGGGATCAAGCCCTATATCAGGCTCTGTGCTGAGCGTGGAGTCTGCTTAAGATTCTCATTCTCTTCCCCTCTCCTCCCCTTCCCCCCACTAGAACATTCCCTCTAAAAGAAAATGGGCGGGGCAATCAGCTTTATTTTTTAAAAAAGTATGAGAAATGTGTAGAAATAAGCAAGAACTATAACCAGCAGTTGAAACCTAGATCAAAACCCATGGAGGTAGATAAATGCCTAGATCGTGCTGTTTTATATCCATTTTTAGATTATCAGATGATCTTTCCTCTGACTTTCTGGCCTGCTCAGGTATTGGACCACTTTTTAAAGGTTGATTATCTCATAAAACATGCAATTATTTTTTCTTACATATCTTAAAAAATTAAGAGAAAATACTGTCATTAATTATTTGCCCCTTGAGGAACACCTTGTTCATCTTTCAAGGAAACCTCCACCTATTTCCAGGTCATTTGTGAAGTGCTGATACATTTAGGTTTATTGTAAGGATTAAAACTTAATGTATATAAAATATTGGACATGGTGCCTGGCACCATGGAAACAGTAGTAGGTACTTTCATATTTAAAACACTGAGAATTTAAGGGCATAGATGAATGAATTCCAAGAAAGCATATGAAATTATATAGCATTTTCTTCTCTCTTCCCTTTTTTTTTTTTTTTTTAAATAAGAAAAGTGTTTTAGAGTCAGGGAGATGTGCTGGGGAAATGATCTATAAAAATTTTCAATACTCCCAAAGCCAAAAAGAAGACTAATTGGGAGAAGCAAGAGAACCAAAAGAGTGGATAAAATGTTGGGTTTCATTTGGAAAATAGGCAGTTCGAGTTGGGTTTAATTAGGAATCAAGAAGAGCAGTTTAATGAAATCTTTGCCTGTTACAGGGAAAGGATGAGGTGAGAGCATTCTGCCCCAGGCCTCAAAGCAAGCTGTGATGTTTCCATAGAGTGCTTTTCGGGGGCCTTGTGATGGTGGCCCACACTAACTGCTTGGCATTACTTTTACTACATGGGTTCTTGTGTCTTTTAGGTTCATCTCTCAACTTCCCTCTCTCCCCAGGCAATGAGATGGTCATTGTAGTGTAAAAAAATGGGACATATAATAGAAGCCGTACATAGTAGGTAGTAGATGTGGGTCAGCCAGCAGCTATGGAGTGCAGAATGTGTAGGTGGAAGCTCAGTGCTCATGGTGCCTGGATCAAGGCTTTTGAAGGAAGGCAGAGCAGGCACTCCAGAGGGATGGCATTCAGTTTGTGGATTGCCTCTTAGTGACTGCTTTCCGGTCAGGGTGGGGGTTAGGACACATGCTTATCAGGCTGATCAGATAAAAGAATACAGAATGGGTTTAAAAAAAAAAAACAAAAACAAAAGTGGGACTGGGGTCCCAGCAGATAGACCAGAGCATATGCTGGATATAAAGGCCATCCTGTCCTATGGGCCCGGTGTAGCTGGATCTTCTGTGTGCCTGCCCTCATCCCAAAAGCTGGACATCCCAATCTTGTGAAATTTTCTGACTTAGTACTTACTTGTGTTTTAAATAGGTTTAGCTTGTGGACCACCGTTTTGTGTTTTTAATTTTTTTTAAACATTTGCTTGCTTGCTTATTTATCTCTTTAGAGAGCAGTCAGCACAGACCCCGACATGTTCCATCTCACAAACCGTGAGATCATGACCTGAGCTGAGGTCAAAAGTCCAACGCTTAACTGACTGAGCCACCAAGACACCCTTAGACCACAATTTTGTACCATACGGATTGATAGTCTGTAGGTCTTAAAAGGACATTTTTTTACATTTCTCAGATGGACTTTCTCTTTTAGCTCATGAATGATTAATTGTGCCAGTAAGACTGGATTGTACACCATACTTTGAGTTTTTTGTGACTTGTGTCCTTGAAAACACTGATTTAATTTGGTATGCCCGAATCTTATTATTGCAGGCTAATTCCAGGTAGTCTGGAGGAATTAGCAAGAAGTCAAGTGTAGACCCTCAGGTCTCTATAGGCATAGGATGGAGAGTCCTATCCTCCAAAAAAGTACCTTGATTTTAACATGAAGCTGCATGTCACTGCTCACTGAATGATTCCAGGCCCACTTTTCCTTTGCCTTCTCCAGAACTTTCATAGAGAGACGCACTGTTGCTCATTGAGATTCTTCTGCCAGGTGTCCATGTGTTCTCTTTCTATGCCAGAAGATCAAAAGGTTTTTAACTAGGGGCTTGGTACAGATTTATCCACATTTCGGTGAAGTAATTTGTGTATAAGTACATCTTGGGTTTATTAAACAGGAAGTCATTTGCTCTGTCTAGTGCCTATCAAGAGATGGTATTAGTATAACTTACAGTACCTGCAGCATATAGTATTATATTATATGCTATTGTATGCTATAGTGCTTTGGCCCAGCATTGGACTAGTCCTGATTGATAGACTGAGTTTTATGTCTTGCAGATGCTGTTGACGGAGTGATGAATGGCGAATACTACCAGGTACAGAGTACTCTGATTCTATGTTGAATGATCGTGGGCAAGTCTTCCTTTTTTGTGATTTGAATTGACTGAACTAGAAAGGACCCCACTCCTTTGACTCTCCTAGATGTATTAGTATTGGGTATGTTACCTGCTAGAATGGAAGGATTTGAAGAGAAGTGACATTGATGGAGCATTCTTCTAAAATGTTACTAATCTGGCCTGATTGTTACCAATTTTATTCTTCAGAAATGAGCCTTCGTGATAATGATGGTAGCAGTGGCTAGACACTGTGTGCCTTGTACTGTGTCAAGCACTATTTCTACTTAATCTTTAATTCTCTCAACAACCTGGGGGATTTGTACTATTGTTCCTGTTTTACAGATGAATAAACTGAAGCACAGTATATGGTGGGGCCAGCATTTGAACCTTTTAGATGATATTGGGGACGGGGGTGGCTGGAATTTGTTGTTACTACCATTATTTTACCTCTTTCTCACTAAGCTTTCAGTTGTTAGCCTAACTTGGATTACCTTAAACACAGAAATCTAAGTAGTTTATATAATTGAAGTGTCCTTGGACCAGGACTCTGGCTCTGGTTGCCGAGTGTGCATTTTTGTGCTCTAGCTTTTTTCATGGCGGTCAGATGGCACATTGGGCTTCACACATGTGCATGTCCTATTGTCTAGAACAAGTGAAGGTTTCTCCTCTTCTCCCAACCACCCAACAAAAGTCCTGCGTTTCCTTCTGGACCAAGTGGAAGTAGTCACAATGACCTGGGGGAATAGCATGATGCTTTGCTTATTCCTGGGTTTCTGCCCATCCCTCAACCAATTAAATGACAATAAGTACCAGACAGTAAACATTTAAGCTTTGTCATGAAGGTCTCTGTCAACTACTCTTGCTGTACTGTGAAAGCATCCATAGACAGAACATGAATGGGCGTGGCTATGTTCCAGTAAAGTTTAATTACAAAAACAGGCAGCTGCCGTGGACTCTAGTTTCCAATCCCTGGTTTAGAACTTAATCCTTAGAGTGAGACACAACAGGGTTCAGATTCTGGCTCTGTCCCTTACTAGCTGTGAATTGGACATGTCAGTTCTATGTCTCCGTTCCCCAACTGTGAAATGGGAAGAAAACCTTTGCCTTGTAAGTTGCTTGGGAGATAAAGCTCTTATGTGCCTGACACATGGAAAGTGTTAATAAGTTTCTTTTGTTTTTTTTAGTTACTAATATTTTAAATAATTCCCTTTCCATCTTTTATGGTCTGGTTAGGTTAACGTGGAATTTACTCCCTAGTTCAACAGGTGAAAAAATCTAAAAGATAAGTCTCTTTAAGATTAAATTCTGTTTGAGTCTTTATCAGTGTATCAGACCTTAGCCACTGTAAAGGAGAATCTCCCCCCTCACCCCCATACACTTGTGACTCATATTTACTTCCTTTTTATTCTTTTCTTTGGTGTGACTATAGTGACTGCACATTTTCTTTTGGACTCCCTTTTACCCAGAATTCTCATATTTCGGATAGGTGGCATTAAGTGATCTTTTCCCTGCATTGTATAATGGCATTTAGAAGTGTTAGGTTCTAGGCCTTGCTGGGCTCTATATTTACCTTTGTTACTTTGAAGATCCCACATAAGCTGTGTGTCAAGTGAGGAAACAAAAACGGATGACACTGTTTCCTAGGAAGTCCATTACCACCTCCCCCATTTTCCTCTCTCCCACTCATGTCTCATTTATTAACAGGTAGGAGAACAACTACCTCCCTTGTGGATTGTAAGCATTATGTACAGTAGTGTTGAGAGCTCCCTATCAGCATGTGAGGTTGTGTTGTTGCTTTTAAGGTAATCCTTTAACATTTTACAGCAGCCATCAGTGCTGTACATAACCAGGGGTTCTACCATGGATGAAGCGTGTTTCAGGAAGGAATGTTTAATACTGACAGCACACAATTGTGTTTTGTGTTAAGGAGAGTAATGGTCCAACAGACAGTTATGCAGCTATTTCACAAGTGGATCGATTGCAGTCAGAGCCTGAAAGTATCCGTAAATGGAGAGAAGAGCAAACGGAACGCTTGGAAGCCCTTGGTAAGGAATCCCTTTATCTTTTTGGGTGTCTGTTTTCAGTGTAATAGTTGACCTTGACGCTTACTACTTTTTAACTAGGAATTAGCCATAATATCCTTGTCTAGTATTTGGGCCTTTCTCAACCTGAAGGTCCCAAGGCCACCCACACGGAGACACTTGATCACAGGCCATTGTGTGAGAATTAGGGCAGCTTGGAGAGCCGCCAAGTGCATCCTCTCAGGAAGAGCAGAACAGTGCTGTGGAAAGAGTCCTGAGCTTGGAGTGAAAGAGTAGGTTCAAGGTCCAGCCTTAACTCTTACCAGCTGTGGGTACTTGGTTGCTCAAACCTTGCAGTGTCTGTTATTTCATCTGTGGGATAAGAGCAGTGTTACCAACCCCAAGGGTAGTCTGGGATGGTATTTATGAGGGTGTTTTATAAACTTGAAGGTATCCTGTCCATGTGAGAGACTTGAGTCCATTTATCATTTGAAGGCTGAATTTAACGTGACACTTTAAGAGGAAAACGTAAATTTTAGGAAACATGTACAATTTGGTTTTCCTATTCTAATCTCTCTGGAAGGTAAGTTTTTACGTTTCTGTAGGTGAGGAATGGGAGAATCTCACAATGAGTTTTTGAATCACTTAGCTGAGAAGTGGAAGAGTTAGAATTCAGCTTAAGTCTATCTTGCTTCATAGTCCAGACCCATCTGTCCCTTAGTCACATTGCATTTAAGTGTATGCCGTCCCACCAGGCGGGCCCAGCCCAAGATCAGTGCCAGCTGGCCTGGCCATGGTGAAGAGCTTTTGGTCAGGATTGGGAGGCTTGGTATCTGTACTTGTGAGTTGCAGAGGTGTGGTACAGCATGGACATAAAGCCATGGTGTAGTCTTCTCGACTTTTTATTGCAGTTTCAAACAGAATAGTTGAAAGAAGAGTAAAATGAACTTGTGTGTACCCCCTAGATTCAGTAATTAACATTTTGCCATATTGGGTTATCTTTATATAAATGAAGCACGTATGTGTGCATGTATATGTTTTCTACAGACCTGTTTCTGATCCACTTGAGATACATCACATATTTCATGACTATATATTGTGTATCTAAAAATAACGATGTTCTTCTGTGTACCCATAATGTCAGCATTATTCCTTCTTGGGATCCACTGAATTAGTAAATACTTGAATCCTATTTTTCAGATGGGGTAGCTGACCCCTAGAAGTAGGACCAAGTCTGTTATTTCTCCAGCCCAGTTTATGTGGCTTTCAGATCAGAGGGCACACTTCTGTTTGAACCTTTATGGCACCATCCAGTCAGTAGTAATTTCTTCGATAATGGAAATACTGCGTTATCTCTGCTATCCATTATGGTAGCCACTAGCGACATGTGACTGTTAAGCACTTGAAATGTGACTAGTGTGACTGAGCAATTGAATTTTCAATTAAATTTTCATAAATGGCCACATGTGGCTAATAGCTCCTGTATTGGATAAGATGAAAATGGTCTTTGTGGTGCCGGCAGCCTTGATCCTTGCTGGTTCTTCTGAGTAGGCTGAGAAGCTAAGACTTAGCTGGTATTCATTCGTCGTTTCCATGTTTCAGAACCCAACCTTTATCTTTTCCCTTGCCGTGAAGTATAGCAAAGTTGTCTCCCATGGAGGGAGTACACTTTTGGTATCTGGAAGAATTGCATTTTTTTCAGTTATCAGATTGGGCACTGGGGGAATGTTCAGTGAAGTATGTTCTTTCTTAAGATGCTTTTATGAAGGAAGTCAAACATGTGGCTTTGCAACTGAATTAAATTGGTCTGTGAACCTTAGGTGTTTTTTCAGTTTCGTCTTTTTTCCTTGTGAGAACTGTGAGAAAGCACAGATGCTAAAAATAGAGAATCCGTGCCAGTCATTTTCAGCTTGGCTGTTGGCTGTGTCCTCAGATAATTTTCTTTTCCATAACAGTAGTAGGGATTGCCAGAGAAGACAGCTGTCCGTGTGCCCTGCTTTCTAAGGGGACTCTTCATCCTTCTCTCCCTCTTCTGCCCAGATGCAGAGATTGTATTGCAGCTTAGATCTAAGCTAAGAGATGATTTATTTATTTTTAATTTTTTTAATGTTTTATTTATTTCTGAGAGAGACCGTGTGAGCTGGGGAGGGTCAGAGAGAGAGGGAGACAAAGAATCCGAAAGAGTCTCCAGGCTTCTGAGCTCCTAGCTGTCAGCACAGAGCCTGACATGGGGCTCGAACCCATGAACTGTGAGATCCTGACCTGAGCCAAAGTCGGACGCTTAACCAACTGAACAACCCAGATGCCCCTAAAAGCAAGGAGATGATTTAAAGAGATGGTTTTGGGGCGCCTGGGTGGCTCAGTCGGTTGGGTGGCTGACTTCAGCTCAGGTAATGATCTCACGGTTCGTGGGTTCGAGCCCCGCGTCGGGCTCTGTGCTGACAGCTAGCTCAGAGCCTGGAGCCTGTTTCGGATTCTGTACCTCCCTCTCTCTCTGACCCTCCCCTTCTCACACTGTTTCTCTCTCTCAGAAATAAAACATTAAAAAAAAATTTTTTTTTAAATGATGGTTTTATGTAGGAACTACAACCTGTGGAGATGATCACAATTTTTATATAATTTTTAAGAGAAAGTTCTGTGATATTTTGTTCCTGATATATAATAACTTTTGAAAAAACCATCATTAGACTACACACAAAGTACTCTGCAATCAGAAAGTAATGTTTTGGAAGTGATTTCAGCACTCTTGAACAGGAGACCTTGTATTTTAACCTTGGTTTTTTTTGGTTTTGTGTCCACATGCACTGCCAGCCCACAGCGTCGCAGCGTCCTCCATTCACTTACATGATAGGCTAATGGGTTCTTTATAATTCGAAACTTTTGGAGAGTTTCTAGTAGTTAGAGACACAGCTTTTTCTGTAGGTTGTACTGTGAGATGTTCTTGCAAGGGCCCTAAAAATGCCCCCAAATGCTGAGTTGCTTCCCTTCAGGGGGTTACTTGCCACCACTGCCACTTTGTAACCTCCTTAAGGCTGCTACTTCCAGGTCGGGCTCTTGCTCTGCACTGTCCAAACTCTTGTCTGGAGCACTGGTGAGCACCTTCTAGTTACATTTTGTGATTCTTTCTAGGCTTGCTTTCCTTTCCATCCTTCCCTTTGGAGGCAGCTTAATGAAGTAAGAACGTGTAAGCTTTAGAGTCAGGTCTGGGTTTGAATCTTAGCTCTGCCACTGACTTTAACCTTTAGAAAGGTTACTCAGACTTTCTGAGCTATAGTTTGTCTCCATGCTGAGCATGGGTCTAGAGTTTACCTTCTTGGGATTGTTGTTAAGATTAAATGAGAGGTCTCTTATAAAACAGTCTCTGACGGGCATCTGGGTGGCTCAGTCAGTTAAGCATCCAACTTTGGCTCAGGTCATGATCTCACAGTTTGTGAGTTCAAGCCGCACATTGGGCTCTGCGCTGACGGTGCAGTCTGCTTGGGATTCTCTGTCTCCCTGCCCCTTCCCCACTCATGCATGTACGTTTGCTCTCATCTCCCAAAAATAAAAAAAAAAATTTTTTTTAAATAAGAACACCTGCCAGAGAGGCTTTTCGTAACATGTTTAAAGTGAACTCTCAAGGTAACTTCAGATGTCAACTGCAGCAGTAGCTATGACCTGCATTTCTGTCTTCCGCTATCTGTTGACTTGGTCTTTTTAGCTTAATGTCTTAGGGAATACTTAGTTTTGAGAAACTTAATGTTTGAGAATCCAGTCTGGCAAACCTGCTAAGTTTGCATCTTCTAATTTCTAGAACCTTTTGGATAACGATTAGTAATCCCCTGCCCCACCTCAGCCCCTGCAATCCTCCACGAGAGTTTCTGTTTTAGTTCTTTCTTCACTCTGCTACAAACTCACCCTGCAGTCCACACGGGAACAGCTGTTTTGTCGTCCCCCTCAACTCCTACCATCTATTCTCTGTTCTCTGGTTGCTGAACCCTCTCTGCCTCTGGTAATTTTAACCAGAGCTCCCTGCTTCATAGAAGTACTTCTACCATTTTTAGTTAAGAGAGTGCCACCTTGGGGCGCCTGGGTGGCTTAGTCGGTTANAAAAAAAAAAAAAAAGAGAGTGCCACCTTATGCTTTACAAAACCATTGATTGTCAAACCTGGGATGTTAAATATAGTTTGGGAGAAGCTTTTCTTAGATTATTTAATATTAATAGTCCACTTGGAACTGATATTGGCAGCATTATTAAAGAATGATCCATAATTGCTTTTTCCCTGGTTGGTGCCCCCAAAGGCTTTTTTCTGTTAAAGTATTCCTCCCCTTCTCCACCCCAGCAAAAAAAACCCCCTAAATTAGTGAATCCACTAAGATGTCAGTGGATTGAGATAGTGTGAAACACCTTGAATGGAGCCCCTGAGATCAGAGACTGGATGCACAAATAGGGAAAACTGAATTCTGTCTTCCCTCTTGCCTAGGCTCCCTCCAGCACACAGCAGTTTAATAAGACCAAGAGAAATTTATGGAGCGGACTTTGATTTGTGTTTTGCCTCATTTTATTTCTTTTCCTTCCCTTCAAAGATGCCAATTCTCGGAAGCAAGAAGCAGAGTGGAAAGAAAAAGCAATAAAGGAGCTAGAAGAGTGGTATGCGAGGCAGGACGAGCAGCTACAGAAAACAAAAGCAAACAACAGGTCAGTCCCCGGTTCTTCTAGCACTGCTTGCTTTCCAGAATGGAATCAAATTCATTTCCAGTGACCAGTAGGTCTCACATGCTGTCTCTTTTAGTGTGAAATGTATTTACAGGTTTTGGGAAAAGTACTTGAAACCTAAAGGTTGCAAGTCTCTTGGGTCTTAGGAGCTTAAGAGTTTAGTTAACATGTACCGCTTGTTACAGGGCATGAAGCAGCAAAAGGGAAAGTTATGTCATGGATTAAGTCCACATGTGGAGACGTAACTCTGAAATGAAGGGCAGCGTTCATGAATATACCAGGATCTCGGTACTCTGGAGATTATAGACTTGTTCATGTTGCATCCCCTAAGTACAGCCCTGCTCTCTGAAAGCTGCTATGCCGAGGGGCCTGTTAGCAGGGAAATGCGCTTTGTAATGAGGTAGCCAGGGATGTTCAAACACGGTGACTTCAGAATGAAGGGTCCTCCGGGTACATCTGTCTGAGAAAATCTTAAGTTGACCTTTTTAAAGTGCTCTTCAGGATGTACTCCCTGAAGGGCCATTAGTTGCAGGGAGAAACTAAGCTCCTCCTCCTCTCCCCATGAGAGCTGTGGTCTCCATGTTCACAGTCCGCTTGGAAATAGTGCAGAGGAAGGTGGAGGCAACACTGCAGGCTACGAGGTAGGCCAGTGGCTCGCCTTCCCTGCTTCATCCTGAGCCCATCTCTCACACAGTCACTTCGCTACCCTGGTGGAAAGATAGGCAAGACCGAGCCTGGGGATGCCTGTAGTTTTCAGGGTAAAGAGCCTAATTAGGTTCCTGTCCTCAGAGGCAGAGGTTGGTTTAAGTGCTCTGGGCTCTAGCAGCTCCTTGTTGGAAATCTGCCGGGAAGGAGGGAGCAGATGGCTTTGCCAGGCAGCCCACGCCATCCTGGGGCACCTTCGGCAGAATGGATGGACCGTTCTGTTCTGTAGGCTTCAGCTGTCTGTCTCTTGTTGGCCATAGTTAGTTCTGTTGGCTGCCCCTTAAATGCCAAACGGGAGCCTTGTCCTGGGCCCCTTCCTGTGAGGATGTATCTTCTAGGAATGCTCTCAGGTTTCAGTGAAGTTCTGTGATAAATATGGTGGCACCACCCTCTGGTCTTCGCGTTGAGTTGCTCAGGGTTCGCTACCAAGGTGTCTCCTGAGCTTGTGGTCATTTTGAAGTGCTGATAGGTCTGGGCTGCTTTATTCTTTGCTCATTCAAGATGATTTACCCCAGATAGAAGTTTAAATCTCTAAAGGGAGATGAGCGAGTGCTTTGTGCAAGCACCTTGTGAAGCTCTGTTTATCTTAGTAAGTTGCACGGTAGTCAGTCTGCCCTGAAGTACTTGGTAAAACCAGGCTGACCCTCCCTGTTCAGGATCCCTGATGGGTAAACAAGTTGACATACAGATTCTCAAATTATTATGGTGGGAATAGGCTTCTAATTGCAGAAATTTTTTAAGGCCAGTTTTGCTGAACTGTAGCCCTTCTGGAAAGGAGGCGACTGTCGGCATACAGCATCAGTTGTCCTTGGTGGGAGTAAGCACATCTCTTTTTAGGAGCTCAGTCTCTAAGGTTTAGTCCCTCCAGGAATCGATTTAGGGCTTTGGTACCTTTCTTAGAATCATAGAATATTGGACAGTGTCATAGGTGAACTTCCCAAGTTCCAGAGCCGGGGAAAGACTTAAACTTGCCACTCATGGAGAATGGAGAGCTGTGTCAAACCCAGGTCACTTGCCTTGCAGAGACTTTGAAGCCTAGGGCAGACTCTGTGAAACTAGAGGCACCTGAGCCATTGGCACCAGGGTTCCAGGATAGAGGGGATGGTTTTTACACTTTATTCCAGTTACTCTTCATGGACTGGAATGTGAGCCAGTTAGAGCCACCGTGGGGGCCTTCTTCCAGTGACACACACCCTTTCCTGGAGACGGTGACAGTGCTGACCATTCCCTCTCCGACTCTCTAAACAGCGTCCTCTGGGACTAAAGGAGTAAGTCCCATTTATATACGTAAAGGAACTTGTTTATAGGTAAATAGTGAATATTTTGAGATGAAGAGTGCTATTTCAAGCATGTGCCCTTCTCTCTGGATGACTTTTGTAGCAGCTCGGTGTTTACCATAAAGATAAGGTAGAGTAGTTCCCAAGAAGAGAATTGGTGGGTAGCCAGGGCCTGTATTTATGAGCGTATCATCAGGCCTCCTGATCTCTAGGTGCCCTGAACTACACAACCTTAGGAGCACATCAGTGCCCGGCACGGCGGGTGACAGCCGATCTTGCCTTCATTGCATCTGTAGTCTGGTGTCAGTCCTCAGGTTGCATCTCTTTCCTTTTATTCCAACTGGGGCCCAAATGCTACTGCACAAGAGCCATCAATTATTAGTGACAGCCTGTGGAAAAAAATTCCTTCTCCATGGGAGCCTGTCAGGACAGTGTTTACTCAAGACCACCCGTAGACTGTGTTCCCTTCTAAACCGTAACAACCATTTTCCCCTTTTACAGGGGGCTCTGGTGCTAACTTTTCACCTCTTTCAAGACTTCTAAAAGTTTGGGGAATCCATGATTCTCTGTGATGGCAAATATTTTTTCCATGCCCCTTTGGGACTCTTATGTGTGTCGCCTCCTGAGCACCCTGTGGTCAGGCCCAAAGGCATTCCTCCTCCTCCCCTTTCCCACAGGCTCCCGTGAGGATTGCTGTGGTCAGGCCCCTCTGTCTGGGGGGTGAAGGACAAGCAGGCCACTTAGATTATGACTTTCCATTTATCCCACCTGTCCGTAACTTGACCTGGATGGGGCTCCATGTCACCGACACGCATTGTAGTCTTGGGGCTAACTGCAAACGAGCAGAAGCCTGACCTTCAGGCTTTGTTGTCTTAGTGATGCCTCCACTGGAGTCCTTAAACCTTTATTTTCTTCCAGTAGGAGCAAGCACAAGCCAAAGTTGATTAGGTTTAGCCCTTAGTGTAAACTAAAAGGATTATGGGTTTACAAGCTGGCCTGCCTTTCCTTTCCTGCCCACTCATTCTGCCCACAAACAACTCTGTTTTCCTGCTGACTCACTTAGAGTTACAATCAGGCTGTCCTTTCTGCTTTCTTTAAATTTCCACAAAACACCTATGTATAAACCAAAATGGGAAAGAAGGCAGGCTGTGGGTGAGTCTAAAAATAAACCAAAATAACTAGAATTTCCCTTTAAATAAGTGAGCCTAGATTAATAAGCAGGCTTGACTTTCCTTCAGAATGTCCCTTCCACTCTGTGCCCCAAAACCAGCCTGGCAGAGGACAGGGTGAGACTCCTGCAGGGAGGTTCCCCGCCTGCCCACAATGGATGGGGTGGGCTGGCTGGGCCCAGGGATTCAGCCTGGGGCAACACAGACTAAATAAGCTAAACTCCACCCAGCATGCCACCCTTTCCTTTCTTTCCCAGAGCCCCGTCACTTTGATCTGTTTCTGTGAAGTTGGGGTTTCTGGACTGTACCTCGTGACGGCAGTCAAGTCTGGCACGGACTGAATGGGCAGACTAGCTTATTCAGGGACACACAGGAACACAGTGCCAGAGCTAGCACCCTGGGCTGCAGTCCTTGCCACATCTGTTCTCAGAATATTAAAAGTGGATCCCATTCAGCCAGGGTGGTTCAGAAGCAAGAGTCGGATAATCCAAGAGCACAGTGGCTTTGGGGCCTAGCGTGTTTGGTGTCGGGTAGCTGGCAGTGTTCGTGCCTAGTGAGACTCACTGAGGCTGGCAGGAAGCTGGCACGGCTTCCTGCTTACCCACCAGCTGGGAGGAAGCCTCAGTGGACAGTGCAGAGAGCCGGGCAGGCCTGCTGCTGCGTTCTGCCACCTAGGGTCGGGCAAGTGGCTTCATCTCAAGGCCACCCCTTCCCTGATCTGTAAAGCGGTGCTCTCCTAGGTTGTCGGGGTTGAGAATTGGATTGAATGGACACGGAGTCTCTAAAAGGGCTTACCTGGATGTGGGTGCTGAGAAAGGCTCGCTCGTGCAGGAGCCGGGGGAAGGAGTTGGCAGGGCTCCCCGGGGCAGGCTGGCCGGGAACCTTGCCTGCCGATCTCCAGCGCGTGAAGCCTCGCTGGGTGAGGACGGAGCCTCGGGAGCAGCGCCCCGGAGCACAGTCCTGCTTCTACTATGGATTTGAGATGTTTCTGCTTCTCAATGTTCTCTCTTTTTTCCTGCCTGCTTGCCTGCCTTTTGGACCTCTTGCTGTCTAGGGTGGCAGATGAAGCTTTCTACAAACAACCCTTCGCTGACGTGATTGGTTATGTGTATGTTGCAAAACTAATTCCTTTTCTTGTTTTGATTCTACTTTTTGTTTAGAGTTAATGCTCCCGTTATGTCACAAGTTGCTTTGCTTTCTGAATTATTTCAGATTGGCACTCTGGGGACTGCCTAAGAGTTATAAGGTTGGGGATATGACCCATCGATTTGTCTTGCAGAATTGTGACTCCCTTTAAGTCCGATAGCCCTTTTTCACGTCCAGGGTTTTGGAGGGAAGGAAGCAAACGTGGGTCATTTGTGACCTTGTCTGGGAAGGCTGTGGGACAGGGATAGGCTCTAACCTCTTGCTGCAACCCTGCCCCAGGTGGGGACGGACCGTGTCCCCACCTGGGAGAGGTGGAAGCTCTGGGGTGGGGGTGGGGGGTCGGTATTCTCTACATTTAGTTCTCTAGAAGAACATGTGGGGTTGGTTGCTTCTCCCCTGGGGCAGAAGGGCCCAGAGCAGAGGAGATGGTCTCATTGGGTAAGGGGGTAGACATGTAATTGTTTCTCTATGGTTTTATATGTTGGAACTGTTGAGTGGCCAGTTTATGATGCCCTGTCCCCCTCGTCTGGCACAAAGACGCCCCAGCTTTTTAAGGTCAAGATAGCGAAAGCTGTCTGGTATGGGCCACTGTGGTTTCTTCCTCCAAAGGAAACTACGTTTTCTCTGGGAAAATATTTAGCAATACTGCTTTGAAAACAGGAATTCTTGTTTCCTCAAGAATTAGGACTAGATTTTGATATGAGGGTAGAAGGGTGGACAGTAGGCTCGTGGCTGTAGAGCCTCTTAGGGCCTGCACCTTGACATGTTCATCCCTTTAGGATACAGAATGGGGTTCCCTGGGTCTCCAGATGCATTTGCAATGAGATTTGTGAAATGCTGGACTTACAGGTGGTGTTGGATTGATTTTTTGCACATTCTCTCTGGAGTACAAATGGAGACTGGAAAGGTCGAGTCTGGGTTTGCTGGGCAGCAGGGTGGCCCAGCAAAGCCAGCTGCACGTTCCCAAGTGTAGCTAAAGTGGCAAGGGCATGTCTAGCTTACTGACCATCTGCATTGAGCTCATTCTCATTTTCTATATCTGACCTAAAGTTTCTCTCCTTGTTTCTTTTCTTCTCTTCACCTTTAAAGCACAAACATAAACCATCCTTGCTACAGCCTAGAACAGTTAAGTAAACCTTTCTCACTGCCCCTACCTGTGTGTGCCATGAAGTCGCAGTGTTGTAGTGGCTCTGGGCTTCAGCAGTGTCTGCCACGGCCATCCCTGTGAGAGTGCCACCCCTCCGTCCCCACAGACCAGTCATCTCCATTGCTTTTGCTTTGCCCGTGATGCTTGTTGGAGTAGATGAATATAGTGTGTCTTCCTTCCTCCTCCCACTGTCCTTTCAGGCTGTAGCTCCCGCCAGTTCCAGCTGGGGGGTGGGCCGACCTTCACGTGAGCAGCATCCTACCAAAAAGCAGCTGACATTGATTGGCTGTTCAGCCATCAGATGCCCACCCCTTCCAGACAGGCCCGAGTGGCCCAAGTCACCCGGCTGGAGGGAAGATGGCCAACTTTGAGCTGAACTGGAGAATGCCCTAACAAACCCCCTTCCAGAATGGCTTTAAGTCTCTAGTGCCTGCTCGCATGGGAGCTTTGTCTTGAATTCCTTTTGATCTGCCCTGTTTCTCTCCGGTCTTAGGGATAAATCCAGAGGCTATCGTGCAATGACCGGTGGGCTTTTTAAAAGTCACTGAATTTACTTGAAACTCAGTAGAGCCCAACATAAACCACTGTTCACATTCTTGACCAGCCTGCTGCTTTGCTCCTGTTAATGAAGGCAGTGCATAGCCGGCCAAGGACTTGCTTTTCTAATGCTCTGTATCAACAGAGAGAGAGTGAGCCCTGCACCAAACACCTGTATTCCAACATTTTACACAGCAGCCCGGGCACCCTGTGCCTGGGAGAACTGGCCACGTGTCTGCTTCTGAGTCTGACCTGAGCCAGGGGCTGTTACTCTTTGGAAAACCAGATGCCATTAAGTCAGGCATGAAGAGGCAGCCGCCAGGTAGCTCACAACGGGTTCTACATTAAACCAACATATTTCGTTGTTGCTTCCAGGGCAGCAGAAGAAGCCTTTGTAAACGACATAGACGAGTCGTCCCCAGGCACTGAGTGGGAACGGGTGGCCCGGCTGTGTGACTTTAACCCCAAGTCCAGCAAGCAGGCCAAAGATGTCTCCCGCATGCGCTCTGTCCTCATCTCCCTCAAGCAGGCCCCCCTGGTGCACTGAAGAGCCACCCTGTGGAAACACTACATCTGCAATATCTAAATCCTACTCAGTGAAGCTCTTCACAGTAATTGGATTAATTATGTTGAGTTCTTTTGGACCAAACCTTTTGTCTTTAGAGTTGATCATTGTTTGTGATTGCATGTTTCCTTCAACTGTGTTCTCCCTGGCATTCAGAGAGGAGGGGGAGGAAGCCTCCCAAAGGTAGCCTCAACCTCTACTTTTGTGCATTATTCTGAGAATAAATTTGTTTCAGAAACAATAACCATGAAGTCTCATTATTGACCTCAAGATACACTGCACGTTGGAGTGAGATTAGATTGGAAGGGATAACGAATTTCCTTTATCATTTCTAGCACTGAGGAGGCAGAGCCATGGAGCGTCCACCTCTGCTTTGAACTAAAAGAGCTCCAAGTTACTACCGTCTGTACATAGCAGGATGCTGTGGAAGTTCCCATTTGAAAAAAGGGAGTTCCGTGGCTAAAACTTAACCTCTCCTTGCTCCCCAGAGATAGAGCTGTTGCCTCCCTTACCAATCCAGCTGGCTCTTGTCACCGTCCCCTACTTTAGGTCTTGGGTAGTATTTTTCAGCAGGGGTCTCTCTAGGGTATATATTATTCCTTCGGATTGACCCAGTAAACCTGCATCAGGATGGCATTACTTTGTGGCTAGCCCTGTTACTCTGGGTTTCCACAGCACACAGTGGGGTCTGTGCCAGCCCTAGGATTGCACTGTTTCACTTGTCAAATCCTTCATGTAGGCCTGGCTGACCAAAACACTAGGCCCATGTGCTTACATAATTAAAAATACACTTCTAGCCCTAGACTTCATATGCTTAGTGGCTGCGCATGGTTAGGTAGCAACCCAACTGCACAGCACAGATTAGAGAACACTTCCATCATCACAGAAAGTTCTGGACCATACTGATCTACACACCAGGTACCACTAAGAGACTGTAGTCCTTTCAGGCTTTAACATGTGTTACCTGCCTTCTACCTGTCACATTTTAGGTGATTGATAGTTCAAGCAACAAAGTCAACTAATAAAGCCAAATCAGAAATCTGCTTATAGTTACCTGATGCTATTTCCAAGTTGGAGATGGCTGTAAACTCCTGTAATACCAACCAGGAGGGGTAGATCCTGCCAAGAAGGTGCCAAGAAGGAAAGTTCACCAAGTCTCCTATGGTAATTATATCTGGAGGGGAGAGGAACCTTCATTACTTTTCTGCCCATGTCCCCCCCACCCCACCCCTCTCTAAGCTGCTTAGTTGGGCATTCCTTGATCTGACTCACATTTCTGGCCTCTGCTCACTCCTCCCCTTCAGCCGCTTTTGATTACAGTCAGGTAATCACTCTCTGTTCAACAATTTATTACTTCTGGGCCTTGCTAATGCCATTCAAAATGTCAAAAGCCTTTTTAAGAACCAGCTCAAAGGTCACCTCCGCAATGCCCTCCCTCTCTCCCCTCTGTGAGCTCCTGTGGCCCTCTACCTGGGGCGGCTTACCTTTTGTATCCTCCTGGTGGCAGAATCTAGGCTGCTCTTGCCTCTCATGCCAGATGGGCTTCTTGAGGGGAGATGTGGCGGTTGTAAACGATCAGCTAAAGTTAGTCTGACATTCCCCAGGTCAATATGTGACTGGTTGATATGACAAAAGGACTGCTATGTAACTTCCAAAGCTAGATCATAAAAGCAACACAGCTTACTGCTGGTTTACTGGAACATCCAGAGCAACACAGGCTGGATGTAAAAATTCTACCACCCTGAGGCCACGTTCTGTGAGGAAGCCCAGACCAGCCCACACAGATCCTGAAACAACAGGCAGAGAGAAATGTCTGGCCAGTCCCTCATGTTCTAACTTCCTGCTAGCCCAGCTCTACCCACTGTAACTGCAGATGCGTCCAATACCTGGAGTCAGAAGTGCCAAGTAGAGCCTTTCTCAATTCCTAATCCACAGAAACCATGAGAGAAATGACTGTTTGAACCTCAAGTTTTTAGTAGTAACTCAGAATTGTTTCTGACAACATCCATTACCCATATGGGGTTTTATAAAAAGGAGGGAGTTTGGTCCATGGACTCAGAGTGTTCAACACTCAGTTTCAGACTTCTTTCTTGGGACCACTTTGCTTTTCATGTCAAATTTTAAGTGTTATTTAACACAGTACTACTGGAAGTCCTAGCCAGAGCAATTAGGCAAGCAAAAGAAAAGGCACCCAAATTGTCATTTTTTGCAGATAACATGATATATAGAAAACCCTAAATCCCCCCCAAAAACTGTTGGAACTAATAAATTCAGTGAAGTTGCAGAATACAAAATCAACACACAGAAATCTTGTTGCATTTCTGTACACTAATAACATACTACCAGAAAGAGAAACTAAAACCATCCCATTTATAAAATGGCATCAAAAGCAAAATACCGGGGCGCCTGGGTGGCTTAGTCGGTTAAGCATCCGACTTTCGCTTAGGTCATGATCCCGCGGTTCGTGGGTTCGAGCCCCGCGTCGGGCTCTGTGCTGACTGCCAGCTCAGAGCCTGGAGCCTGTTTCAGTCTGTGACTCCCTCTCTCTCTGACCCTCCCCTGCTCACGCTGTCTCTCTCTCTCTCCTAGAAATAAAAAATATTTAAAAAAAAAAAAAAATACCCAGGAATTTTTAAACAAAAACACGAAAGACCTGTACATTGAAAAACTCTGACATTAATGAAAGAAATTGAAAATGGAAAGATACTCCACATTTAGTGATTGGAAGAATATTGTTAACATGTTCACACTACCCAAAGCAACCTACAGTCCAATGCAATCTCTCAAAATTCCAAAGGCATCTTTTTTTTTCCCAAAGGCATTTTTTTAAAAAAAACCCTAAAATTGGTATGGACCCCCAAAAGGCTCCAAATAGCCAACACTATCTTGAGAAAGAACAAAGCTGGAGGCATCATGCTCCCTAATTTCAAACTATATTACAAAGCTATACTAATCAAATATTGGCACAAATACAAACCTAGATTAATGGAACAAAATAGAGAGCTTAGAAATAAACCAATGGATGTATGGTCAGTTAATTTATGACAAAGGAGACAAGAATGTATAATCAAGAGAAGATAGTGTATTCAATAACTGCTGTTGGGAAAATTAGGTCACTATCTTAGACCATATATAAAAACAAACCCAAAATGGATTAGAGTTGACTATAACCTGTGAAACCAGTCGGCAATAAGCTCCTTGATAGCAGTCTTGGTGATTTTCTGAATCTGACACCAAAAGCAAAAATTGAACAAGTGGAACTACATCAAAATAAAAAGCTTGGACACAGCAAAGGAAACCAATAAAATGAAAAGGCAACCTAATTAGTGGAAGAAAGTATTTACAAATCCAATCTGATAAGGGGTTAAATATCCAAAATTTATAAAACTTCCTATAACTCAATAGCAAGACACACAAAAAAACAAACCCAATTTAAAAATGGGCACAGGAGAAATAAGTNAAAAAAAAAAAAAAATGGGCACAGGATTTGAATAGACATTTTCCCAAAGACCTACAGATAGCCAACAGCTAAACGAATTGATGCTCCTTATCTCCTTATCCCTAATCATCAGGGAAATGCAAATCAAAACCACAGTGAGATATTACCTTATACCCATTAGAATGGCTGTTATCAAAAAGACCAGTGCTGGGGCGCCTGGGTGGCTTAGTTGGTTAAGCGTCCCGACTTTCGCTTAGGTCATGATCTCGCAGTTCGTGGGTTCGAGCCCTGCATCGGGCTCTGTGCTGACTGCCAGCTCAGAGCCTGGAGCCTGTTTCAGTCTGTCTCCCTCTCTCTCTGACCCTCCCCTGCTCACGCTGTCTCTCTCTCTCTCTTTCTCTCTCCTAGAAATAAATAAAATATTAAAAAAAAAATAAAAAAAAAAAAAACAAAAACAGACCAGTGTTGGGGAGAATGGGAGAAAAGGGGCCCCTTGTGTTGTGTTGGTAGGAAAGCAAATTGGTGCAGCCGCAGTGGAAAATGGTATGGAGCTTCCTCAAAGCTCTAAAAGTAGAACCACCATACAGTTCAGCAATTGCACTTCTGGGTATTTTTCCAAAGAAAAGAAAAAGACTAACCTGAAAAGATAAATACATCCCTGCGTTCACTACAGCATCTGTACAGATCTGTACAGATCTGGAAACAACCTGAGTGTACATCAGTGGATAAATGGATAAAGAAAATATGGTATGTATGTAAACATGTACACACACACACACACACACACACGAGTAATATTCAGCCATAAAAAAGAAATACTGCCATTTGTGACATAGATAGACCTTGAGGAAAAAGTCAGAAAGACAGGTACCATATGATCTTTCCACTTGTAAGTGGAATCTTTTAAAAAAAAAAAAAAAAAAAAAGAAAAAGGAAAAAAAGCACCAAAACCCATGCTCATAGAGAACAGATAGGTGGTTGTCAGAGGTGAAGGGTGGGAAAGGGGTCGGTGAAATGAGTGAAGGGAGTCAAAAGGTATGAATTTCCAGTTATAAAGTAAGTCATGGGGAAGTAATGCACAGCGTGGCAACTACAGTTAATACAGGCCTACTGGGACTCCTGGATGGCTCGGTTGGTTGGGTGTCCAACTTTGGCTCAGGGCTTGATCTCACAGCTCGGGAGTTCGAGCCCCATGTTGGGCTCGGTGCTGACATCTCCGAGCCTGGAACCTGCTTCAGATTCTGTGTCTCCCTGTCTCTCTGTCCCTCCCACTCTCATGCTGTCTCCTCTCTCTCTCAAAAATAGACATTAAAAGAAAAATTTTTTAAATAATAATACAGGCCTACCTTATAGATATTGCAGGTTCAGTTCCACACCACTGCAATAAAGGGAATATTGCAATAAGGTGAGCCAAGTGACTTTTTTGGTTCCCCAGTGCAAATGAATGTTACGTGTGCAGCAGCAGGTCTAAAAAACGTACATATCTTAATTAAAAAATACTTTATTGCTAAAAAATGTTAGCCATCATCTGAGCTTTCAGTGAGCTGTAATCTTTTTGCTGGTGGAGGGTCCTGCCTCAATCTTGATGGCTCCTGAATGATCAGGAGGTGGATGTGGCCGTGGCAAGTTCTTAAAATAAGACAACAATGAAATTTGCCACATCGACTGACTCTTCTTTTCACAATGTCTCTGTAGCATTCAAATGCCACTTGATAGCATTTCACCCACAGAACTTCTTTCGAAATCAGTCAACCCTCTCAAACCCCACCACTGCTTTATCAACTAAGGTTATGTAATTTCTAAATCCTTTGTGGTCATTCCAATAGTCTTCACAGCATCTCCACCAGGAGTAGATTCGATTCTGTCTCAAGAAACCACTTTCTTTGCTCATCCATAGGGGCAACTCCTCACCCATTAAAGTTTTATCATGAGACTATAGCAATTCAGTCACATCTTCAGGCTCCACTTCTAATTCTAGTTACCTTGGTATTTCCACCACATCTGCACTCACTTCCTCCACTGCAGTCTTGAACTCCTCAAAGTCATCCACTAGGGTTGAAATCAGCTTCTTCCAAACTCCTGTTAATGTTGATATTTTGGCTCTTCCCATAAATCACAAATGTTCTTAATGGTGCCAGGAATGGTGAATCCCTTCCAGAAGGTTTTCACTTAACTTTGCCTAGATCCATCAAAGGAATCACTATGTATGGCGCTATATCATCTCATATGGTGCAGTTTATGCCCCCAAACACAACAGTGACACAACAACAAATACAATAATGAAGAAGTTTGAAATACTGTGATCATTATCAAGTAGTGACAGAGACACAAAGTGAGCAAATGTTGGAAAAATGGTGCCAATAGATTGTGTGACACAGGGTGCCACAATCCTTCAATTTGTAAAAAAAAAAACACCCCACATTATCTATGAAGCTCAGTAAAATGAGGTATGCCTGTACCATACATTTCAAAGCTGCTACAAGAGTGGATCTTAAAAGTTCTCATTACAAGAAAAAAAAGTTCTGTATATACGGTGATGGCTGTTAACTACACATGCTGTGGTGATCATCTGCAATACATAAGATTATTATATAGCAGTCCTCCCTATTATCAAAGATTTATTATTTTTTTGGTTAAGAAATCTGTATTCGATGACTTAAGTTACATGATCTTCAAAAAGTAAGCAGTGCAACATTATACATTTCTTCTGGAAAGGGATTTTAGCTAGACAGTTAATTAAGAAAACAAAATGCAAAAATGTTAGGATTTCCACAAAGAAATAGATTTATTTTTTCTTTAGAATTCGGCTCAGAACAGTAACATACAAATATTTACATTAAAATAAATGTGATTATTTAACAGTATGTAATAATTACATTGAAATATATTAATTAGCCTTCCCATGAATTTAATAAAAACTAAGATTTGGTTTTAGATTTAGTACCATCCTTCCAACTATTTGGTATGAAGCCTGGCAGCAGCGCCACCTTCTGGTGTAGACAGCAGTTACAGATTTCGTCAAGGAACAACTGGTGTCCCTTCACAGGACACATCTTGCCCCAGACACTGACGCCAAGCGGACAGGCTTCATTCCTAGGAATCACTGGAAGTTTTCAACAATAACCAGGACCTGGAGATTATTTCAGGGCTGGTGGAGTCTTG
Source organism: Crocuta crocuta (assembly GCF_008692635.1). Taxonomy (NCBI): domain Eukaryota; kingdom Metazoa; phylum Chordata; class Mammalia; order Carnivora; family Hyaenidae; genus Crocuta; species Crocuta crocuta. The sequence continues at coordinate 4,805,400 of NW_027528859.1, read as the reverse complement.
GAATCAGCTAACCTATCTATTCACATTAATCCACCAGGAAGGAAGTAGTTCAAATGCAATACTGATTTTTTCACACTTTATTTTGTATGCTAACACTGAAACAATAGAAACCTTCTGGTTTTCCTAAAATAAGAATCTGAAAAACATGCATATTCTTTCTTAGAGCATCTGAAAGTAACCATAAAAACCTGTCACTACACCAAATACTGTACTGGCAAAATGTCCACAGCAGACAGGAATATTTGATTAAATGTATCACTGAGGGACAGCATCAAAAACAAACTCAGTCATCTGCTAATGAGACAGTCTTATTAAAGCTGTTGCTAGTCTGAAGTAAATTAAGGTATAGTTACCCTCTGCAAGCTTTTTATTTGAGAGGTTGTGCAGTTTTGCAGAAAAGCACAGATGGACCTGGGGACCAAGTCCCATTTCTGAGACTCACCCGCCACACAGCTTTAGGCGCCATCACTAAACGCACCAAGGCTTAATTTGCGGTTCTATAAAGTGGAAATAAAAACACCTACCTCCCAGGTTGTGAGAATTTAATAACGTATATGGAGCACCTAGTTCAGAACCTGGCACACAGCAGGCACTTAATAAATGGTGGGCATGAGTATTTCTTCCAGGTTGAAACTGATAGCAAGAACCCTGGCCTTTGTATCTTGACACCAATGAAAGCACAGGATCTTACTTCGCCAGAATCCAGATTCACAGGTACGGGAGCTACAAACGCTGCCTTAGGAGATGCTCCAGGGTCATACTCAACATTAGCACGAATCGGAGGGAGAGGTATCTGTCGGTAGCAAAGATTCTTAGGGGATAGTTAATCTCCTTTCAGAGACTGTTAAGTCCCAGTGGCTTCTCAGCTGTCCTTAAGAAGTTAAGGACAAAGGTCACTTAAGGCCACTGTAATGGAGATCCCTAAAGTTGCTCAAGACTCTCCAAGAGCAGTAACAAAGAACATCTTTAAGCAAATAACATTTGGGGGTGACATGTATGTCCAAGTCTTGATTGTGGCGGCAGTATCACAGGTATATACATATGTCAAAGCTTATCAAGTCGTACACATTAAAAAATACCTCAGTAAAGCTGTTTTGGAAAAAAGTTTACTTTAGCCATTCAAGGTGAGATTTCCTTCTGTTTCCTGACAGGATCCCTTTCTGCAATGTGAGTTTAGGGTCAGAGGAGGAAGGATTAATAATTTAAACTCCAATATCAAGTTCCCATCTCAAGCAAGGCCTGCAGGTCTACGTGGTATATCCGGTGAGCAGAGTCCTAAGGCTTCCTTGTCTACTGTCACAGCTCCTTTGGCACAGAGAATTGTGACTGGTACTTACAGGGTTTGAGTTAAAATTACCCCAGAAAGAGCAGCATCTACAAAAACGGACTGGGAAAGGTGACTTTGGAAGAGGAGACTAAAAAGCAAAAATTTAACTGCTGAAGTCACCTGCTAAATACCAAATTTGCTTTTTAAGAAATGCTCATCTAAAAGACCACCTGATTCCATGAAGATGCTCTGAGTCTCGGTCCACGTCCCCTCCTGGGAGACCTAGCAGATCCTGCGAGTTGTGTAGTCCAAAACCATGCTGGCGGCACCGAGCAGGGCGGGGTCCACCAAATCCGAAACTACCACGTCCACATCCTGAACCGAGGACAAGGCTTGTTGGCGGATGACATCTTTGACGATGTGGATGTAGTGACTGGCTAGGACTCCAGAGAGGATCACAAGAGAAGGGTTGATGGTGTGGAGGATGTTCACAACCCCAAGACCCAAAGCCGTTCCAGCTACAAGAAAACAAAAATGAAAGTAAGTCTCAAGGAGAGGCCAAATCAGAAACGCCAGAGGACAGTGGAAAAGAGTCAGCCCAGGACATTCAGTACATTCACACTACGCAACAGAAAGTGGTACTTTTAAAGCTGTTTGTGACTTATTCTTTTTTTTTAAAGTTTGTCAATTATTTTTTAATGTATATTTTGGGGGGGTGGCGAGAGAGGGGTACAGAGAATCCAAAGCAGGCTTGTGCCGACAGCAGAGAGCCCAACGTGGGGCTCGAACTCATGAACTATGAGATCATGGCGTAAGGTGAAGTTCGCCACTTAACTGACTGAGCCACCCAGGTGTCCCTATTTATTTGAGAGAGAAAGTGCACGTATGAGTGGAGGAGGGGCAGAGAGAGAGCAAAGAGAGAGAATCCAAAGCGGGCTCCAGTGGCTCTCACTGCCAGTGCCAATGCATGGCTCCAACTCACAAAGAGTGAGATCATGACCTGAGGCCAATCAAGAGTCAGATGCTTAACCACCTGAGCCACGTAGGCGCTCCTCATGATTTATTCTTAATATGAGGAAATACTGTTATGCTTTGAAATATAAAAAAAAACTAGATATGGTAATACGACACCATATGCTCTCAACTATGTTTAAAAAAAAAAAAAAAAAAAGCCAGAGAACAGTGGAAGGAAATGCTAATAGCGGACTATCTCTGAAGAGTAAACCTTGAAGGGATACTTTTTTGTTTTTAATTTTTTTTAATGTTTATTTTTGTAAGAGAGAGAGCGAGCACACATGCATGCTCAAGAGTTGGGGAGGGACAGAAAGAGAGGGAGACACAGAATCTGAAGCAGGGTCCAGGCTCTGAGCTAGCAGTATAGAGCCTGAAACGGGGCTCAAACTCAAGAACAGGGAGATCATGACCTAAGCTGAAGTCAGACGCTCAGCCGACTGAGCCACCAAGGTGCCCCCAAAGGGCTACTTTTTCTTACTCTCCTGTATTTCTCTAGATTTCCTACAAAATGAACAAGCAGTTTATTCATAGTTGTAAAACAAAACAAAAAACCTGTTTAATAAAGGCAATGCTGCCAAATACCTCGAATGCCATTTCCTTTTTCTCCCTCAGAAAGCGAGAAAATACAGCCTTGAACACACATTCCAGAGCACTGGTCCCCAGGGGAGCTGGGTATGTGTCAGAGCCCTGGGTGGTCTGAGGGCCCCGCTAGGGCGCAGCTGCCCAGAGTCACATGCTCACCTGTTCTCAGGATGTTCTGGGCCTTCACGTTGCCGAGTTTTGCAGCTTGGATGAGATGGACTGCACCCACGGCCTCGTCTTTTGGCACGGACATCCCTTCCACCAAGAGCAGGTCTTCTGTTAGAGCAGAGGCGGGAAGCACCAGTCATTACTGAGCTGTGGCAGGGCCACCCTTTCAAGTTTGCCTGTGGGCAGCAAGCCCCCAAGTGGCAAGACGTGTTTTCTTTTCACAATTTGCAAAGCTTTTTATCATTCACAAATGTCCACATACACTGTCCAGAGGCCGCTGCCCTCTTGCTGTCCTGGTTACGTATCATCCAGAATTTCCCTGACTGGAAAATCCTCAGCTCCAACCGCGGCCTCCTATCCAGCCCTCTAGTTTCTTTACTTTTCACCTCCACGTGAAACTAAGTCCTTAAAGTGTTTTTCCCCCAGATTATCAGACCCTACTGTATTTATCCCCTTCCTTTATCCACCCCAGATGCAGCTGCCATTACTGCGAGTGTCCCACATCCCACAGCAGGGCCTGAAGGACTGACGCTGACAAGGGTTCTAGCTTGCTGGCTCGGCCACTACCAGCTGCACAACCCTGTCCATGACACGCCACCTGTGGACCCTTCTTTTCTCCATAAAACATGGGGAACACCACATACCCCAGCAGAATTACGTGAGGGACTAAATGAGATGACAGATATAAAGTACTTAGTTAAGTGCTGGCCAGAGTCAGTGCTCACTAGACATGTCTATTATCTACCGTCCAGGTCTTTCCTGCCCCTCACTCTGCCTGTCATCAACCCAGGTCAATCACCTCCTCGTCTGCTGTCATACCTGGGTCCTGACGAGAGAAAATCCCAGCCATGCAGGCTGCCACCCAGACCCCATCCAGGGGGCCCCTCACACCTGCCTCTGCCAGCGCTCCCCCGTTCTCTCTCATGGCTCTTCTCAGCTGCCACCCCACCCCCACCACAGGATTTCTGTACTGCTGGCCTCTCTGCTAAAGGACGCCGACAGGAAAGAACTCCCTCACTTTTCTGCCCCCACCTATAAACACGTCTGAACTTGCACACCTTCACTCCTGATTCCCCTCTCTAGGGCCCTCTACCCAGGCCTTGCATCTCATCTCCTCCCCCCTCGCCAGGGGCCTTACAGGGGACTCAACTGCCCTTTGCCTCGTGCGTTCTTAACCCTCGCTTCCATTCCCACGGTCTGCTTTCCACTGGCAGGTGCTCAGACTTTCCCTGTCCTCAAAGCACTTCTTCCCTCTCAGTGTTGCCAGGCTCCTGCTCCTGTGATTTGAATGTGCTCTTTCTTAAGACCTGCATTTGCCGCCACGGGAAGCAAAACTGGTTCTTGGGGGCAAAACAACAACAACAACAACGAAAAATCTTATAAGCTTATTCGTCTTATACAAATTGTACATAAATACAAACAGATAAGCAGATCTGTGGTATTAAAATAAAAGTGGGGGTGGGGGAGAATTAAGAAAAGTCTGAACAGGCTCCTAAGGGAGACTGATGAGAAAAATGAGGTTGAAAAATAGTTTTCAGGGCTTCAAATGATGTCCTCATGGCCAAAACCAATGACCTTTTCTGATTTTCTCTCACTCAAAAGCAGCACTTGACATCCCCAACTATTTCCTCCCTGCAACACTCTCTCTTTTAGCTTCTGTGACTTTACCCTTTCTTGATTTTCCTTTCTGCCCACTAAACACGGTTTTGCAAAGTTCCACCCCAGACTCTTGCCTCACTCCAATCTCATTCAGAGGTTTAACTGCCACCTCGGCACTGATGATTCCCAAATCCCCACCTCTAGTCCAGTCGTCTCTCCTGAGCACCAGATTCCTGTAGCCAGCCGCTGCCTACACATCTCCACCTTTTGTCCCACAAGCAAACAGCCATCATCTTCTGCCACAACCTGTTCTTCCTTTCATATTCCCAACTCCCAGCTGTTGGACAGAAAACCAGACGTCACTCTAGAACTGTACTATTTAAAGCCATTCCACCTGGAGGGATTAAGATGGCAGAGGAGTAGGGTGACTCTAAGCTTGCCTCCTTCCCCAAACTGCTAGATAAATACCAAATCCTTCTGAACACCCAAGAAATGGACCAGAAGTCTTAGAGGACAAAACAGCACATCTACAAACAAAAAAAACCAACCTGTGCAAGGTAGGAACTATGGAGGGTTGAGTTGTGGGAGAAAAGAACTGCTGGCACCGTGAAAGGGAGGGATCCTTGATCAGAGGGAGGGGAGGTAAGGGTAAAGAAAAAAAATAAAAAGACTGAAAACACATGTAGGAGACTACACAAAAAAACTGTTCCCCAAAACCAATGACGGGGGAAAAGGAGAGGGTGGAGCACAGGGTCTGAAGTTTTAGAGAACTTCAGAACCTGGAGTTCTCCCTGTGGTCTGAGGATCCCCTGGAGTGCATTTGGTAGAGGTGACATGGCCTCTCCACGGGCAAAAGACCTGGCAGGTGCAACAGAGCTGCCCCATTCACCAGTATAGGAACAAAGATGCGGGCTGAGGGCAGCAAACCCTGGAGCTGGCTGCGTGTTGCAATTTACCATAAACTGAGCCACTGCCCACTTATGGGGATGAGCACTGAGTGTTATGTGGAAACTAATTTGACAATAAACTATTTGTAAAAAAAAAAAAAAAAACTGAGCCACTGCCACCGCACAATCATGCAACTGTTGCCTGGGACAAGCCGGCACCAGCCACAGTGCAGCAAGATGCTCCCCCCAGAGGATTCAATGCGATCCGAGCCACAGGGGTCTCTGAAGTGTGGGGTTTGAAACACAGCATCTGAGATGAAACCCAGGAAGGTGGCATCATCTGACAGGTGGACAGCTCAGACACAGGGTGAAGGTGGTGAGCTGACAAAAGGTGGGGACACAGGAGGGTGATTGATTGCATGTCTGTGAGGGCATGAACTTCCCTCTCTGGAGACTACAGAGTGGGGTGAAGCCATTTTCATCCCTAGCCCACCAGCACTGATCAACCTCAGTGAGCCAAACAGCTCCACCAAGTGGAGAATGGAGCCACCAAGTGGTGAACAGAGCCAATACACCAAGCCCTTCCCCTCTTGCACCCTCCAGGCACATCTCCAGTAGAGCAAGCTGGCCTGAGAATCAGAGCAGGAGACCCCTCCACCAGAAGACAAGCACAAACCTCTTCCATGCACTAGGTCTATGGATCATAGAATGCTGCAAAAGTTCAGCTCTAGGGGGAAATAGGATCTAGCTTCCCTTGAGTTTTGTTTGTTCTGTTTCTGTATTTGTTTTTACGTTTGGTTTTTTTCTGGGATACAAAAAGCAAATTTTTTAATTTTTTTAATTGTATTTTATTTTTTTAATTAAAAAAACTTTTTTGACCTTTTGTTAATCTTTTTTTTCTATCAAGCTTCCCTTAACAAGCAGACTAAAATAACACTAAGGTTCAGCTTCCTTTATTATCTTCAAATTTTTACTTTATTATTTTTTCCCTCCAAAATGACAAGATGGATGACTTCACCCCAAAAGAAAGAACAGGAAGAAATGACAGCCAGGGACTTAATCAATACAGATATAAGAAAGTTATGTGAACTAGAATTTAAAACAATTATAAGGATTCTAGCTGGATTTGACAAAAGCACAGAAGGTGTAGAGAATCTCTTACTGCTGATAAAAGCTAAAACCTAGTCAGACTGAAATTTAAAATGCTATAACCAAACTGCAAACCTGAATGGATGTCACAACAGTGAGGATGGATGAATCAGAGGAATGAATCAGTGATATAGAAGATAAAATTATCAAAAATAATGAAGCTGAAGAGGGAAACAGAAATAATGAATCATGAAGGTAGACTTAGGGAACTCAGCAACTTACTAAAATGGAATAACATTCATATCATAGGAGTCCCAGAAAATAAAGAGAGAGAAAAAAGGGCAGAAGGTTTATGTGAGCAAATTACAGTGGAAAACTTTCCTAATCTGGGGAAGCATGCAGACATCAAAATCCAAGAAGCATAGAGAACTCTCATTAAATTCAATAAAAGCTGGCCATTGCCAAGGGATATCAAAGTCACATTCACATAATACACAGACAAGGAAAGAGTCCTGAAAGCACCAAAGGAAAAAAGTCCTTAACCTACAAGAAAGACAGATTAGGTTCACAGCAGATCTGCCCAGAGAAACTTGGAAGGCCAGAAGGGAATAGCACGATATAGTCAACATGCTGAGTGGGAAAATATGCAGCCAAAAATACTTTATCAAAGCTGTCATTCAGAAAGGAGCAGAGATAAAGAGTTTCCCAGACAAAAAACTAAAGGAGTTTGTGACCACTAAACCATCCCTTCAAGAAATATTAAGGGGGACTCTTGACGGGGGGCGGGGGTGGTGGTGCACGCAGAGACCTAAAGCAATGAAGACTGGAAAGGAACAGAGAACATCATCAGAAACACCAACTTTACAGGGAACACAATGGCAGTATACTCCTATCTTTCAATAATCACCCTGACTGTAAATGGACTAAATGCTCCAATCAAAAGATTGAGGTATCAGAATGGATACAAAAACACAAAAAGGCAAAACCAAGATTCATCTATATGCTGCCTATAGGAGACTCATTTTTTTTTTTAACGTTTTTATGTATTTTTTGAGAGACATAGAAAAACAGAGCCTGAGCAGAGGAGGGGCTGAGAGAGACAGGGAGACACAGAATCCAAAGCAGGCTCTAGGCTCTAAGCTGTCAGTACAGAGCCTAACGTGGGGCTCAAACTCACAAACCACAAGATCGTGACTGAGCTGAAGTCAGCTGCTTAACTGAATGAACCACCCAGGCACCCCAGGAGACTCATTTTAGACCTAAAGACATCAGCAGATTGAAAGTGAGGGGATGGAGAACCGTCTATCATGTTCATGGAAACCAAAAGAAAGCTTGACCAGCCATACTTCTATGACAAACTAGATTCTAAACTAAAGACTGTAACAAGAGATGAAGGTCATTTATATCATAATTAAGGGGTCTACCCATCAGTCAGTTCTAAATTGTAAATATTTACGCCAACTTGAAACACCCAAATATATAAATCAATTACTAACAGATATGACACTCATCGATGATAATACAATAATAGTAGGTAACTTTAACACCCCACTTAGGCCAATGGACAGATCACCTAAGCAGAAAAATCAACAAGGAAACAATGGCTTTGAATGACACACTGGACTAGATGAACCAACACATACATCCAGAACATTTGATCCTAAAGCAGCAGAATATACATTATTTAAGAGTACGCATGGAATATTCTCCAGAAGATACTGGATATCAAGAATCATGAAAGGTCTCAAATATACATCCTAACTGTATACCTAAGAGGGCTAGAAAAGGGGAAACAAAGCCTGAAGCCAGCAGAACAAGACAAATAGTAAAGACTAGAGCAGAAATAAATGATATAGAAACAAAGAAATAACAACCAAAAAAAGTAGAACAGATCAACAAAACTAAGAGTTGGCTCTTTGAAAGAATAAAATTGATAACCTGCTAACCAGACTTATCAAAAAGAAAAAAACACCCAAATAAAATCACAAATGAAAGCGGAGAGATCACTACCAACACCTCAGAAATACAATTATAAGAGACTACTATGAAAGATTATATGCCAACAAAGTGGGCAATCATAAAGAAATGGACAAATTCCTAGAAACATACAAACTACCAAAACTGAAACAGGAATAGAAAATTTGAACAGACCCATAATTAGCAAAGAAATTGAAACAGTAATCAAAAATCTCCCAACAACCAAAAGTCTAGGGCCAGATGGCTTCCCAGGGAAACTCTACCACATCTTGAAAGAAGAGTTAATACCAGGGTGCCTGGATGGCTCAGTAGGTTAAGTGTCCAACTCTTGATTTTGGCTCAGGTCATGATCTCATGGTGTGCGGGATTGAGCTCTCCATCAGGCTCCATGCTGACAGCACAGAGCCTGCTTGGGATTCTCTCTCTTCCCCTCTCTCTGCTCCTCCCCAGCTTGTGCATGCACGCTGTCTCAAAATAAATAAACAAACTTAAAAAAAAAAAAAAAAAGAAGCGTTAATACCTATTCTTCTCAAGCTATTCCCAAAATCAGAAATGGAAGGAAAACTTCCAAACTAATCCTGAGGCCAGCATTACCTTGATTCCAAAACCAAAGACCCCAATAAAAAGGAGAATTACAGGCCAATATCCCTGATGAACATGGATGCAAAGATTCTCAACAAGATACTAGCAAACTGAATACAACACTACATTAAAAGAATTATTTACCACGATCAAATGGGATTTATTCTTGGGCTGCAGGACTGGTTCAATATGCACAAATCAATCAACATGATATACCACATCAATAAAAGAAAGGATAAGAACTGTCTGATCCTCTCAATAGACACAGAAAAACCATTTGACAAAATACAGCATTCATTCTTGATAAAAACCCTCAACAAAGTAGGGATTGATGGAACATACCTCAACATCATAAAGGACATATATGAAAGACCCACAGCTAATTAATCATCCTCAATGGGGAAAACCTGAGAGCCTTTCTCCTTGAGGAACGAGACAAGGATGCGGACTCTCACCATCACTATTTAACATAATACTGGAAGTCTTAACCTCAGCAATGAGACAATAGAAAGAAATAAAAGGCATCCGAATCAGCAAGGAAGAAGCGCAACTTCCACTATTTGCAGATGACATGATACTCTATGTAGAAAACCCAAAAGACTCCACCAAAAAATTGCTAGACTACATGAACTGAGCAAAGCTGCAGGATATAAAATCAACGTACAGAAATTGGCTGCATTTCTATACACCAATAATGAACCAGCAGAAAAAGAAATCAAGGAATCGATCCCATTTGCAATTGCCATAAAACCATAAAATACCTAGGAATAAACCTAACCAAAGGGTAAAAGATCTGTAGTCTGAAAACTATAGAACACTTAAGAAAGAAATTGAAGAGGACATAAAGAAATGGAAAAGCATTCCATGCTCATGGATTGGAAGAACACAAACATTATTAAAATGTCTATATTACCCAAAGCAATCTACACATTTAACCCAATCCCCATCAAAATACCACTAGCATTTTTCACAGAGCTAGAACAAATAATCCTAAAATTCCTAATAGCCAAATCAATCCTGAAAAAGAAAAACTGGAGACACCACGATTCTGGATTTCAAGCTACATTACAAAGCTGTAGTCATCCAGACAGATGGTACTGGCATGAAAACAGACACAGATCAATGGAACAGAATAGAAAAACCAGAAATGGACCCACAACTATAGGGCCAACTACTCTTCAACAAAGCAGGAAAGAATATCCAATGGAAAAAAAAGACATTAAACTCTACTCCTAAAACCAATACTGTACTGTATGTTAACTAACTAGAATTAAAATAAAATTTTGAAAAAGAAAGCCACCTTTATTTTTCTATTTTCTCCCAGAAAACAAAAAGTGACAGTTTAGTGAAGTCTACAATTCAGATCTGACCATGCTTTTCCCCTAAAAGTTCTCAGTGGCTCCTCTGTTAGCTGCTGGTCCTGGCCTCCCCCTTGCTATGTTCTACCCTACCTTGCCCTTTATGCACCCACACCCGTTTCCCAGGCTTGGAAGTGTCCCTGGCTCATCCCAACTTGCCCTGCTAAGTCTACTTACCCTCTCTCAACCTCCACACAGCACCCTTACACCCCCTTCCCCAGATGAAGAGGGCAGGGAGGGAACGCTGGTGTCTTTCTATGCATCTACATTCCCTGGCCATCATTCTCAGTGCCCTTGACACTATATGATAATGATATTAAATGATTCCTCTTGGATCAGGCTAGAAACCATTCTGACTTTTATTAACATGTCCAGAAATAGCTTTAACTCAAATATACTTCTCAGAATTCACAACTGTAGTAAGTTAATCCATTTACTTCTTCATTAAAATGTGTATTAAGTACCCACCCTGTGCTAGGGGACGAGGAAACAAAAATTAAATCCTCCCTGCTCTCCTGGAGCTTAAAACCCTGTCCATCCGCAACTGGAGAGGAAAGTGTTAGTATGGGTCAAGACTAAGGGTACCTGGGAGTTTTGGTATGAGGAATCCCAGGAGGTGAGAAGGGCAAAAGTTCTGGCTTCAGTGTTCAGCTCTTTTTGGAATATGTACTTTGAAATACTTGTCTACCATTTAGCTATTTAATCCCTCAGGAGAAAGAAACCAACCATCATGTAGCTTTTTTGCTTCCCTCTGCAAGGCCATTCCAGAGGCATATGCTTCAATACACCCGTGACTGCCACAGGAACAATCGGGCCCATCCAGAGACACGACAAGGTGGCCAAGTTCTGCAGCACAGAAGGAGCTTCCATGGATCAATTCGTGCTGATGGATGATGCCACCGCCAATTCCTACAGCAAGAGACAACAGTCACCAAGGTGGTTCTTCACCTGAAACAGAAAGCTGTGATATGGCAGTGCCTCATGTATTTGGCAGAGCTTTGGAATGTGAGGTTCTTTATGATGCCCCTTTTCCTAAGTAGCTGAAACTTACTAAGTATTCACACTACCTGGAAGCATTTTGGAGGAAAATCTATCTAGCAGATCCTCTGATGCCCTCCCTGTGTTGCATCTACTTGGTTCACTGTGATTTCAACCACAGCGGTGGGGAACAGATCCATGCAGCCTCACACTCACCGTGTGAGGACAGTATACCACCTCAAGCTCACACTGCCTGTTCTCCTTACCAAGGCCATTTCCAACACTAAGGATAGAGCCCAATGGTCCATGTGAGCACAGGGCATCCTCAACCAAGCAGGTAAGAGCCAGCAGATTCCAGTGGACAATTCTGGATGGTATTCCACAGGCTTCTTGGGAGTTCTAGTAGATTTCAGGCCCCGCTGCCCTCAAGGCAACCTGGATAATAGCTTTCCACCTACTCTGTTCTACTCTTCTCATTTCTTTACTCCTGCTTCTCAGGATCACCTCCAACTTAAAATACTCGCACCTAAGTCCTCCATTTCCAAAATGGATCACACCACCTTTCACACACCACTCTCTTTCTTAAACCGAGAATAGGAAATATGATTTTGCCTCTTCTTAATGCCACCATGTCTAAAGATCTATGATTCAATAATTATGACTATCAATGACTCTCTTATCACCAAGGTTAGGAGTTAATAATGAGGAAAGCCTGAGAAGACTCTGCTTTTTAGAGCTGTCCTGCCATCAGTTACTTCATGTGGCACCGTCTCTTCAACTCCACCCCTCTAATTTGCAAATTATCTGCTCTGAACTAGGAAATGCTATCCAAGCTTGCTAAAACTGTGTCTGCAACTAAGAGAAGAAGGGCCTGAGCTTCAAGAGGAGGCAGTGCAATGCAGAGTTAAGAGCACACAAGTTTTGAAGTTACACATATATGGGATCAAATGATGGCCCAACCACTTACTAGCTCAGTCTGTTTCTTCATTCCAAAAACAAATTAGGACATCAGCACAAATGGCAAAGTAGGCAACTCCAAAAGCCCACCCCTCCACTAAAGCAATGAATAAACTGGCAAAAACTCTCAGAACCAATTTTTTTGGAACTCCGGAAACTAATCACAGGTTTTGTAACAACCACAGGAATACTTACTCAAGAAAAAAAGCAGCTGAATCTTAAGAAGAGTCCCTTCTGGCATTTTCTGGTCCCACCACCCACTCCCTGGTTTGGTGGCCTTGAACCAGCCCACATCCTGCACAGAGATGGTAGTCCTGGAGGGAGCAGGACGAGCTTTATTCTCAAAAACCTGTGGTTGCTTGTTCTGGCTTACTTGGCAGCTACCAGAGGACCAGCTCAGGGCTTGCCTTGGTCTCACTGACCGCAGAACTCCCCTAGAGCTGAGGGGGCACTCAGGTGGGCTTTGTCAAAAACATTTATAGGCAGAATAGATTTATTAGTCTCTGCTGCCTAGGGCGATAGCTGACAGCTGAGGCAAATAATATACTAACCATAAAGACTGGGAGGAAAAGCTGGGAATGAGAAACTGGGAAGTAAGAGCTTTGAACAGCTCTGACAAGCTCCTAGCAATCTGAGGTCCACATGCATGCCCAGGGCAGGGCACGTGACCAGGAAAGATTCAGAAGGCCCTAAGCTCTCCTGTGGGGCTCACCCCCTGACTCTACTCACGCAGGAAGTGAACATTAAAGCAGACTTTATGAGCTGCCTGGCTGGTGCTGAAGGCACCCAAAACACATTCTAGCTCCTCTTACCTGTGCCTGTGATAAGTGTCACGAAGTTTTCCAGGCCCTTTCCTTGGCCAAATTTCCTTTCTGCCAGGGCAGCACAATTGCCATCATTGTCCACCCACACGGGCAGATGTAAGGTGTCAGAGAGGGGGGTCCTGAGGTCCACAGAGTTCCATTCTTGAATCAGTTTAGTTGAATGCAGCACAATTCCTTCCCGAGGATTTACACGGCCACCCGTGGAAATACCTGAGCTCCATCACGCACACACGGAAAATAATTCTCATAAGCAATCTTAGAAAAGTGTGCCAACTTCCTGGGTTTCAAACATAAATTATTTCACCCAAGATCTCCTAAGACAAGTATTACCAAAGACTGCAAGGAAATGTCAGGCAATTCTGTGCTAAATCTGTAGCTCCCCACCAACGTACCCATAATGATTACTGGGGTTCCAGGAAGTCCTCATGCCTGGGGCTCACAGACAGGCTCTGGAGCCATCTGTACACAGGGCAGTGACTTGATGGTCAGTCATGCACCAGAACTCAGTAAACTCTATACCAAAATGAACATTTCTTGAACATGTAATTCACAATCTCACCTACTCCCAAAATTCTGCAGTTCAGTTTTACAGCTTCTGCTGCAGCTTCAACACACATCTGTAGGATTAAATTAATCCTCTCTTCATAGGTTTTAGGATTGAACTGAGTATACTTCTTGACAATTTCACCCTAAAAGAAAAAAGCAAGCCCCATCTCATTGATCTAAGCTAAGAAGCATCCCGTGAGTCTTCTGACCTTTTTCACGATAAATCAGACTGAGCTACAGGACAGAGAGTACTGGAGACTGAGAAAACTGCCTGGGAGGGCAGAGAAGAGGCACGCTGTAGCATGCGCTGGCGCTGGGATGTGCCCAAGTAGTTTCTGGGAAGCCATCCTGGCGCGTGGCTACAGAAGCAAGGACAGCTCACAGCAAACCATGGGGGCCCTCTCACATGTAAAGTCAGTGCTGGCTAATCACAATCTTTGTGAAAAGGCCATAGTTTACTCTCTCAGGCTGACACAATGTCCTTGCTTAAAAGCTGAAGCACCTAAATATATATCCTAAAGGAAGCTTCATCTCCCACGAGTGAAGCCAAAAATGGAATGATTCCAAAATGTTTAAATTACTGTGCTTTGTGACATGTTTTAAAACCAGCCAGGGAGAGTCTCTCCTGATTATGGTTTTTAAATTTTTTCTTTGCTCTTCTCACTTGTGCATTATTTTAGTAAATTTCAGAACTTTAAAAAATCCCACTGAAATGTTGATTAGAATTAAACTTATAATTCAATCTGGAAAAGTGATGACATTTTAAAAATACTCAGCATTCCCATCTAGGACATTTTTGAAGCCTTTACATTATGTGCCAAAGTTTTATACTTTTCTTTACATAGATAAGATTGCATAGTTTTTTGGTTCGGATGATTCTTACAACTTTTTTGGTTATTGTTCTGAATAGGTCCTTTCCCAATTCTTTGGCTATTAATGGATTTTAACCATTTACAAGGGTTAGAGTGGTCACTAACGATTATCATTAAGAATACGATAGAAAACAGAGGAACAGGGGCACCTGGGTGGCTTAGTCGGTTAAGCATCTGACTTTCGCTTAGGTCATGATCTCGCAGTTCATGGGTTCGAGCCCCGCGTCGGGCTCTGTGCTGACTGCCAGCTCAGAGCCTGGAGCCTGTTTCAGAGTCTGTCACTCCCTCTCTCTCTGACCCTCCCCTGCTCATGCTGTCTCTCTCTCTCCTAGAAATAAATAAAACATTAAAAAACAAAAAAACAGAGGAACATAGGGAAGGGAAGCAAAAATAATATAAAAACAGGGAGGGGGACAAAACAGAAGAGACTCTTTAATATAGAGAATGAACAGAGGGTTACTGGAGGGGTTGTGGGAGGGGGGACGGGCTAAATGGGTAAGGGGCATTAAGGAAGCTACTCTTGAAATCATTGTTGCACTATATGCTAACCAATTTGGATGTAAATTTTAAAAAATTAATTAAAAAAATAAACCTAATGCGGGGTGCCTGGGTGGCTCAGTCGGTTAAGCATCTGACTTGATTTTGGCTCAGGTCAGAATCTCACTGTTTATGAGTTTGAGCCCCATGTCAGGCTCTGTGCTGAAGCGAGGAGCCTACTTGGGATTCACTGTCTCCCTCTCATTCTGCCCCTCCTCCACTTGCATGCACACATGTGCAAAAGTAAATAAACATTAAAAAAATAAAAGTAAACCTAAAGTTGTGTTTCTCAACCTTCGCTATGAACAAATAGTGATGCCTTGGACCCCACCCACAGAGATTCAAATAGTCTGGGCA
>NW_027528859.1:4729363-4789662 GCF_008692635.1 Crocuta crocuta | reverse complement strand
TTTTTTTTTTTTTTTTTTTTTTTTTTTAAAGCTTCCAGGTGATTCTAATGGGCAGTCAGGCTAACAAACCTAGAGGAAAACTCAAAAACCTGCCTAAAATTTCATGTAAATACAAAGTTACTGATCTTTTTTTTTTTTAAGTTTACTTATGTATCTTGAGAGAGACAGAGACAGCACAAGCAGGGGAGGGGCCCAGAGGGAGAGAGAGAACCCCAAGCAGGCTCTGCACTACCAGCATTGAGCCCAACACAGGGCTGGAACTCACAAACCAGGAGATGATGACCCGAACTGAAACCAAGAGTCAGTTAAGCAGGAATGCTTAACTGAGCCACCCAGGCGCCCCTGGATATTTATATGTTTATCATAAAATCTAGCCATTTTACTCAGCTGTTGTGAATTCTGCAAGTTTGTTGGTTTACTCATACTATCATATTTTTGTTTTACTCTATGCACAATCTCCACGTGTGCTGTTTGTTTCTTGCTTTATCCCTTCATGACTGCCAGAATTATGAGAAATAATGTTGCAAAAAAACATCTTTCTTTTCTTCTTGATTTTAATAGGAATGTCTCTAGAATTTCACCACTACTAAGGGTGCTGGCCATTGATACAGAATAGATCTTTAGGTTAAGAAAATCTTCTATTAATATATTTTTTAAATGCTTATTTTTGAGAGAGAGAGAGAGAGAGAGGAGTGCATGTGTGCAAGTAGGGGAGGAGCGAAGAGAGAGAGGGGGACAGAAGATGTGAAGCGGGCTCCACACTGACAGCAGACAGCCCAATGGGAGGCTTGAACTCACAAATGTGAGATCATGACTTGAGCCGAAGTTGGACACTTAACCAACTGAGCCACTCAGGTGCCCCTTCTATTAATACTTTTTAGAGAGTATTTACAAAGGAGACCAGTGGCTTAAGAAAATTGTTTTGTTTTGCTCTTTCTGATCGAAACTTTATTTTGTAAAATCTTTTTATTTCTCATGGACTCCTGAAACATTATATATCTGTAAGATTTCAAAGACCTGATAGGTTTATTCTTTTTTTAAGTTTTTTAAAATCTTTATTCATTTTTGATAGAGACAGAGCACAAACAGGGGAGGGGCAGAGAGACAGAGGGAGACAAGGAATCGGAAGCAGGCTCCAGCTTCTGAGTTGTTAGCACCGAGTCTGACGCGGGGCTCAAACTCACCAGCCAGGAGATCATGACCTGAACCAACCATGTGTAGGTTTACTCTTAAGTCACCAGAGATCTTTTAACATGAACAATTTAGTGTTTTTATGATGCTCTCTTCATTCTCTGTCAACACTGTACTGATTTTTTGGTTAAGGGACTGAAGGTACACTGTACTCAACTAAAAATCATGTTCTAAAGGAGATGCAATTCCCGTCACCATTTGCTGATATCCTCCCCCGGGTTATGACAGTAATTAGCATGCTCCATGATGTTACCAAGTATAGAATTCCAGGTCTCCTAGGTGGCAAGAGTCCTCTCTGGTGCCTAACGGGTCTCCCATTGTTATTTCTAGTCTTACTAATTTGGATTCCTGGAGAATTTTGTCTGAAATGTCAATAATTTGTGAAATATTGTAAGACAAACACTGTAATGGATATAAAAGTCAATCCTGTGGGCAAATGATTACAAGCTCTAATCCATGCTTCTAATCCTACCTTCCAACCATACTTTAAAGAAAAGAACAGTTATTTATATGGGATATGAACTTAAGACTTAGGAATTATTTTACCTTCATGCTGACTATTGCAACTCGGAGGTTTGTCCCACCGAGATCAACAGCCAAGGCACTTAGAGTTTCAAGAATATGGTCAATATCTTGAGAGATGTTGTCCTTTACAGGAGGAAAGCAGAATTTCTTTTGCAGTGGCTCTTGAAGATCGATAGATTTGAGAAACTTCAAAATCCTTGGAACAGCATTTCCATCTCCATATATCTTTGAACTGTAGTATCAAAAAAGTCAAATTAAATGCTTCTCTCATACATGTGCAATGGTATGGAGGACATGGTATTAATAGAAACCAAGACTTTAGGTAATAAAGTTGTGCTTCTTCATTTTAAAATAGCAACGTCTGGTATCTTCAGCATGTTACCAAATGGAATGTCTAACTCCACTGCTGACTGAAATATGACTATTTCCAGACTGAGATTCCATTAACAAATGCCTCTGTCATCAAAGACAAATTATCTTTGTTAAGTCAGTTTCAGAATATAACATAGTTTGGGACAATGAATCTATATACTTATTGCCTTTTAAACCTTTACATTCATGAGGAAAAAAAGTTATTTTCAGAACTCAAACACTTCAAACATTCAAATATAGGAAAATCTCATTAATTTGAAATAGAAGGGAGAGCAGTCAAAATTAAAATGCTGAACTAAGCTATTTTTAAAGAAAATCAGTTATTTTTTAATATTTATAAAAAGTCAAAGTGGACTAAGGAAGGATTTCCTGGCAGAAGTGCCATATTAATTAACTGAGGCAAATAAAAAAACGGAGCTATCCTCCATTTGAACCCTTGGTAGAGTAACAGGGGTTCTATTAGCTAGCCCTGTCTCCCTAGCAGCCAGGGACCCCTAGGAATATATAATGAAAGCTCTGTTAAAATGACTGAAGAATGATCACGGCTTAAAAATGGTACATCCAGCTCCCCTTTTAAATCACTTCTTTACAAAGGGTATATACTCACCACGGGTACTGTTTCCCAAACTGAAGATGCAGTGCTTGCAGTATTTTGTCTTGGGTATCAGCATCCCGGACATGAAGGACATTCTCCCCTAGGGGAACCCAGTAACACATTACAATGATTTGGAAGTGTAAATATCCAAAGAATAAAGAAATTAGCAATGTGTTGTGCTCATTATTAACCCTGAAACCAGAGGACTTCAAATGAGTCTATCAGCAACACATCAACTTTTCTCCTTTATACCTTCAAAGCACTTTCAGCAAAATTTCTTTGTACCAGCTACTTAAGGACACTAGGGTCCTTTATTCCCGAAGAGAATAAATCAAGTTTTTGTTGATTTACTGAAATAAATGATGTGCATTAACTAGCACCCGCTTACCACCCCCCACCCCCCGTCCCCTGTCATCTAATCATCCAGTGTGTACACTCTTTCAATCCACTCTGCCTTCCATCTACTTGGCCAGGTTGTTCCATCAGTCTACTAGCCGGTCAGCTGTTCAGTCGCTTTTTCTCCATGTATTTTCTGACCAATGCAATGGAGTAAACAGAGTAAAAATGGCCATATTTTTCCACCGACCTAGCTAAGAAGAGAAGAGCTGGAGAGAGGCATGGGGTTGAGGAAGGGGTTGTTCTTCAGATGTGTGAGGCCAAGGCATTTTAAATGCTGAGGAGGCTAAAGATACATGGTGGAGAATGGATGCCCCTGAGGTCCCTGAGAAGGCAGGAAGGGTAGGGATCTAGAACACAGGTAGAAGGCCGAGCAGTGGGCAGGACAGAGATGCCAAACCCTCCAATGTAAAGAGGTAAGAAGGAACAGAACGGATGGGTGGGCATGTGTTTATATAAGTGTGGTAACAAATGACAAAGTACAAGACTGCCGGGGCGCCTGGGTGGCTTAGTCGGTTAAGCGTCCGACTTTCGCTTAGGTCATGATCTCGCGGTTCGTGGGTTCGAGCCCCACGTCAGGCTCTGTGCTGACTGCCAGCTCAGAGCCTGGAGCCTGTTTCAGTCTGTGACTCCCTCTCTCTCTGACCCTCCCCTGCTCATGCTGTCTCTCTCTCTCCTAGAAATAAATAAAACATTAAAAAAAAAAAAAGTACAAGACTGCCTTTGACAAAAGACCCACTGCCAGATCCAGTGTTCAATTCTCCTTTCACATCGTCCTCGAACTCTGAGCAGCATTCAACACCATCTCCTAGAAACACTTTGTTTTCTGGGCTTTAATGCTGTCCCACTCCTGGGTTTCCTCTGGCCTCACTGGCAGCTCCCCTTTAGTCTTCCCCGCTGGCCCCTTCCTCCTCACCAGAACCCTAAATGCAGATTAGCTTTGGCAGGGTCCTGGATTCCATTCTCTCTCCTAGTTACACATTACTCTGGGTGATCTCTGTGATCCCTCCACTTTAAATGGCATCTCTGGCAGGGTGCACCATTATCACCATGTCCCTTCTCGGTACTAGCCTCAGAATTTTTAGCCAGGCACCTGATAATCCAGCTCAAGACTATATTCTTTAGCTTCCCCTACTGCTAGCTGCGACCCTGGGACTATGTTCTGACAGGATACTTGAAGAAATACTTGAACCTTTCAGGTTGTGCCTTTAAAAGGAAGGACATCTTCCCTTCTCTTCCTTCCCAATGGCTAAAATGTGGACTTGATAGCAAGAGTTGGAGCATCCCTCAAGCAGACAGATGGAGGCTAAATTTCTGATAACCATGGAGCTATATCGATGAGAAACAAAGAAAATCTACTTAGGCACTATTATTTTGGGTCTCCCTGTTACAAGAGATGAACTGATATCCTAACTAAACAACATCCACATGCCAATCACTCTAAACCTTCTATCTCCAACTCTGACTCTCCATGGAACTATCTAGCTGCTTGCCTGCCATGGCCACTTTGATATCTAATAGGTATCTCGAACTTGACATGGCTATTAGAGAACTCTTCATTCCACCCCTCCCAAATGTGTTCCTCCCTCGGTATCCCCTATGTCAGGAAAGAGTGCCCACACTGCTCAATCCAAAAATCTGTAAGTTTTTTCCTTTCACTGCTCACATCCAAGCAGCAGCAAATCCTAGAACAAACCCCAAATCTAACTTTTGTCCACTTCTGTTATTACCATGTACTCTAAGCCACTATGTCTCTCTTAACAACTGAAATAACCTCTCAACTGGTCTCCCTGCTTCCACTCCTGTCCCACCACATTCCACCCTCATAGAGGAGCAGAGCGGTCTTTCCAAAATGCAAGTCACATCGTGTCATCCTCCCGTAAATGGCTTCCCATGATACTTGGGAAAAAATCCAAGATGATTTACCCTGGCTTACAAAGGTCTGCCTCCTTCTTTGACATCATCTTGCATCACTCTTCCTCCCGCCCAGGACCCTACAGCTACACTGGCCTTCTGTTGCTAAAATACACCAAGCTTGTTCCTGTCTTAGGGTCTTCTCACTGACTGTTCCCTCTGTTTCTCTCTAATCCTCACACAGCAGATTCACCGTTACTCCAATCTCAGTTGAAGTGTCACCGCCTCAATGAGGCGTTCCCTGATGCAGTCTAATGTAGCTCGTCACATCACCTGGTGTGCGCGCCACACAGAAATTCTGATAGGTTTTATTTTTTTTTAGTTTACCATCTCTCTCCCCTCCCATTAGAATGAAGTTCCATGAGAGCTCAGCCCTTATTAGTCTGGTTGACTGACAAATCCCAGTGCCTACACATAGTTGGTGCTTATTAAATATTTTTTCAATGAATGAATTAAGTTGAAGAATTTCCATTCAGTGATCTGTATTTTCTCTGTGAAGTGGGGAGCAAAGCAATATGTTAAGAATGAAAGGGGAAAAACTTGAAGATGGCAGAGAAATAGGAGGATCCCTATTTCCTGCCTGCATCTCTCAAACAAAGAAGGACTGAAGCCAAAGGACTCTGAATCCCAAAAGCCTGGAAGGAAAGGAGACGGAGTCTACTAGGAAGACAGCCTCATATGACTACTTAAAAAAACAAGCCAAAGTACACAGGAGAGTCCCAAATATCGCTTTGAGTAAGGAAATAAAACAACCAAAGTCACAACAAGAGAGACCAAGGGACACCCTTAAAAGAACACTTCCTGAATGGCCAGGCCTTGGACAGTGTATGAGCCTCCTTTAATACAGCAGTACTCACAGGTACAGAACACATAACAAGCCTTTAAACCTTACAAGATGGCACAAAAACAGGCACAAAGACCAATGGAACAGAATAGAGAACTCAGAATTGGACCCACAAATGTATGGCCAACTAATCTTTGACAAAGCGGGAAAGAGTATCCAATGGAAAAAAGACAGCCTCTTTAACAGATGGTGCTGGGAGAACTGGACAGCAACATGCAGAAGAATGAAACTAGATCACGGTCTCACCCATACACAAAAATAAACTCAAAATGGATAAAGGACCTTAATGTGAGACAGGAAACCATCAAAACCCTAGAGGAGAAAGCAGGAAAGAACCTCCTTGACCTCCACCGCAGCAATTTCTTACTTGACACATCCCCAAAGGCAAGGGAATCAAGAGCAAAAATGAACTATTGCAACCTCATCAAGATTAAAAGCTTCTGCACACCAAGGGAAACCATCCATAAAACTAAAAGGCAACCAACGGAATGGGAAAAGATAGTTGCAAATGACATATCAGATAAAGGGCTAGTATCTAAAATCTATAAGGAACTCACCAAACTCCACACCCAAAAAACAAATAATCCAGTGAAGAAATGGGTAGAAGACATGAACAGATACTTCTCCAAAGAAGACATCCAGATGGCCAACAGACACATGAAACGATGCTCAACGTCACTCATCATCAGGGAAAGGCAGATGAAAACCACGCTGAGATACCACCTCATGCCAGTCAGAGTGACTAAAATGAGCAAATCAGGAGACTGTGGATGTTGGTGAGGATGTGGAGAAATGGGCACCCTCCTATGCCATTGGCAGGAATGTAAGCTGGTGCAGTCCCTCTGGAAAACAGTGTGGAGGTTCCTCAAAAAATTAACAATAGAACTCCCCTAGGACCCAGCAATAGCACTGCTAGGAATTTACCCAAGGGATACAGGAGTGCTAATGCATAAGGGCACATGTACCCCAATGTTCACAGCAGCACTCTCAACAATAGCCAAAACATGGAAAAAGCCCAAGTGTCCATCAATTGACAAATGGATCAAGAAGATATGGTTTATCTATACAATGGAATACTACATGGCAATGAGAAAGGATGAAATCTCGCCATCTGTAGCAACATGGATGGAATTCAAGGGTGTTATGCTAAGTGAAATAGGCAGAGAAGGACAGATACCATATGTTTGCACATATAGGTGGATTAGGAGGAACTTAATGGAGGACCATGGGGGAGGAGAAAGAGAAAAATAGTTGGGGAGAGGGAGGGAGGCAAACCATGAAAGACTCTTGAATGCTGAGAACAAACTGAGGGTTGATGGGGGTGGAGGAGAGGGGGAAAATGGGTGATGAGTATTAAGGACAGTACTTGTTGGGATGAGCACTGGGTGTTATATGGAAACCAACTTGACAATAAAGTATATTAAAAAAAAGAATGAAAGGAGAAGACCTAAAGATAACTGAAAATTAGGGTAGCAATTATGAATAGAGAAAAAGCAGAGCTGAAACTAATCTCCTTGATTCTAGTCTGGTTCTTTTTTCACAAAGTACATACAGAAATAGATTTCCATCTATAGTATTAGAATTTGGACTACTATTAAAAACAAGATCTAGCTCAATTAGCAAATAATAAAACTTCCTTATACTTTAGTTATTAAGGGGGCATCTTAGAGTTTTAATGCTCTCAAGTATTAAAGGCACTCTACTGTATCCAAAAATGAAACTAGCATTTATATACTTGTAAAACATTCAACCATTCTAATTTAAACACAGCCATCAAAGACCATAATCAGCTAAGAAACTCTTAGTTTTGATATTACAAAGACAATAAAAATGTAAGGAAAGCCCTAAAAAAATTTGGTAATCACTGTGCTATTTATAGATTTTAGGCTACAATTGGTCATTAACTTCATTCACTCATTCATAAAATTATATGCCAGCACTGCCTTGTAATAATTCATATATATATAATTTTAAAGATGTTACAGATGTATGAGGAGGAGCCAAAATTTAATGCCTCTTTTCTCACCTTTTCCTAGCTACTGCCTACCATGGGAGGCAAAGCTGCCAATCTGACTGGTCAGACAACAGAAAGGGACCACACTGTGTTTACCAGTGGGCAGGAGCCACTGATTTCATATGTATTTCTAGATAGCGGAGACATGGATGTAGGTAAATACCGGTTTCTCTTCCAATCTGACGTGTTCCTAGATTAATCACAGGAGTTCCAAAAGCTCCAACCTCTCGTACTCCACAGCTGCTGTTCCCAATCATACAACCAGCATGGGCAACCAACTGTATAAACTGGTCAAATGGGACGTGTTTAACTGCACGGAAATTGGGATGATGCTCGATGCCCTTCTTTCGCATCACTCGAACCATCTCTTTGCTTCCTGTGAAAATGAAAAGAATCAACTGTTAAATGGTTTAGGAGATTAAAAAAAAAAACAAAGCATTTTCACTGTCAAGTATAGCCCCACTTAAAGAAATCGCCCTATACAAATGCACAATGGTTATTAGGGAGATAAAAATTTTAATTACTGATCTTTCCAGGGATGATGAATATTTAAAATGTCTGGTCAGCTCTCTGCTTCAACTCATCTAGGAACATTAAATAGAATTCAGCAAAGTAAATACCTTTTACCAATGCCCTAATAAAAGCCTTTTCATTAAACGACTAAGAGGCACAAGACAGGCGAACAGTCTCTGTCTCTTAAGCTGAGAGTTCCTGTATTCAAAGGTCTCGGGCTCCACACGCCAAGCTGATTAGGGAGCCTCTGCCTTAGCTTTGCTCATACTTACCCTAACAACAGCTCAACTGGATAGCACCCCTGATTGTATGGACTAAGCTCCAACAAAATGCATGTAGATTCCGATACTGTGGCTGATATTTTAAATGCATGATTATTTAAAATGTTACAGATGTATGAAGGGGGAGGCAATAATTAATGCCTTTCTGTTTGCCTCTTTACTCACCCTTTCCTAACTAGCATCTACCAAGAGAGATGAGGTTGCTAATCTGATTAGACAGGGCCTGACCACCAAACTGTGCAGGAGCCACTGACTTAAGAGAAGTTGGGAACACAGGTTCTTTTTCTCTTTTTAACTTTATGTGGCAAGATAGGTGACAGATTCAGGGTCTAACTCCTTACCGCACGCCTAGCCCCTTCTCTCTATATCCAGTCCTGCCAGAGCACATCAGTCATCCACTATAATTACTGTAGTATTTAGTACGCCAGAAGGTGGCACTATTCTGAGATTCAGATATAGGCTCACTGAAGGCCTTCTCTGGCCTTAAGCCTAAATCACAGACACTACCTCTATTCTCCTCCATTGGGGAACTGGGCACTAAGCAACATAATGATAAATGGATGCCATGATTCTTATTTCCCTACAGTTCCTTGTGTTAACTTTTATCAAAAACCCTATGAGGAGGAGAGGTGAGTGTAGCAGACATGATTTGGGTATTTCTGGGACCCTTTATTTTCAATGGAGAAAAATCTCTCTTACTTCTGAGGTGTGTACAATCAGAAAAGTGTATTATAAACAGTATCACGGACAATGAATAATTAGAGATATATAATTACATTGCCAAATATTTATAGAAAATTTAAAGAATTAGAAGAATATTAACATTTTTGAAATACTAATACGTTACCTGGATGAAACATGGGTTGAGAGTTCTTAATTTCTTTTTTCCAACTAACATCCTACTTTGTTTCCCCTAACAGGAAAGATTATTCAAGAGAGACTAAGAGAAGGATAATTTCAGAGTAAGGCACTGACATCTTGGTATTGCAGAGAAGGGTCCTACCTCCTTTACCAAAAAATGCCTAAAAGCTCAGCAACGAGTGGTGTCAGCTAACTCAATACTTGAAAATTCTGCAGCATCAGGCCCTGCTCTGCATTTCTCATTTAGATCTCATAGTCCCATTAACCTGCCTAAGGTCTCACTAGCACTAAGGGCTACAGTACCATCCACCAGTAGCTGATCAACCAGGTCAGGCTTGAGGACAAACTGGATGGGGACTCCGGATCTAAACCACCTATGCTCAAGATTAAGATATAGTTAATATAAATAAGGAACAAAAAATAACAATAAGGGCTATTTTATTGCAGCCACTGCGATCATTACTTTCCTAGAGATACCCTTTCACCTTCTAAGGTTATGTCTTTTAGCTACTGCCATTTCCTCTTCAGTGGAAACTGGAGGATGCAGACTAAACTTGGAACTACAGTAGAGATTAGAGAATATTTTTTAGTATTTCTATCTTTCCCACTGAGTTTCCATTATACTTGGCAAAAACATCGCAAACTTCAATCTACTACAAAACTGGTGATCCTCTAAAAATTGGAATGCATTTCAGAATACAGTGGCCTTCACTGATAAGATAAGCAAGATAGGAGGGGCAGTCAAAAGAGGACATAATAGAAACATAAAATTGGAAAAGCAGGTGGTATAATTTCATTTCCAATTACCTGCATCAATGTTTGGAAACAGAACTAGGGTCCGCTTGTTAAATGAGATAAGCGCATCCAATGTTAATTCAAACATTTTTATGGAATGCTTAATGTCAGTGGTCACGGGGTGCTGTAGTGCAACAATGTAATCTTTAGACTTTACATCATCACCTGTTTAAAGAAAATCAAACCACAGTGCTTCATTAGTTAAGAATCTCAAAGAGGAAGAAGCAAATTCTAAAACGTAAGACCCCACAGTCTATGTTTTCAAAAATTCTAAGGAAAAAAGTCTGTCACGTTCCAGGCAGAGTATCTGAATATAGGATCAAACGCTAAGAACTTGGGTCACCTGGGTGGCTCAGATGGTTAAGCATCCAACTCTTGATTTCGCCTCAGGTCATGATCTCATAGTCCTGAGATCAAGCCCCGAGATCAAGCCACACCCAGTGTGGAGCTTGCTTAAGATTCTCTCTCCCTCTCTGCCCCTCCCTGTGCACACTCTCTCTCAAAAACACAAAACAACAACCAAAAAAAAAAAACAGTAAGAACCTAGAGCAACAAGTCCAAGAATCCAGCAAATTCAACATCTTATAAAGGTGTTTGCTACCATAAACAAAATATCTAACTTTAAATAGCTGTCACTAGAATCCATTGTTTTAAAATCCAAATCATTTCAGGGGTACCTGGGTGGCTCAGTTGGTTAAGCTTCTGACTCTTGATTTCGACTCCGGTCTTGAGATCAAGCCTCAAGTCAGGCTCTGTATGGACACTGCAGAGCATGCTTGGGATTCTCTCTCTCCCCCCACCTCTCTCCGTGCCTCTCCTGCTCACATGCCTGCTCTTACTCTCTCCCTCTCAAAATAAACTTTAAAGTAAATAAACAGGGGTGCCTAAGTGGCTCAGTCAGTTGGGCATCCAACTCTTGGTTTCAGTTCAGGTCATGATCTCAGTCTGTGGGATCACGCCCCACATCTGGCTCTGCACTAACAGCATGAAGCCTGTTTGGGATTCTTTCTCTCTCTCTCTGCCCCTCCCCGCCTTCTGCTCGCTCGCTCTCTCAAAATAAACATTAAACAATAAAATAAAAATAAATAAAATCCAAAATATTTCAAAGCATTAGAAAAATGTAAATCTTCTCCATTCCTAGACAGTGTTTCTAGTGAATTACCAGCAGTATTAATGAATCGATGAAACTCAAGATTACTTTCAAGTGTAGCTAAACTTGATCTCAAGGCTCGTGAGTTCGAGCTCCATACGAGGCTCTGCACTGACAGAGCAGAACCTGCTTGGGATTTTCTTTCTCCCCCTCTTTGCACCTTCCCTGCTCACATGTGGGTGTGCACTCTCTCTCAAAATAAATAAAAACTTTAAAAGGGAAGTCTCAGAGAGGGTAAGTCATGCCCTCTCTAAGGGTGAGATCTATGAACTAAAATTTTAGCCTTCCGATTTCTAATGGAATATTCTATCTACAAGTTTCTGAAAGAACTGAAACATACCCAACACTGGCAAAAACAACCATCACAGTGAATGAAGTCTGATACATACCTAACCACATCCGAATGATGCTCATGTAGTCTTTGTTCTTGGCAGAGAGAAGTTTGTCATAGGAAGGGCAGCCTGCCAGAAGGATGCGATCATGGTCCTCACACATGGATATCAGGTGCTGCTCTGCACTTCGGGTGCAGCACACGTGATAATGAGCCAGTTTTGTTATGGCATGTCTGATGGAATCGTCAATGGTCCCACTGACTTCCCCACCTTCAATATGAAGGATTCGGATATTCATCAAGGCGGCAGATGTAGCCAAAGCCAGGGCATCAAATCTGTCTCCGTGAACAATCATGATATCAGGCTTCAAACGATTAAGGACATCTGGTAGCTTCACTAGGGCCAAGCCTACTGACTCCACCATGGCTGCCTCATCTTCCCCCCTAACAATCGTGTGTAGCCTGGTGTTAATGTCAAAGTCATCTTGTTCAATCATGCGATATGTATTCCTAAAGCAGAAGAGTAATAAATATATGAGAGCATGTCTTCAACACAAAAACAAAACATGAAAAACCACAAAAACATGAAAAACCAATCTAAGAGTAATCCTGAAGGGAAAAATATTTTATAAAAATGTACTTGTTAAAAAGACAAATTGAAGTGTAACTTACCCACAAAATTTAAAAAGCACAGATCATTAATGTACAGATCCCTTGATTATCTTACATAAATACCCCTGTAGCTACCACCCAAATCAAGATATAACATATCCAGCATCTTCAAAGTCTCACTAGGGTCCTGGTCAACACCTGGGCCCTTACCTGAGGGAGAATTTTTTTATTAAAACAGAGACCAAAGTTTTTGGTGTTTGATTTTTCTCTTTTTATGAGTTTTTTAAAAACAATATGCTACCTAATTTTTTAAAATGTTACTTATAAAAGAAAAGCTCATTTTTTATACAAAAAAATAGGCAATCAGGATCCCTGACATGTCACTATACTATAAATTTTTGAATGATGGAAATTCTCTTCTGAATTTGTACTATACCATCAGTGCAGCATAATTCTGAATGGGTGTAAATGTAAGTTTTACAGCATTAAGTTGGCTGTAAAATGCAGTTTCAAGTCTGTTTCATGCTTTAGTAACAGCAGCAATTCTTAGTGCCTCAAAGTTCCTGTCTGTTATGACTAGATTTTAAAAGATACAGTTTGTTAATAAATATTTAATAATGTAATCTGTATAATTTTTCAAATCTATACCTTTACATTGGAAAATACAGAAAAATTATCTTCCCTAAACCTACCACTCAGCAATATCAGTGTAATCATTTTTTTCTAGCCATCTTATGCATGATATTCTAACATGGTAGAGAGCACATACAATTTTATAATCTATTTAATCCATTTCATACAGCATTTTCTCTGATCATGAAAGATTCTTTACATACTTCATTTTACATCATATGTATGTTCTAACAGTCATTTTACAGATTCCTTGGGATTTTCCTACACATACTATCATGATGTCTGTAAACAAAGACAATCTTTAGGTCTTTATTTCTATTTCTCACTTTATTGCACTGGCTGCTATATCTAGTACAAGTTGAAGAGAAGTGGTGAAAGCAAAAACCCTCACCTTGTTCTCAATCTCAGGGGGAAAGCCTATTTTTATGTTAGCTGTAGGTTTCTCCACAAACTGTCTTTACCAGATTGAGGAACTTCCCTTCTATTCAAAGTCTGCTAAAAGCTTTTATCATAACTGATTTAATGTTGTCAAATGCTTTTTTGACCTCTATTAAGATGATCAGGTATTTCCCCTTTATTCTGTTAATATGTGAAGAACACTGATTTTCAAATGTTCTATCAATCTTGATTTCCTGAGATAAACCCACTTAGTTATGATGTATTATCTGTTTTTTATATTGCTGAATGTGATTTATCATTTCGTTTAAAAATTTGTGTCTATGGGGGCACTTGGGTGGTTTAGTCGGTTGAACATCTGACTCTTGATTTTGCCTCAGGTCATGAATCCCAGGGTGACAGGATAGAGCCCTGCATTGGGTCTCATGCTGAGCATGGAGCCTGTTTAAGGTTTTCTCTCTCCCTCTCTCCCCCACCCCATTCACATGCTAAAATAAAATTTTAATAAATTTTTTTAATGTTTTTATTTCTGAGAGAGAGAGAGACAGAGACAGAGACAGCGTAAACAGGGGAGGGTCAGAGAAAGAGGGAGCCATAGACTCTGAAACAGGCTCCAGGCTCTGAGCTAGCTGTCAGCACAGAGCCCGACACGGGGCTCGAACCCACAAACTGTGAGATCATGACCTGAGCTGAAGTCGGATGCTTAACCGACTGAGCCACCCAGGTGCCCCTAAAATAAAAAATTTTTTAATTATGTCTATGTTCATAAGAGATACTGGTCTGACTTTTGTTTTCTTAACAATGTCTTTGTCAGGCTTTATTATCAAGATTATGCAGATTTTATAAAAACAATTTGGGAAAGTTCCCTTTTCCTCTATTTTCTAAAAGAGTTTATATAAGATTGGTGTTATTCCCAAGGCACCCAGGTGGCTCAGTCAGTAAAGTGTCTGACTCTTGATTTTGGCTCAGGTCATGATCTCCCAGTCTGTGAGTTCGAACCCCACATTGGGCTCTGCACTGACAGCATACTGTCTGCCTAATATCCTCTCTCTCCTTCTCTCTGCCCCTTCCCTCACTTGTGCACTTTCTCTCTCTCTAAAAAAATAAATAATAAACTTAAAAAAAAATTTTAAACATAGAAGTTTGGTGTTATTTCCAAAAAAAAAAAAAAGAGCGAGAGAGAGACAAACCAAGAAACAGACTCTTAACTGCAGAGAACAAACATGGTTACCAGAGGGGAGGTGTTGGGGGGGTAGGGGGGAGAAATACATGAAATAGGTGATGGGGATTAAAGAGTACACTTATCATGATAAGCACTGAGTAATGTATACAATCACTATATTATATTCCTGAAACTAGTATGACATCGTATGTTAATTATACTGGAATTAAAATTTTAAACTAAAAAAAAAAAAGACTTGTTATTTCTTGCTTGTTTGATAGATTCATAAGTGACCTCATCTTTGTGGGAAATTATTTTTATAGGAAGTGTTTAATAATGAATTCAATTTCTTTGATACAGGACTATCGTGATTTTTCTATTTCTTCTCTGTCATTGCTAAGCAGTATTTTTTCCAAGGACTCGGTCCATTTTATATAAACTGATTACCAAATTTACTGGCCTAATATTCTTTTATTTTTGTAATGGCTAGAAGATCAGTAGTGATACCCCCTTTCTTATCTTAAATTAGTAATTTCTGTGTTCTCTTTTTCTTATGCTCTGCTAGGAATCTGTCAACTTAATATTTTCAAATAGAATTCTTTTATTGCTTAATCTACTTTTGTTTCACTGAATTCCACTCCTGTTTCCTCCCTTCTACTTACTTAGGTATTTTCTCATCTTTTTCTCATTTAAGAAAGTGAAAATAGACCATTAACTCTAAACTCCTTTGTAACCTAAGTATTTAAAGCTATAAATTTCCTCCAAGCATTCCATCTATACCCACAAATTTTGATATACTGTAATATTATTCAGTTCAAAAGATTTTCTAATTTTCCTTAAAACCTACTTGGTCCACAGGCTTAGAACTCAACAGTAAGACCTGGGTGGCTCAGTTGGTTAAGCATCTGACTTCGGCTCCAGTCATGATCTCACAGTTCGTCAGTTTGGCCTTGCATCAGGCTCTCTGCCCTCAGCTTGGAGCCCACTTTGGATCCGGTCTCCCTTTCTGCCCCTCTCCTGCTTGCTCTCACAGGTGTCTGTCTGTCTGTCTCTCAAAAATGAATAAGGGGCACCTGGGTGGCTCAGTCGGTTAAGTGTCTGACTTCAGCTCAGGTCATGATCTCACGGTTCATGGGTTCAAGCCCCGCGTTGGGCTCTGTGCTGACAGCTAGCTCAGAGCCGGGAGCCTGTCTTCAGATTCTGTGTCTCCCTCTCTCTCTGACCCTCCTCTGCTCATGCTCTCTCTCTCTCTCTCAAAAATAAATAAAACATTAAAAAAATTTTTTTAATGAATAAACATTAAGAAAAAAAAAGAACTCAGCAGTAGGAGAAAACAACCTAATTTTTTAAATTTGAGAGACAGTGAGGAAGCAGAGGAGAGGGGCACAAGGAGAGAGAATCCCAAGCAGGACTCAATCCCACAACCCTGGGATCATGACCGGAACCAAAATCAAGAGTTAGGACGCTCGACCAACTGAGCCACCCAGGTGCCTCAAAACAACCTGATTTAAAAATGAGCTAAAGACCTTAACAGACACTGAATCACAGATGATACAAAATTGGCAAATAGGCATATGAAAAGATGCTCCACACCATATACCATAGAAATGCAAATTAAAACGAGATACTGCTACAAACCTATTAGAATGGCCAAAATCCAAACACTGACAAGGAAGTGGAACACCAGGTACACTCACTCACTGATGGTGGGAAAACAAAATGACACAGCCACTTTGGAAGACAGCTCAACAGTTTCCTACACAACTAAACATATTCTTACCACACATCCAGCAATCATGCCCCTTGGTATTTCTCAAAGGAGCTGAAAACTTATGTCCATACAAAAATTTGCAAAACGTGTATTTGCAGCAGCTTATTCATAAATGCCTAAACTTGGGAGTAACTAAGATGACCTTCAGTAGGTGAATCAATCAATAAACTACGGTACATCCAGAAAACGGAATATTATTCAGTGCTAAAAAGAAAGGACTATCAAGCTATGAAAATACATGGAGACTTAAATACATATTACTAAGTGAAAGAAACCAATCTGAAATGACTGTGTACTATATGACATTTTGCAAAAGGCAAATCTACGGAGACGGTAAAAGAATCAGGTAAAAGGATTAGGACAGTGAAACAAAATGACTCTGGTACTATAAAGGTAGATACACGTCATTATACATTTGTCCAAAAACAGAGGATTTACACCACCAAGGTAAGCCCTAATGTAACTATGGACTTTGGATGATAATGAAGTATCAATTTAAGATCAACTGTAACAAATGTACCACTGTGGGGAGAGGAAGGGCTGATGTTGATAAAGGGGCGGCTACACATGTGAGGAGGCAGAGAGGTATACAGGAAACCCCTGAACTTTCGGCTCAGTTTTGCTGTGGATCCAAAACCGCTCTAAAATTTTTTAATAATTTTTATTACCGACTCATATGGAATAAATGAACAAATGAATCTCTAAGTAGTCTGTTGTTACTTATTTGATTTTCTTTTTCACCCAATCCTTAGGAGTATAAAAGTGCTATGTTTTTTAAAAATGTTTATTTTGGCAAAGGGAACACACACGTGCATACAAGCAAGAGAGGGGCAGAGAGAAAGAGAGGTAGAGAGAGAATCCCAAGCAGGCTCCATACTCTCAGTGAAGAGCCCCACACGGGACTCAAACCTCTGAACCATGAGAACATGACCTGAGCCAAAATCAAGAGTCAGGTGCTTAACCAACTGAGCCACCCAGGAGCCCCTAAAATGCGGTTTTTAAAAAAAGTATTCAAGTAGTTGAAATAGAAGGTAGCTTATTTTTCTGTTGTTTTAATTTCTTTTAATAGAAACAATACATTCACATGGTTTAACATTTAAGATACAAAGGTTCTACAGTGAAAAAGCTACCTTCTCACTTTTGTTTCCCAGTCATCCAGTTCCTCTCCCAGAAACTTATGTTCGTGCACTTCATACAGCATTTCCATTAAGTACCAGTCAAGTTTCCTATCTAACAGTCTCACCAAATACCGCCTTTCTACCCTGACTTCCTGTGGCAGGCTAATAAGAAACCTACCCCAAGTTCCTTCCGAGCCTCTCTACCACTGGCCTTCCTGTCAAATTCTTCTCGTAAAAGAACCACTTAGACTTTCATCTCAGGCTCTGGCTAAAATTTCTCTTTTACTTTGTTCTATGAATGTATAAAACCCCAGTGGATTTTCTTAAATAGCCAGAATTCATCTCACATGTTTAAACCTGTGACTTTTTTTAGCTATCTATAATTTTCTTCTCTACTTTATGTATTTATGTATTTTCTTAGAGCAGATTGGTTTTGAGAGACAGGCTTTTGTTTGCTTTTGCTGCTGTTGCTGTCTCACTTTTAAATAATAGTTTGAATGGGGCGCCTGAGTGGCTCAGCCGGTTAAGCGTCCGACTTCGGCTCAGGTCATTATCTCTCAGTTTGTGGGTTCGAGCCCTACATTGGGCTCTGTGCTGACAGCTAGCTCAGAGCCTGGAGCCTGTTTCAGATTCTGTATCTCCCTCTCTCTCTGACCCTCCCCTGCTCACACTGTCTGTCTGTCTGTCTCTCTCTCTCTCAGAAATAAATAAAACATTTAAAAAAATTTTTTAATAAAAAATAAAGAATTCATAAGAAAATGCTTTCATCTTACCCATAATCATCTATCAGGTGAGAACCAAGTACCACCACATCAAGTTCAAAGAACTCAGGTTCCATTTTAATGCCAAACATGATCGGAGCAAGTTTCGAATAATCAGCACGGTTGCAAGTCGCAACACAAACCCGAAGCTTTCGGTTATTCCCATTCTTTTCCATAACTTGTTTCTTTTGTTTTGAGAGGTTCTTAAAATAGAGTTCCTAAAGTTGCAAAAATAGAAATTATTTATAGCCGGAATGATAGGTCTTAGATATAAGCCCAGAATTCTGTAGTTCTAAGCCTTTAACCAACATTTAATAACGGTGCTTCTTAACCTTCTTTCCACTCCCACTCCTGTGTGACCACCCACTGGCACACCCGAGCTAGGAAATTCCAGCTGACTAACTCCACCACTTTCTGTCACACTTAAGAAAACACACTGGAATGCACTTAAGAAACATGATATAAATCAACTCCCCTTTAAAAGGCAAGCAACCATCAGCTCTTCATTAGGTAGAAACTACTTACCGTGCCTCACAACAGATCCCAGCATCCTGGCCTACTGCAGAACTGTGAGCCTAACTGATCTAGTTCAACTCCCGCTCTCACAAAAAGGGAAACACGGGTCTTGAGAGAGGAAATTACTGCAAGATTCAAGATCACATCTTATAAGGGATAAGATCTATTCACCCTCACATCTTATAAGGGATAAGATCTAAACACCCACTATATATAAAGCACTGCTGAGGAAGAGAATGGTAAAATAAAAAACCCTACCTTCACAGCCTCATTAGCACCTATGGCCAATGCCTACAAACTTGACAACTCCAAATGCCTACATCTTCTGTCTTATACACATCTTAAAGTCAATGGCCCAACCCGAACTCATTTTCTTTCTCTGCATTTCTGTTTCTCCTTCCTTGTTCTGTAAGTCAGTTATGAACCTCCCTTCATCCAAATGCCTTAACATCCTTGTCTTCGCTGTTCTTACTCTGTACCTCCCAAGCCCTGGAAATTCCACCTCCTAAACACCTTTCACATCTGGCTCCTCCTCTTCATCTCCACCAGGACACCTCCTAGCCCAACCACTCATTTTAGGTCTGAGCTACCGTTCAGAGCTGCCGAAGGAGTTTGCCTGTTGCTAGCCTGCCTCTCACAGGCTTTCAGAGTGGTCCGTCCAAAGTTCATAAATCTGATTACCATGCTCAACAGAATACATAACCTATGGATGAAGGACAAAGTGCTGATCTGGGCCGAGCCCATCTTTCCAACCACTTCTCTTCCACCTCTAATTACCCGTACTCAATGCCAAAGCCATACCAAAGTGCCTGCAGTTCAACAAAGAGTCTCCAGATCTCTGTGCCTTTCTAGATGGAAGTACCTCTACCTAAAACTCCCTTTCCCTCTTGCCCAGGCTCTTGCTCGTCCTCCAAAACCCAGTCTAACGGTTGCCTCTTCCTGAAAACCTTTATATAAACTTCGGTTCTTCTCCACAGCACCCCTTTTAGTTGCTGCCTTCCTCTGAGCACTGTGGCCCTACCATACACACATCTACACTTTTGTTCACCTCCTCTGCCCTCCTGCCATCTCTACCTTCCATTTAAAAGTAAAAATCGGGGGCAAGGGAGGAGATGTTTCATGGAGCATTTTAAACTTCTCTATATCAGTGTAAAATTCCACCTCATGGATTGGAATGCTTTTGCTTCAGGAAGCAAATTTTTAGAGCTTGCAATCAGTAATACAGAGAAGCTTGGGTAAGGATGCCAGTAAAAGGGGAGCTGCCCTGTAGATCAGGATAAACTCTAACACTCACTGGAAATCTCACCAGTGGCCATCTCACCTGTGTATCGAGCCAGAGCTTCAGTGAGCACACAAACTGCCCCATAATTAGGCCCATTCTAAACTTCACAACCTCCGTAAAAGCTAATGCCACTCAACAGAAACCATTTATAATGTAATGAACGAAGCATTCTGTGGAGACAGTTGTAGTCATAAGATCTACGCAACTACCAGTATCATTAAAGACAAAAATATTTTTCCAAAAATAGTTATTTTAAAAGTTCTTGTGCATAATGCCTCTTTCACTGACGATTAAATTTGAGCAGAATAAATTGTTGGCGATATTCAACTTGCTGGGTGAGGCAAAGCAAATTTTTCATGGTTGGTTAATTTGTTTTCATTTTAGAAGAACAGTAAACTTCATTTTGCAATACTGAAATACTTAGTATTTACCAAGTAACTCAAAGGTTATTCTAATAAACCTGAGAGTAAGCTAGCTAAATAAACAAACTATGAAAAAGGCAAAAATGTTATTAAGGGCAAAGCTTTTTTAAGGAAAGAAGTTAAATCTTAAAAACATGGTAAANAAGTGGCATTTAAAGGAGAGAATTTTATATATGTATAAAATTTTTTATAAAAATCATTTTTAAAAAATCATTTAAATTATTATTAAATTTATTTATAAATTTACTTATGAATTTACAAAACTTATTTTATTAATTTATAAAATTTATTTTATAAATTATTTAAAATGTATAAAAATTATTTAAACTATTATTAATAATATGTAACTTTAACTTATTTTTTGATTAGGTAATACATTTGCATAGTTTCAGACAGAGAAATCACATGAGACTATATAGCAAAAATTCTTGTCATCTGTGTTCCCCAGCCAATGTAGTTCTTCTCACTGGATGCTATGAGTTACCAGTTTCTTACCTTTACTTCTATAAGTAAACTATATGCATATATAAATACAGATGTATTTGCTTATAAATACATACAGCACATATTATGCAAATGGTAATAACATTCTACAAACTGATGTAGCATACCTTACTTTTTAAAATGCTTTTGATTTTGTTTCTGAATTGAATGGTGAAAATGGGAAAACTTAAAAGGCACCAGAAATATCAGACCTAAAGGTGTGGAGGCTTGAAAATTGCACCACCAACTCTTCAAAGATATGAAGAGTATGAGAACCCCAAAAGTAAAAATGAACAGTGTCACAAACATTTACTGAGCATCTACTCTGTGCAGAGAACTATGAAAAGAGCTGAGAAAGACCTAGTCTCTGATTTTTAGAAACTTAAATCTAGTACCTGACACCAGGCCACATAATAGATCTTCAT
The DNA here is from genome assembly GCF_008692635.1 of Crocuta crocuta. Lineage (NCBI taxonomy): Eukaryota > Metazoa > Chordata > Mammalia > Carnivora > Hyaenidae > Crocuta > Crocuta crocuta. The sequence goes on along the minus strand of NW_027528859.1, from coordinate 4,768,299 downwards.
TAGTTCACTTTCCCAAATAGAAGCACCAGAAACAAAATACATTTTTTTCTCAGCCCAGTATACATTATTATTTATTCTGCATAAGAGGTCATACCCAAAGATACATTTTTATACTGAGAACTGTGACCAGAGTCCCTGTGACCAGTACAGAATGAATAGATGTGGCAAAATGGACTTAAACTATACCAGGATGACTTAAGTTGCATAAAATGCAAGGTAAAGCAAACAAGATAAAACTCACTTCTTTACCCTGTGGAATGCCAGACAGCAATTAAGAAGAATGGACTATGTCTGTATTTGTCCACACTGATGAATCTCAGAAACAGAACATTAGAGGAAAACAGCAATTTCTAAAACATTAGATAGAATACGGTACTATTTTTTGTAAATGTTTTAATGTATATAATGTAATGTTTAAATGTATAAAACATTATTATATGGAGAAGGACAAATACTATATGTTTGCACATATAGGAGGATTAGGAGGAACTTAACAAAGGACCTTGGGGGAGAAGAAGGGGGGAAATGGTGGGGGAAAGGGAGAGAGGCAAACCATGAGAGACTCTTGAATGCTGAGAACAAACTGAGGACTAATGGGTGTGGGGGGGAAGGCAGAGATGGGCATGGAGGAGGGCACTTGTGGGGATGAGCACTAGGTGTTATATGGAAACCAACTTGACAAACTATTTGTAAAATAAATAAATAATAAAAAATATTTTCTCATTAAAAAAACATTATTATATGTTGTTTACTGATCTACAGTAAAGTTACACACCAACTCAGGAAAGCAGTTATTACCTTTGGAGAAAGAGGGAAGGGAAAGAAAAGTGCGGCTGAAAAGGCTTTAGCTAACATTTATTTTTTTTTAATCATACCATGGGCAGAGATGTGAAACAAACACAGTAACATGTTAGTATGTGTTAAATCTTGGTGACTGGTAGACGGTGTCATATTGTTTTCTGCCCTTTTCAGCATATTTGAAATTGTCACCATCAAAAACAATACATCTTTAAACAGACACTGTGAAACAGGTATGTTGTCCACATTTCCCTCAAGCCTAAAGCTCAGCAAGTCAGGAGGGGCTGAATATTCACACCCGTTTCACCTATCAGTTCCAAAATTGTAACTATAATACATAGATAAATGTCAGAGAAGCATGCTTTCATCTTGAATTCACTGGCAATCTCTCAGGAACCCAATTCTTTTTTTTTTTTTCTTTCTTTCTTTTTTTTTTTTTTTGAGAAACTCAATTCTTAAAGCCCACTTCCTGCATCCTCTCAAGAGTGACCATTTTAAATACTAACAAAAGGTGATCAACACTCTCCAGAAAAATATTCCTCTGAATCTGTCAACTGAACTGTTGGAAAAAGACTAACCAGCACTTGGGTCAAGTAGTCACTGAGCAGAGGAACCGGTAACAGTAAGCATTTGCTAAGTACTTCGGAGGTGCTAGGCACTAGGTTTAGAGCTTTACATTAACCATTTCATCCTGACAGCCTTCTCACCAATCCCCGTTTTACAGACGGGGACACTGAGGTACAGACAAAATAATTTACCTGCCCCCAAATCACAGTTTATTGCCAAAACTAAAAATCAAACCCTGCACGCGGGCTACGACACATCCAGTGTTTGCCTAGCGTCTGTTCCTGAACATCCGTGGGCCTTCTTTGTGGCAGGTCCCGCCAGGCCCCATGACAATGAAGTGAACATGATACACCACTCCTCCCTCGGTGCGGCGGGGATGCGACTCACAATTAAGAAGGAAGGAGCTATATAAAAGTGGCCTGAAATTTCAGAAGCCTATTCCTGAGCTGTAGCTTGGTTTGGCTTCTTCCAGAGCTTCCCTAGCCGGGTAAACGAGTCATCTAGACTGCTACACGGCACCCCTCCAATCCCGCAGAGGAGCCCAAAATACCTGTTCGTGCTCTAACAATTTTACAGGTGTGCTCAAGATTCGGGGGGAAATAAACGCGCAGCAAACTCCTAAGGAAGCCCAGACTCAGAAAGTCAGGGTTGGGCGCAGACCTTCAAAATCATCTTTTAATCCAACCCTTTACACCCCAGGGCAACTTGCCTGCCGAAGAGCTCTCCGCCCTCTTTTGCACACCCCCGTAACAGAACCCTCACTCTGTCCCAAGACAGCCCGTTTCCTGACTGGGCAGCGCTGCCCGTGGGATGGAGTCAGGCCAGGCCTCCCGCTCCCCGCCCGGGTCCCGCAAGGAAGCGGTCCGCTCCGCGGGCCACAGGACTACGAGGTGCCCTGGCACGTCGGCCTCCGGAAGACCGGGCAAGGCCAGGGTCTGTGCGGGCNGGAGCGTCTCCCGAGTCCCGGCCGACGCGGGGCTCTCACCAGACGCCGGTGCGCAGCTCCCTCGCACGCTGCCGCCCCCGCCCCGCCTCACGGGCTACCCCCGAACGCAGCACCAGAAAGCGGGCCGCGCCAAGTCCGCCCCTGCGCCTCCTACACGTCGGCCGAGCGCGTGGATGACTCCGGTCTCGATCCCAGCCACGCACGCCCCTGCACGCCCACCCGAGCGCCGAATCGGCGACCGCGCCCTTACGTAACCTGAGAGCGACCCTGTGATTGGCTGCGCCCGCCCGCGCCCCACCCCCTCGCCAAACGGTCTTTGGAGGGGGCCGGGTGCGGGGTTGTTGAGTGCCTTCCGTTGTCGTGGCGGTCGGGGTCTTGCTGGTCTTGCTCTTCCCGCCCCGGCGCGTTCTCTTGCGCCGCCACGCACGCTCGGGAGCCCGGGTTCTCACACACGGTAGTGGATTTGCCCTTGCACCCAAAAGGGAATTACGCCTTGTATTCCCTCCAGCATTTCATAGGCTGTGACCAAACAATACTGTCGTGCGGCCGCCCCGCCCAAGAGCCATCTCTTGAGTTAAACCCATGCCGCTCCAGGACCATGTCTGCTAGAAGGCTCTAATGAAGTGTTGATGATGACCCCAACAAGGCAGATACCGGCTGATCTTTATAAGAGCTCAGCCTAGGCCTCCTCCCAGGGACGGCCGGAGGGGAACTTGGCAGCAGAAGAAAAGGTGTCAGGGAAAGGGCTCCCACAGCTGCTAATAAAGACTTAATCTTTTCAAATTGAGTCACCAGTCACATACGTTGAATGAGTTGGTGTTACAAAGCAGTATAACATTTTTTACCATCCTTAAGTAGGTTACCACAGATAGAACTATTTAATCTAACAACTCATCCAGAGTTCTTGCTGTAAGGCAAATTTCAGGGGCACCTGGGTGGTGCTGGTGGACTTCAGGTCATGATTTCACAGCTCCTGAGCTCAAGCCCCAGGTAGGGCTGTGTGCTGACAGCTTAGAGCCTGAAGCCTGTTTCAGATTCTGTCTCTGCCCCTCCCTGCTCATTCACTGTCTCTTCAAATATAAATAAACATTTAAAAAAATTTCAAATCCAATCAAACTTTTGCATTTCATGTATTTCAATTAATAAGTTCTAAAAGTGCCTGGGTGGCTCAGTTAGTTAAGCGTCCACTTTCAGCTCAGGTCATGATCTTACAGGTGGTGAGATCCAGCCCTGCATTCGGGCTCTGTGCTGACAGCTCAAAGCTTGGAGCCTGTTTCAGATTCTGTGTCTCCCTCTCTCTGCTCCTCCCCTGCTTGTGCTCTCTCCCTATCTCTCTCTCAAAAATAAATAAACATTAGGGGCGCCTGGGTGGCTTAGTCGGTTAAGCGTCCGACTTTCGCTTCGGTCATGATCTCGCGGTTCGTGGGTTCGAGCCCCGCGTCGGGCTCTGTGCTGACTGCCGGCTCAGAGCCTGGAGCCTGTTTCAGTCTGTGACTCCCTCTCTCTCTGACCCTCCCCTGCTCATGCTGTCTCTCTCTCTCTCTCTCCTGGAAATAAATAAAACATTAAAAATAAATAAATAAATAAATAAATAAATAAATAAACATTAATAATGAAGCTCTAGTGTGCAGAGTACTTCATGTACTATCAGTTACCCTGCAACTAGCTTGGAACTACTAAAAGGTCATGTCAGACACAAAAGGACGGATCTTAAGCGGATTTGTGTAAGGAGTGACATCATATTTCTGTTTAAAATATCACTTTGACTACTATGGGAAGAATGGATTGGCATTGAAAAAATAATGGCAGTGAAAAAAAATCTCTGAAAGGATGCATAAAAAACTAACATTGACAGGGCTGAAGGAGATGGACTTTTCCACTAAACACCTGTTTACAATATCTTTTGTATTTTGCAGTATATGTACATACTCCATATTCAAGAGAATAAAATTAATTGTAAAAAAAAATGGCAGTGAAACTCAACTGAAGTGGGTGGATATGAGATTTAGTTTGGAAGTAGAACTGAAAATTATGGATTAGGTATGAGGGAATGACAGAAAAGGAAGGAAAAGAAACAAGGATGACTTCCAGGTATCTGGCATTAGTAATTGGTTGATTGGAGCCATTTACCAAGATGAGAGAAAAGCTGAGGGAGTGACCAGGTTTGGGGAGTTAACAGGGAAGTTTTAATTTGGTTTGACATGCCGATGAAATAGCCATATGAAGCTACTAAATGAGCGATAAGATATATGCATCTGGACACGGATTCACCAGAGGGTGCATTAGTTTCCTATTGCTGCTACAACAAATTACATCAAACTTAGTGGCTAAAAACAAATATATTATCTTAACAGTTCTGGAGGTTAGGAGTCTGAAAAGCTAAAATCAAACTAGCAATGTTGGTATCATCATAAGAAAAAAATTGTGACTATGTGTGGGGATGGATGTTAGCTAGACATTGTGGTGATCATTTCACAGTATATGCATATACCAAATGCTTATGTTGTATATTTGAAACTACTATAATATGTATAATACAATATAATGTATATGTCAAAAAAAATTTAAAGGTATAATAGGGGGGTGCCTGGGTGGCTCAGTCAAATCCGTAATTTAATTTAATTTAATTTAAATCCTTAATTTAATCACACCTGCAAAATCTCTTTTGCTATATAAGGAAACATTCACAAATTCTAGCGATTAAGACATGGCTATCTTTGGAAAGCTATTATGTTGCCTAGCACAAGTGCTGTTGAAATTCCCAGGAAATGTTCAAGACGGACATACTGCTTTCAATGTTACATGCCAGGGGCGCCTGGCTGGCTTGGCTGATAGAACACGTGACTCTTGATCTTGGGTTTGTGAGTTCACCCCATGTTGGGTGTAAAGATTACTTTAAAATATTTAAAAATAAATAAATAAAGTTACATGCCATACCACCAAATATCCAGAAAAGAACATTAATTTTTTTCTCTTGAGAGGTAAGAAAAATTATTTTTAAAAAAACAGTGTAAATGTTCAGTTTTTAAAACTCTGGATGCTTATTACATGGATATGTTTAGTTTATTAGGACTCAGACTCTATACTTAAGATATCTGCACTTTTTTGTATGTATAAATAAAATATAGTTTTTAAATGTTTATTTATTTTGAGAGAGAGAGCAGGGGAGGAGCAGAGAAAGAAGGAGACAGAGATTTCTAAGCAGGCTCAACACTGTCAACACAGAGCCCCAGGCAGGGCTTGAACACACACACCATGAGATCTTGACCTGAGCTGAAATCAAGAGTCAGTACTTAACTGACTGAGCCACCCACTACAATATATTTTTAAAATACTTAATGCAGGAGTACATGGGTGGCTCAGTTGGTTAAGTGTCCAACATTAGTTCAGGTCATGATCTCGTGGTCCGCGAGTTCCAGCCCCACATCGGGCTCTGTGCTGACAGCTCAGAGCCTGGAGCCTGCTTCAGATTCTGTGTCTCCCTCTCTGTGCCCTTCCCCTGCTTGTACTCTGTCTCTCTGTGTCTCAAAAATAAAATAAAAACATTTTTTAAAAATTAAAATAATAAATAAACATTAAAAAAAGATTATAGCTAGGAAAAATGTGACTAGAAATATAAATACATTTAGTAAAGATAATACACTTTGTGCCCTTATTAAGCCACTTGTAGATTTTATATTTGTTTGACCAATATTGAGGACTGTATATTTCCATATACAGTCAAGTAGTTCTGTGTTCATGGAATCATTTCACCTTGAAATGAAAATGAAATGAATGAAATGGCCCTCTTTTTAGAATTTTCACCTATCTTCTCTTGAGATGAAGTTGTAGGAAGGAGCTGTAGGAGGCATTTCCTTCTGGCTTTTTGAGATCACATTTCTATAGGTAATATATTTCTGGATCTCTGTTACTTTGCTATTTAACTGTGAATTAACATATCAAAAATCTTCCCAAGTCATTACATTCTGTATGCTTGGTTTAGTTTCCTTTGGCTTTAATCTGAGGGCTTTACAAGCTATAAAATCAGATTTTTCTATAGATTATTCCATAAACAGAATTATAACTTCAAGCATTTATGGCATAATTAGGTTATTAGAGAATCCTAAATCTTTTCTCCTTTGAGATAAAGAGAGAGTGAGCTCGAGTGGGGTAGGGACACAGGGAGGGAGGGAGAGAGAGACAGAGACAGACACAGAGAATTTTAAGCAGGCTCCACACCCAGCATCGAGCTGGACCATGAGGCTGGATCTCATGACCCTGGAATCATGACCTGAGCCCAAGTCAAAAGTCAGATGTTTAACCAACTGAGCCACCCAGGCACCCCTAATATCCTCAATATTAAAATATTATCTAACCCACCCTTTTCATCAAAGAAAGAGACCGTCTAAATCATCCCCAACAGACGTTCATCTGACTTTGGGGACATTTCTTCTAATAGGGACTTATTTTCCTCTTTTATTTGGTGGTTTAATTAAAAAGTACTCTGCCTCTCTACAAATCCTGCCCATGGATTTGTACTCTACTATTCTAAAGACTTTATTTACATTCATTCAGTACTCTTCACAACAAAAATGTAGATTTCATCACCATTTTATAGATAGGGAAACTGAAGCACAAAAGGGAAAGTTGTCTATGGTCACACAGCTGTTATGCAGAAGAACCCAACCCTTGATCCCACATGTTTAGCCACTACCCTATATTTTCTCTTTATACTAAACAGAGTCCTTCTTATGATAGAAGCCTATCTTCAGGTTGAACTTGCTCATGGATCTTTGGGTACACTGTTCCACTAGTTAAGAATTACATAACTCTTGGGGTGCCTGGGGGGCTCAGTCGGTGAAACATCCAACTCTTGATTTCAGCTCAACTCATGATCTCATGGTTCATAAGTTCGAGCCCTGCATAGGGCTCTGCGCTGACAGTGTGGAGCCTGCTTGGTACTCTCTGTCCCTCTCTCTCTCTGCCCCTCCCATGCTCGCTCTCTCTCTCACTTAAAATAAATAAACTTAAAAAAAAAAAAAAGACTTCACATAACTCTTCTATTATCCAGCCACATCTTTCTGAATTGCTCATATATATGTCTTAAGAGACTTAAAGATATCTCCTTTAATCAAGATATACAATGTCTGTGACAGTCTCCTCATGCACAAGGTTTATAAAGCGTTCGAACAAGAAACTGAGATCAGTTTGGCCCTTTTTAAAAAAACAAACTTTTTATTGAACTAGAACAAGGAAACTTGCACATAATAAGTGTGTGTTGAATTCTGAATTTTCACAAAGTGATCACACCTGGATAACTACCGCTAAAATAAAGAAAGAAAACATCGCCAGTGTCTGTGAGCTGTCTACCCAAGGACTGCCTATCCGTGGCCCATGAAGAGACCTAGCACCCAGGCTTTGCTTACTAACAGACAGAAGGGTACTGATTAAGCATGTTAAACTAGATCTTGGAAGCATTTAGACTGTGGAATACTGGAAGGATTGGCTAGTTGGTATGGATTGGAAAAAGAGGCAGGGAAACACAGACGCAGCAGATATGCTACAAAAGGTAGACCAGGTGGGCCATAGGGAGAGAATCCAGTCCTTGACTTGCCTTGGATCCAGAACAACTTCAACCCATGTGTATCCTTAAAATAAATCCGCTTTTTCTTAAGATGCCCTATTTCCTTGCAATCTGAAGATACCCACATCAAAACCATAAACCAGGAAGAATCCCCAACCCCATCATTTCAATTCCCAGCTCCAACCATTGGGTAGCGGCTGCTTAGAGAACTGTGTGGGAAATGGAAAAGACTGAGTTCAATGGAAAAGACTCTTCTGGTATCCGTTATGTTGTTTTGGGGTCAGGATGGAAGGAAGGTAGGGATGGTGCCACATACTTGCCATTCCTGCCCTTAGCCAGTGTCATGAAGAAATCAAGGCATGGAAAAAATGGAGCAACTAATCACTGCATTAAGCTGGATCCTTCCCCTTTAATAAATATCCTTCCATTAACTCTTCCCCTCACCCTACTCTGTATCTCAGGCACAACACTTTTAATTGCCAGAATCTCGAGTATACAAAGAAGGTAAAACACATCTTACAAACCAGATATCACTGCATAAGATTGTTTATAGCCTAACCAAGTCATAGAGGCACCTCCCCAGAACAGAGAGAATTGCTCTCATTGCTCTGATGCTACACTACATAGCTGGGAAAACAATTCTTTTCCCTTTAGGAAAAGTACATAAGGATTAAGGTTGCCATGACTAAAAATAATTCAGTAACATCCTAAACTGTACGTGTCAACTTCAGGTTTGCAAGAGGGTGCAATGAAAATATATGCTTACAAAAGTACTGATTAACATATTCATAACAAGAAGAGAAGGCGTTTGAAATTCATATTTCAGGACCATTTAATCACTGTTCATATCCCCAATGGCTAATTAGTGTGTTAGGACAGCCAATCAGCTTTTTAGAGCACCTGTGTTTGTGAGCCCTCCCTGGACCAGTTTTCCCAGTTACAGAAGAAAAGTACAAATAGATACAATGACTGTGTGTTTGTTTTTGCAAAATGTTGCCCTTTTCTTGGGGGATCTTTAAGTGTATCTTTCTTTTTTTTAATGTTTATTTATTTTTGAGAAAGAGAGAGTGCAGGGGAGGGGCGGAGCAGGGGAGGGGCAGAGAGAGAGAGAGGACAGAGGATCCAAAGTGAGTTCTGTGCTGATAGCAGAGGGCCAATTTGGGGCTCAAACTCACAAGCTGTGAGATCATGACTTGAGCCGAAGTCGGACGCTCAGCCAACTGAGCCACCCAGATGCCCTCAAGTGTATCTTTCTTTATGAGCTATGAAAGTATCCTATTTCAAACCAGTAAATAATTTTCTTATCTGTCTGCACAAGGAATGAGGTAAGCCAGAGAGAGCTCAGCCATCCCTGACTAATTGGAGTTCACAAAGTTTAATTTGCACAGCTATTCCAGAAGAACTGGAAAAGTGTTAAAAACCAGTTTATCTTTAACTTTGGCTCTGTTATAAAAAGTTAGATCAACAAAATTATGTTCTAAAAGATCCACTTACTTAAGAGTTCAGAGAGAAGGATAGTCTTTTGGACTTAAAAGAAGCTGGCTGAAATCAACAGCACTCAATACCAGCAACAAGCCTTTGGGGAAATTTTATGATTTCTTTTTTTTTTTTTATCTTTTTTGCAGNGAGACACAGAATCTGAGGCAGGTTCCAGGCTCTGAGCTGTCAGCACAGAGCCTGATGCAGGGCTCGAACTCATGAACCACAAGATCATGACCCGAGCTGAAGTCTGATGCTTAACCGAATGAGCCACCCAGGTGCCCGAAATTTTATGATTTCTTAACACAGGCTGAGGGACCAGCCAAGGTACTGGTCCAAGCCCCGTGGAGCTGAGCAGCTCACACCTGGTAGCGAGCCCACAGCTAAGGATGAAGCTGGGGTCCCACATGAACATTCCGTTGGGCTGAAGTGGGCTTCTTCATACTTGTGTGAATGCTTGAGACACATCCAAGTACACATAATAAATGTCTATAAATCCTACGCATGAACATAACGGCTCAACCTTTCCCTTCTCATGACTTTTATGCCCCTACCCTGAGGTGAATCTAATCCAACCTTCCACATCATTTCTGTGTTTCTTCCCTGCCCTGCTTCCTGTCTTCAAATGTGGGTATTTCCGAAGGATTACACATCTGCCCCTGGTCCTCTGCATACTCCATCCTTCAGTTTTATTCACTTTCAAGTCTTCCATTTTGACTTCTGTGTNAAGCGAAAGTCGGACGCTTAACCGACTAAGCCACCCAGGCGCCCCTCTAGCCTGATCTTTCATCCTAGTTCTAGACCCATATCCCAATTGCCTGATAGATATTTCCTTACCTCAAACTCAATATATAAAATTTAGTTCATTTTTCCCCCTCTTGATTTCCCCATGTCTTTTAATGGTACCAATTTGCCACTTGCATTCAGACTCAAAAGCATAGAGTCATTTTAATCTTCTCTCTGACTTTTAATATCCAATGTCTCAACTTCTTCAAAATGGTTTTTTTTAAGTTTATTTATTTATTTTGAGAGAGAGAGAGAGCAAGCATGGGTATGCATGGGGGGGGAGGAGAAAGAGAGAGAGAGAGAGAGAGTGAGAGAGAATCCCAAACAGGTTCCATGCTGTCATAATGGAGCCCACACGGGGCTCAATATTACCAATTGTGAGATCACGACCTGAGAGAAGATCAAGAGTCAGACACTTAACCAACTGAGCCACCTAGGTGCCCCCCCCCACCGTTTTTGCATCTACTCTTCCTTTCCCATTCCTACGATCACTATCTTAGTTCATCCTGTTATCTCCCTAATTCTTTTTTTTCTTTTTTGAGAAAGAGAGAGCAGGGGGGTGCAGAGAGAGAGGGAGAGGGAGAATCCCAAGCAAGCTTCATGCCCAGCACAGAGCCCAACATGGGGCTCTATCCCATGAACTATGAGATCACGACTCAAGCAGAAAGTAAGAGTCTGACGCTTAACTGACTGAACCACCTAGGTGCCCTTATTTCCTTAATTCTAAGTTGCCTACATTTTTATGATATTTCATACCTAAAATCAAGATTTATCTTATAATCGTGTGCATTTGATGTAGAGTTTTTTTTTTTTATTACAAACTCTGTTATGTCAATAGTGTCTTGGAATTAGAAAAATATGGCATCTTAGACCTAAATTACTGTGCTTCTACTTGCTCATCCAGCCACTGTTCCCTTGCTTTTATAATCTGTCCTGCACACTACTGCTTGGCTAATCCCCCCGTAAGGGACTGCTTTCATTAAGTCATTTCTCTGCTTAAGAAAAACTTCAGTGACTCCATTCCCTGCCAGGTAATGTATGCCTAGGACATCAACTTTGGCTTTGAAGGTCCCCCAGAATCACACCCTGATCTCTTCCTGTCACTAACATTTTCCCATATCCAAATTCTTTTGTCCTGAATAGATCCTTCTCGGCCTCACGTTGTGTCATTGTCGACAGTGAGAAAGCTACCATCTCTCTTGCTACTTACATGCTACTCTTCAGGTCCCTTCTCTGTTTAAAAAAACTTTTTAATGTTTTATTTATTTCTAGGAGAGAGAGAGAGAGAGAGAGCATGAGCAGGGGAGGGTCAGAGAGAGAGGGAGATACAGACTCTGAAACAGGCTCCAGGCTCTGAGCTGGCAGTCAGCACAGAGCCCGACGCGGGGCCCGAACCCATGAACCGCGAGATCATGACCTAAGCGAAAGTCGGACGCTTAACCAACTAAGCCACCCAGGCACCCCTAAAAAAAACTTTTAAAAGAAATAAAAGCTGAGGTGCCTGGGTGGCTCAGTCAGTTAAGTGTCCAACTCTTGATTTAGGCTCAGGTCATGATCTCACAGCCATCAGATTGTGTGGTGATGGCATGAAGTCTGCTTGGGATTCTCTCTCCCTCTCTCTCTCTGCCCCTCCCCAACTCATGGGTGCACCCCCCCACACACATACACTCTCTCTCTCTCACACAAAATAAAGAAAAAGACCTTAAAAAAATAAATACAATCTAAAAAGCATTGAATGAAATGGGGAGATCATATCTCTTATCAAAGAATCATTGCCAGTCGGCTGGCTGGCTCAATCGGTACAGCATGTGACTCTTGATCTCAGAGTTGTAAGTTTTAGCCCTATGTTGNACCTAAGCGAAAGTCGGACGCTTAACCGACTAAGCCACCCAGGCACCCCGTCCCTTCTCTGCTTTAAAACCTAATCAAAACATCCCAAAATAATCGCTTCTTCCTCTAAATGCCTGTAGCACTTGTCTTGATTACTCATTTCATACGTATCCTTAATCTCCTGATATCTTTGAATGTATATATTTATGACTGTAAAATAATGGATCTGATATTTTATAAGGAACCTAAGAAAACTGGTCACTTTAGTTACTCACTCTCTATGTCCTGTATTTCTCATCAGATCAGAAATTCTTCGAAGTTCATTCTGCTGGGTATATTAGTCTCCCTAATAGTTCCATGACTTATGTAAGAAATGCAATGTTGGGGGCACCTGGCTGACTCAGTAGGTTGAGCTTCCAACTTCAGCTTAGGTCATGATCTCCCGGTTAGCGAGTTCAAGCCCCGCATCGGGCTTTGTGCTAACAGCTTAGAGCCTAGAGCCTGCTTCAGATTCTGTGAGTCTCCCTCTCTCTGCCCCTCCCCCTCTTGCTCACGCACGCTTGCACACGTGCGCTCTCTCTCTGTCTCTCTCTCTCTCAAAAATACATAAGCATNAGCCCTATGTTGGGTGTAAAGATTATTTAATAGAAATGAAATCTTAAAAAAAAAAAAAGTCATTGCCATCCCAGTTCCTTTCTCTATGTCCATGTCACTTGGATATAACTTCCCCATCTCGCCGCCTCCAGCACCCAAGCTTATGATCTTATTAACACAGCACTGATGCTTGGACTTTATAGTGGATGTAGTGTGAAAAAGCATGGTGAGCTGAAGAACAGGGGGAAACTTAATGGTGTTATACGCTGCGTGTGGAAGTAGAAGGTAACAAGATGCAGCTAAGATACAGAGTAAAGCCAGGTCAGCGAGGGCCTTGTGTGATGTCCTGCTGAGGACCATCTGGCTTTCTTTCTCCTCACTCGAACTGGGAACTTTTGTAAATCAGGGGAGTGACACGAGCAGATTTGCTTAATTACAATTGAGGAAGATGGGTCAGGAAGAGGAGGAAGGACTAGAAGAAAGCAGATCAGTCAGGAATCCTGTATTAAGGAGGTGCTGTGTAATTAAGAAGATGGAATCAAAAGAATGTGGAGTGTGGACCGAACTTGATGGCAGAGATGATATGGAAGGGCTGATGATGTAAGAGAATGACTCCAGGTTTCTATTTCAAGCAGAGCTGTCTGAAACGGAGAAACAGGTTCGGGATGGACGGGAAGCGGTGAGAAGATAGAATCTCTGATTTGGATATGTCGAATTTGCGGTACTTAAAGGGCATTTTCATTCCATCAGGGACTTAAAGAATGATACAGGTTGGAGATACATATTGTGATAAGCGTAATTCACCCAACAAAATTCATATCTATTTTGAAACACACCGCACACTCTTAGCCCAAGGCACCAACTACATTTCTTGTCATACCTGTTTGGCCAGACGTTTTTAATGCCCCTGATGCCCAGCCCATTTTTTTATACTTTTGCTCCTGGCCAGTTCAGACCGCTTTTTCTAATATTCTACATATAACAGTTTTCTAAGCCTTAGATGATCAGACTCTTAGACATTATTAGGGTAAAAAACTCTGTGAAGTCCCAGACACTTCAGTTTGATGTGTGTTGTGTTAAACATTCAGTGGTGCTTTCCTGACCACGTTCCCTCTTTCCCCACATACTTTTTCATTTTTTTTTTTTATTTTTTAATGTTTTATTTCTGAGAGAGAGAGAGAGAGACAGCGTGAGCAGGGGAGGGTCAGAGACACAAGAAGACACAGAATCCGAAACAGGCTCCAGGCTCTGAACTGGCTGTCAGCACAGAGCCCGACGCGGGGCTTGAACCCATGAACTGTGTGATCATGACCTGAGCTGAAGTCGGACACGTAACCAACTGAGCCACCCAGGTGCCCTATAGCCCCACGTACTTTTTCTGATTGCCCGGGCACCTAGTCTTTGCTCTGCAGCTGCTCCTGTCTTAACCCCATCTTTACACTTGTGGTCACTGCCTCATTCTTGAAACGTTCTACATCCCAGGCGTCCATCTGATTTTCTGCCTACCTGCAACCTCTCTGGGTGCTATACTTCCTCAAACCACTAGCCCTAAAAGTTAACGTGTTCTAGGCATTCCCCACTCAGCTTACTCTCATCTCTCTTTCCTATACACCTAGGATGACCTTATATACCCAGGGTGACCGCATCCACCTGCATGGCTTCACAAACTAGCATTTTAAGTTTTTGCTAAATCTGAATCTCCAGCCCAGTCTTCTCAGTCCAAACCCAAATAACCAACTCCTTTCAGGACGCCTGTGATTGGCTGTGTTCCACGAGCACTTCAAATCAACTTGCCAAAATGGAATTCTCTTCTCCTCTGTAAACTTGGGCTTTCTCTACTCTAATTCTCAGTGAACAGTACTGTCCTCCACCCAGTAACTAGGAGGCTTCCTAGGCTTCTCCTCCACTATCTCTCAAATTCACTCTGTCGTGAAATGCTGTCAATTTTACATTTCAGATGGGCATTTTTCTAGAAGAGAACATGGTGTGGTTGAACACATTAAGGGAGTGAGAATAGCATATAGAGCAAACTAGCCTGATAGGAGAAGTTTTGTTGAGGAATATTGGAAAATACAGTTGTAGTATTAAGGGGAAGAGTACCTTGAAAGGTAACTTAAAAGCCACGTACAGAATTTCAGAGTTGACGTGGCACCAAACATTAGGCAGGTGGATGAAACTGTAATTTCGAAGCACATTTTAAAAAATCCATCACGTGCAAAACGGGACTCAGAACAACTAGTCAGTTTGTAACTAGAGACAACCGTTTCTTAGATTTCACTGAAGACATGACGGGGGGCAGGGGGTGCATGAAGAAGTTCCAACTGAGAACTCTGAAAATCTGACCTTGAATCTAAATGTAAGTGCAAGTGCTGCAAAAAATAAAGATAACAAATTCTCAATGAGGAAGGCAAATTGAAATTAGGCATTAATGGTACATAGCTAGAAGTCAACTGCGCTGAAAGTAAATGCAAGAATGACATTATCTGATTGAAAACTGTTTATAAAACATTCCTTAATTGTAGATGATCTTTATTTTTTAATATTTTATTTTTTTAAGTAATCTCTATACCCAATATGGAGCTCGAATCCCCAGCCCTGAGACCCAGAATCATATGCTTTACCGACTCAGCCATCCAGGTACCCCCTAAATGATCTTAAAAATATATATATACATATATATTTTTTAATCACCAAATTGAAGTATAATGATAATTCCCTAAAACATCTGGATTTCAATACACCTCAATAAAAAATTAAGTTAAATAAGTTACATTATAATATAGTACAGTATACGACATATATTTCGAAACATGGTAATTTCCATTATCATTGGCTACTAACTAACTCAGAATAAACACACTCTTCTCCCCCATGTGCTTAGTCAATAGTTAAATAATTGGAAGAGAAAGGAGTATTAGCTGGGCCCCTCTATACATCATGTATCAAAAACAAAGGAGAAAGTAAAACTAGTTGCAACAAACAGCACACTTTGGGAAATAAACTGCATTTATGAAGCAGAAGTTTCAAGAAGCAAAAGCGAACCCACGTTATCTGGTGAAGACATTAGGAATCTGAGGCAAAGAGCTGGTTTTCAGCCTTCAGTTTAAAAACGCTGAGAGCCTGGGGGTTTCAGCACAGTCACTGAGAAACAAATAGCAACCATAGAATGACTGACCTGAGTTAGCAATAAAAAGAAGACCAAAAAAAAAAAAAAAAAAAAAAAGATGGCAGGGACAGATTTAAAACCAAAGCTGTCCCCGTGTTCCTTGTAATGTCTTCATTGTTTTCTTCTCTGACTGCAATTTTCATGATGAAGCTCTATTGAATTGCCAAATTACTTACATGAGGTCCTTGAAAACATAACTTCCAGTGGGGATACACATTGATTTCCATCCCGGAGCAAAAAGCTTTGTAGCACAAGCTCTGGACCCGGTGTTGTTCAAATTAATGAACAGGGCAGCTGTTTGTCCTCTTGGCTTAGCTGCCACAGAGCAGTCATTAATAGGCATCTGAACTCCAGACTAAATCTTAGGCCCCGCCTTCCTGAAAAGGAAGACCAAAAAAAAAAAAAAAAAAAAAACCCAACAACAACAAAAAAAGTGATTCTAAATTCCTCCTGTATTCCCGGACAGTAGCTCGAAAGCAAAAAGACAGTCAGTGTCTGAGTGTTACTTCCCCGTTTCTACCATTTGATTCTATAGAATCAATCAAAATACTAGAAAAAGTATTTTCTTCTGAGTTTATTGAAGGCAGAAACAAAAATCTACTATCAGAATCCCAACTGATCTACTTGAGCAAAGGAATAAAGCAAAGAACTTAAACTAAAATTAAATTAACATTAAAAATTTTAATTGAAACATTAAAATTTAAAAAGGGGTTAAGGTTTTTTTTTTTTTTTTAATGTTTTATTTATTTCTAGGAGAGAGACAGAGACAGCGTGAGCAGGGGAGGGTCAGAGAGAGAGGGAGACACAGACTCTGAAATTGGCTCCAGGCTCTGAGCTGGCAGTCAGCACAGAGCCCGACGCGGGGCCCGAACCCACGAACCGCGAGATCATGAGCTAAGCGAAAGTCGGTCGCTTAACCGACTAAGCCACCCAGGCGCCCCATTAAAAAAAAGGGGTTAAGGTTTTTAATAGTCACAGATCTCAACAAATTTAGAATCCTCAGCTTCATGAGATTGAAGGAAAAATCAATATTGTTGCATTTTATTTAAGCTACATTTTATAAAGGATGTACCTTGCAGTTTTGGTGCTCAGGGACCCTCACAGCCAGATTGGTGGCAAATATAGGCTGATCATCTGCTTATTTCCATTTCATTGGTGTATGTCCATTTGAACACATCACCAGCCTAGCCTTATCTCCTACACAACTTTACATTGAACTTTGGAACACTTTGGAACACTTAAATACCGCTGTTTTTAAGAAACCAATGAATAGACACGTAGGTGGCTCAGTCAATTGGGCTTCCAGCTTCAGCTCAGGCCATGGTCTCATGTTTGTGAGTTCAAACCTCACACTGAACTCTGTGCTGACAGCTCAGAGCCTGAAGCCTGCTTTAGACCCTGTGTCTTCCTCTCTCTCTGCCCTTCCCCTGCTCACATTCTGTCTCTCTCAAAAATAAATAAACATTTAAAAATTTTTAATTTTATATATTTTTTAAATAATTAAAAACAACAATGAACAATGGGAAGCATATACACTAGCACAGGCTAGCACATTTACTGAACCAGTGCACGTTAGCACAAATCAAAAATGAAATTGGCTTAAAGAATCCCAATCAAATAAATAAAATCAGAAATGAAAGAGAAGAAATAACAACCAATACCACAGAAATACAAAGGATTATAAGCAACTATTTTTAAAAAATGTTTTTTAGAGAGACTATTAACAAAAATTATACACCAACTAATTGGAAAATCTAGAAGAAATGCAGAAACTCCTAAAAACATACAACCTCCCAAAAGTGAATCAAGAAGACATCAAAAATTCAAACAGATCAATTAGCAATGAAATTGAATTAGTAATTTAAAAAACTATCAACAAACAAAAGTCCATGACCAGACGGCTTCTGATATAAAGTCTACCAAACATTTAAAGAAGAGTTCATACTATTTTCTCAAACTATTCCAAAAGATGGAAGAGGAAGGAAAGGTTCCAAATTCATTCTTCAAGGCTGGCATTACCCTAATATCAAAACCAGACGAAGACACTACAAAAAAAAAAAAAAAAAAAAAAAAAAAGGAAACTATAGGCAAATATCTCTGATGAACATAGATGCAAAAGTCCTCAACAAAATATCAGCAAACGGAATCCAATGATACATTAAAAAAATCATTCGCCATGATCAAGTGGGATTTATTCCCAGGATGCTAGGGTGGTTCAATATTCACAAATCGACCAGTGTGATACACCACATTAACAAGAGGAAGAATAAAAAACCCTATAACTATTTCAATAGATGCAGAAAAAGCATTTGACAAAGTACAATATCTACCATGAGAAAAACTCTCAACAAAGTAGGTTCAGAGAGAGCATAGCTCAACATAACAAAGGCCATATATGAAAAACCCATAGCTAACATCATCCTCAGTGGTAACAACAGAACTTTCCCCCTCAGATCAGGAACAAGACAAGGATGTCCATTCTTACCACATTTATTCAACATAGTATTGCAAATCCTAGCCACATCAGACAAGAAAAAGAAATAAAAGGCATCCAAATTGGCAAGAAGAAGTAAAGCTCTCACTATTTGCAGATGACATGATACCATATATGGAAAACCCTAAAGATGCTACCAAAAACCCACTAGAACTGGGAACTGTTCTATGAATTCAATGAAGTTGCAGGATACAAAATCACCATAAGAAATGTGCTGCGGGGGTGCCTGGGTGGCTCAGTCAGTTGGGCCTCCAACTTCAGCTCAGGTCATAATCTCACAGTTTGTGGGTTTGAGCCCCGTGTCGGGCTCTGTGCTGACGGCTGGCCCAGAGCCTGGAGCTTGCTTCAGATTCTGTGTCTCCCTCTCTCTCTGACCCTCCCTTGTTCATGCTCTCTCTCACTCTCTCTCTCTCTCTGTCTCTCTCAGAAATAGATAAAACATTTAAAGAATAAAAAAAAATGTGTTGCATTCCTACACACTAATAATGAAGCAGCAGAAAGTGAAATTAAGAAAACAGTCCCACTTACAATTGCACCAAAAACGATACAAATATCTAGGAATACACTTAACAGAAGAGGTGAAAGATCTGTACTCTGACTGATGAAAGAAATTCAAGACAATGCAAAGAAATAGAAAGACCTTCCATGCTCAAGGGTTCAAAGAACAAATATTGTTATAATGTCCATACTAGTAGTAGTAGTATTAAAATACCAGCTTTTCACAGAACGAGAACAAATTATCTTAAAATTTGTATGGAACCACAAAAGACCCCAAATAGCGAAAGCATTCTTGAAAAAAGAACGGAACTGGAAGCAACACAATTCCAATTTCAAGATACAATACAAAGCTGTAGTAATTACAGCAGTATGTATGGGCACAAACATAGACACACGGATCAATGGAACAGAACAGACAGCCCAGAAATAAACCCGTGATTATATGGTCAATTAATCTGTGACAAAGGAGACAAGAATAAACAATGGGGAAAAGATAGTCCTTCAACAAATGGTGTTAGAAAACTGGACAGCTACAAGCAAAAGAATGAAATTACCACTTTCTTACGTAATACACAAAAATAAACTCAAAATGGGTTGAGGACCTACATATGAAACCTGAAACCATAAAACTTCCAGAAGAAAATATAGGCAGTAATCTCTTTGACATTGGCTATAGAAACATTTTTCTAGATATGTCTCCTTTGGCAAGGGAAACAAAAGCAAAATTAAACTGTGGAGACTACACCAATATAGAAAGCTTTTGCTCCATGAAGGAAACCATAAACAAAATAAAAAGGCAACCTACTGAATGGGAGAAAATATTTGCAAATGCTATACCCAATAAGGGGCTAATATTCAAAATATATAAAGAATTTACACAACACCAAAAAACCCCCAAATAATCCCTTTAAAAATGGGCAGGAGACATTAATAGACATTTTTCCAAAGAAGATATACAGATGGCCAAGAGACGCATGAAAAGATGGTCAACATCACTTATCATCAGGGAAATGAAAATCAGACCACAATGTGATATTTCACATCTGTCAGGATGACTAAAAGCAAAAACACAAGAAATAGCAAGTGTTGGCGAGGATGTGGAGAAAAAGGAATGCTTGTGCATTGTTGGTGGGAACGTAAGCTGGTACAGCCAACAAAAATAATGAAACAAAAAAGTTCGAGGAAAAAAATGAGGTGAAGAACTTACAGATATGAAAACAATCTATAAAACTACAGTAATTAAAACAATACAGTACTGGAGTGGGAATAAACAAATAAATTAATGAAAGAGGATAGAGTCCAGAAATGTATCTATGTACTCATAGGAATTTAGCATATGATAAAGGCAGAATTTCCAAACAGTGGGAAAATGAAAGATTATTCAGAAAGAGGGACGCCTGGGTGGGTCAGTTGGTTAGACTTTGGTTCAGGTCATGATCTTGGGATTTCTGAGTTCAAGCCCCGCATCAGGCTCTGTGCTGACAGCTCAAAGCCTGGAGCCTGCTTCAGATTCTGTGTGTCTCCCTCTCTTTCTGCTCCTTCCCTGCTCATATTCTGTCTTTCTGTCTCTCTCAAAAATAAATAAACATTAAAAATTTTTTAAAAAGAAATAGTACTGGGAAAATAAATGTGCCACAAGGACAAAAAAATGAAGTGAATTCATATTCCATACCATACTCAGAAATAAATCCAGACTGATTCAAGAACTACATTATAAAAGCACTAGAAGAAAACACAGGGCAATGTTTTTATAACCATGGGATGAAAAAGATCATTATTCATAAGCAAAAATCAGATTTTATTAAACAGAACTTCAAAACTCCTCATAATGAATGATTAGAAAACACATTTGCAACATATACCATAGACAAATGCTTAACTATAATACATAGAATATCTATAAATATAGGGTTAAAAATAAGAAGGCTAATAGACAAAAAAAGACAAAGCAGAAACAGATAATTCGTGGAAGAAAAAACACAAATATTCCAGTAAATATTGGATGGGGCACCTGGGTAGCTTAGTCGATTAAGCATCTGACTCTTGATTTTGGCTGAGGTCATGATCCCAGGGTCATGGGATCCAACCCCAAGTCAGGCTCCATGCTGACCCTACTTAAGATTCCTTCTCTCTCCCTCTGTTCCCTCTCCCCTGTTGTACTCTCTCTCTCTCCAAAATAAAAAGAATAAAAATAATTGAAAAAAAACTTAAATGAAAACAAAGAGTGGGGCGCCTGGGTGGCTCAGTCAGTTGGGCGTCCGACTTCAGCTCAGGTCATGATCTCATGGTTCGTGGATTTGAGCCCTGCGTCAGGCTCTGTGCTGACAGCTAGCTCAGAGCCTGGAGTCTGTTTCAGATTCTGTGACTTCCTCTCTCTCTGACCTTCCCCTGCTCAAGCTGTTTCTCTCTCTCTCTCTCTCAGAAATAAATAAAAACATTTTAAAAAATGAAAACAAAGAGTAATTATCTTTTGCCTGCCAAATCTTCCGAAGCTAGACTGATTTGGGGGTGCCTAGGTGGCTTTGTTAGTGGATCACTCAGCTCTTGATTTTGGTTCAAGTCATGATTCCAGGGGCTTAGGATTGAGCACTCCGTCAGGCTCTGGGCTGAGCATGGAGCCTACTTAAGATTCTTTCTCTCTCCTTCTGTCCCTCTCCTCCACTCATGTGCTCACTCTCTCTCTCTAAAATAGAAAATAATTTACAAAAATAAATAAATAAAATAAAAAATAATATAAAATAAAATGATTTGATAATGTACAATGATGATGATGATTTGGTGGAACAAGAGCTCTCATTCTCTGCTGATAAGAGTATAAATGGTTACATCCTTCTTGGAGAACAATTTGGCCATATCTATCAGTATTTTTTTTAAGTTTATCTATTTATTTTGAAAGAGAGAGGGAGAGAGAGAGCATGCTTGAGCAAGGGAGGGGCAGAGAGAGAAGAAGAGAGAGTGAATTCTGAGCAGGCTCCCTGCTGTCCTCATGGAGCACAATGAGGGGATCGAACTCACCAACCATGAGATCAAGAGCTGAGCCCAAACCAAAAGTCTGTCAATTAACCAGCTGAGCTACCTAGGCACCTCATCATCTATCGGTATTTTTAATTTTAAAATATGACTAATCACTGCCACTTCTACTCATCTATTACACATATGTACCTGCAAATGCATACAAAGATATTTGTATAAAAATGATCATTGTACCTTTCTAATAAACTGGAGATAACCTAAAGAACTCTAATAGGAGACCAGTTAAATAAATGCAGAATATCCATACTATTAAATACCATGTAATTGTTAAAAGGAACACATATGTCTGCACAGCAAAGGAAACAATTGCAAAACTAAAAGGCAACCGACGGAATGGGGGGAAGATATTTGCAAACGACATATCAGATAAAGAGTTAGTATCTAAAATCTACAGAGAGCTTATCAAACTCAACATCCACAAAACAAATAATTCAGTGAAGAAATGGGCAAAAGTCATGAATACACACTTCTCCAAAAAAGACGTCCAGATGGCCAACCAACGCATGAAAAAATGCTCAACATCACTCATCATCAGGGAAATACAAATAAAACCACAATGAGATACCACCTCACACCAGCCAGAATGGCTAACATTAACAACTCAGGCAACAACAGATGTTGGTGAGGATGTGGAGAAAGAGGATCTCTTTTGCGCTGCTGGTGGGAATGCAAACTGGTGCAGCCACTCTGGAAAACAGTATGGAGGTTCCTCAACAAATTAAAAATAGAACTACCCTACAACCCAGCAATTGCACTACCAGGTATTTATCCAAGGGATACAGGTGTGCTGTTTCGAAGGGGCACATGCACCCCAATGTTTATAGCAGCATTATCAACAATAGCCAAAGTATGGAAAGAAGCCAAATGACCACTGATGGATGAATGGATAAAGAAGATGTGGTATATATACAATGGAGTATTACTCAGCAAACAAAAAGAGTGAAATCTTGCCATTTGCAACTACGTGGATGGAACTAGAGGGTATTATGCTAAATTATGTCTAGTCAGAGAAAGACTAATATCATATGACTTCACACATATGAGGAATTTAAGATACAAAACAGATGAACATAAGGGAAGGGAAGCAAAAATAATGTAAAAACAGGGAGGGGGACGAAACGTAAGAGACTTAAATATAGAGAACCAATAAAGGGTGGCTGGAGGGGTTGTGTAAGGGGGGATGGGCTAAATGGGTGAGGGGCATTAAGGAATCTACTCCTGAAATCATTGTTGCGCTATACGCTAACTAACTTGGATGTAAATTAAAAAATAAATTATTCTAAAAAAAAAAAAAGGAAATACATGTGGAACACTTCTGGGACACACTGTTAAATGAAAAAGGAGTATCAGGGATGCCTGGGTGGCTCAGTCGGTTAAGCGTCAGACTCTTGATCCTAGCTCAGGTCTTTATCTCAGGGTCATGAGTTCAAGCCCCTAATTGGGCTCCATACTGGGTATGGAGCCTACTTGAAAAGAAAGGGAAAGGAAAGAGAAAGAAAGAAAGAAAAGAAAAGAAAAGAAAAAGAAGCATCAAAACTATATGAATAGTCTGATCCCATGTATGTAAAAAAGAAATTTAAATCATATTCTATGCATTTGATAGGTATGTTTACATATGTCAATAACTATTGTAGTCACTAAATTGCATTTTATTTCCAAAGCAGTGTAATGTTCCAAAAAGCACAATTCAAACAGGATTTCCAATCTTCACTTAAACCTATTATGGATTTAGAAAATTCACAGATATAGTCTTTACTACTTAATTATTTTAGTATTATGATGCACTGACTCTTCCTTTCTCCTCTATTCTTTGCTTTTCCATATAAATTTTAGGATCCACTTGTGAAGTTTCATGAGAAACCCAACTGTGATTTTTATTGATTTAATTGATTTTTAAGTTTCTTCTGTCCCTGTATACTGAAAGCTGCTTGATGAAAAGAGGCCATGTCTGTCTTGTTCTCACTGTGCTCCCAGCACCTAACCCAGTGCCTGGAGTACAGTAAGTTCTCAATAAATATTTGTAGAGTGGTTGGATGGATGAGCGAATGAATGAATGACCTATAATAGCATAATGACTCAACATAAAATGTTTCTTGTGGGAGTGTAAATGTTTATTTTCAGTGGATAGTTAATTATGGGAAGAAGCTTGTGGTCTGTTAAATAATTTACTGGTTTGTAAACAACAGAAATGTACTTTTCACAGTTCTGGGACTGAAAGTCTGAGCTCAGGGTACCAACATGGCTACGTTCTGGTCAAGGCCCTCTTTCCAACACAAACGGTCAGCATCTTGACTTTTTGTTGCATCCTCAAGTCAGGGAGAGCTTGTTGCATCCTCAAGTCAGGGAGAGCAGAGGGAAAGCCAGCACCAGCCTGATTTTTCTAATCCCACCCTGAGGGCTCCACCTGCATAATCTCATCTAATCCAAACCACCTCCCAAAGGTCCCATCTCTTACCATCGTGTTTGGGGGGTAGGGTTTCAACATATGAGTTTTGGGGGAGACACATTTAGTCCATAAAAATGCCTCACAAGATGGACCCCCTTCCCGCTGGCCCCATCACCATGGGGATGGGGAGACTACAGGAGTGAAATGATATGGCTCAGTTAGGCAGAAGGAAGCTGGAGCTGAATTTCTCAGACATTCTCCATTTACTCTTGACTCGAAGTAGTTCTCAAGGGATGCAGTTCCATCCCCGAGGGGGTATATTTTTAAATGGGGGGTGGGGGTGGGCAGTGCCTGGGAGGCTTAGTCAGTTAAGCGTCTGACTCTTGGTTTTGGCTCAGGTCATGATCTTACAGTTCATGGGACTGAACCCTGCATCGGGCTCTGTGCTGACAGTGTGGAGCCTGCTTTGGATTTAGTCTCCCTCTCTCTGCCCCTCTCCTGCTTGTGCATGCTCACGCACAATCTCTCCCTCTCTCTCTCAAAATAAATAAATAAACTTAAAAAAAAATATGTGTGGAGGAGGAGGGTTATTTTTCATTGTCACAAGGGGCGTGGGGGCTTTTGATTTTTACTTGGGGAAGAACTTTCTGCAATGCCGGGAACTCTCTTGCCCAACAAAAAAAATGTCCTGCACCAAATGGCAGGACCATTCCCATTGGGAAATTCTGCTGAAGTATGTTGCCCACTATCTTTTCAGCACATGTAGACAGCTTAAGGAATTTGTACTTATATAGAAAATAATAGAATTGTCTTCTGCCATTTGGTCAGGACATTCAAGGGTGTCATGCATCACGAGTCTCCCCTAAGGCACAGAAATTCCTGGTTAATCATTACATATTGACAGATTATGGTCAGCCATGGTCTGAATTTAAAAGCAGTGTTGCGATCAGAGAAACCAGCTGGGTCACCAAAGAGCATTTTTAAATAACTCAATTTTTTTTTCTTACATTTGCCAAAAATGACTAAGGGCATACATAGTCCTCAGCCACATTCTTTCATTAAATCTTCACTCTTCATTCCCATTCATTTCTTCACATCCAGACTGCTCTTCCCCACTTACCTAAAAACTCTGGAAAAATAAAGTCCTCTTCCCCCCTCCCTTCTTTTCTAGGCTCTGTCACTAAGGCTCAGCTATGAGGGGTGAAACTGAAAGAATGTTCTCATCACTGGCTTGCAGGCTGGGATCTGGGAGTCAGCGGGCCCAGCTGCGGACAGCGTAACTGGGGAGTGCCCCTCTCTGACATCTGTCCTTGGGTCTCCCTGACTATCAAGCACATGTAAGGCAGAGGATGAGCCTGATGGGGTAACGGTACAACAAGCCACTTTTAGGGTGCCAGCTCTTCTGGTCTTCGTCCCACACACCAGAAAGGACAATACAGAAGCTAGTTGGAAGCTTCTGTCAAGAGGTGGGACACCTGCTTTTCAAGAGCCCCTTCTGGGCTGCAGCTGGGCAGTTTAATGCCCAGGAGATCTATTTTGAGGCATCTGGGGCAGAAGACCCCTCACCTCATCAGAACCTAGAAGGTCCTAAGAAATCATGGGGGCACCTGGCTGGCTCAATTGGTTAAGTGTCCGATTCTTGGTTTCAGCTCAGGTCATGATCTCACGGTACTGTGAGTTCAAGCCTGACATCAGGCTCTGCGACGGCAGTGTGGAACCTGCTTGGGATTTGTTCTCTCCCTCTCTCTCTGCCCCTCCTCCACTCACGCCATCTCTGTCTCTCTCAAAATAAGTAAATAAAACTTAAAAGGAAAAAAGAAAAAAAAGTCATGTCATGATATCTTCTTAGAGAAGCTGGGGAGGTAAATGATAGAGGGCTCACAAGCCTCCCATCCCCTCACATTAAGGTCCTTTAAACAAAAACACACATAAAACAACGTTTTTTATTGAGCCATTGACAAATATGTTGTGAGCAGAAATGTGCAGGAACATCACCTTATATTTCCCTTGGGAGCAATAGTATTCATGGATTCAGTGTCCACAACCACCTCATAGAACAGAACTACTGCAAGTAATGAGAACAGGCTACATTATTGTGAATATAGTGGTATGGTTTGGGCTTCACACCCAGACCGTCAAGTGTCGCAGGGCCCCTCCCTTCCCCGAGGTCCCCAGAGCATACTTTGAGAACCACCGCTGGCTGTGTTCTAAGTTTAACACACTGGCACTTCCAATAGACTGTAAACTCCATTAGGATTGGCCACAGCCATGGTCTCCATCTTTGTGCTTCCAAAATCTTGCATAACGCTAGGCACATAGTAGACACTCAGTAAATACTTAAATAGTGAGTTCAATTAAAGTGAGATAATTTCTCCTATAAATAGGGGTAAGATAGTACCCCCATGATTTCTCATATAAATGGGGGTAAGGAGGCTTAAAAAAAGCTGAGAAAGTCAAGAATGGTCTCTTTGGTGCTGATGGTCAGTTAGGTCAATCTTAATCTTCAAGATTTTATGTCTAGAGTAGATTATTTGATCTATTAAAAGTAAATAAACACGAGGTGCCTGGGTGATTCAGTCAGTTGAGCATTTAACTTCAGCTCAGGTCATGATCTCATGGTTTGTAGGTTTGAGCCCTGCATTGGGGTCTGTGCTGACAGTTCAGAGCCTGGAGCCTGCCTCAGATTCTATATCTCCCTCTTTCTCTGCCCCTCCCCGGCTCATGCTGTCTCTCAAAATTAAATAAAACATTAAAAAATTTTTTAAGTAATTAAACACATTTTGGATTATTTAAAATGACAACAAATATATCAAAGATATGAAAGAATTCTTTTTTTTTTTTTAAGAAAATGAGATGTGGAGAGAGTATGCTCTCTGATCCTCAAAGAGTCATAATTTGGTAAATAAATACAAATCTATACTGATGAAATTTCTCAATTATCGAAGTGAGTGGATTTTACAGTGTGAAGTTTTTTTAATGATGCAGGATTTGAAATGAGGCCTGCCCTTACATTTTCCCCACGGCTGTGGTCACGGTTATGTAAATTTTAACTACTCTAGTTTGGAAAACATACCCTCATTGTTCCCTCTCTTTTCGTATACAAACATGTCTGAGCATTGCTGTGGTTTTACGAAAGAACAACAATCGATGACTCCACGGGTTGAATTCAGCTCACGCCTTACTTTTGTTTGGTACCTGCCTTCTTCCCCAGCAAAGGCCAACAGGTGAAGCGCACATTCCCAAGAGGTGCTGCAGATACATCCGGGTCCCACTACCCCCCACAGCCTGGGCTCGCACCCAGGGAGACCGAGGAGCAGGTGCTGTGCGGATTGCTGGGACTCGGTGGCCGCGGGCCGTGTTTCCGGAGAGGTGAGAGGGTGGGAACTGACTGAGCTGACAGTAAACCCACTGAAGGCAGGACTTCTGGAGACATCAGAAGCAGACACACAGCACTCGCTTGCTGACCTGAGACAGTGACAGCGTGGGGGTGGGTTGGGGGGGCAGGACGGAGCAGAGGGCCTGGAAGAGACCCTTGGCACCATGTCCCCGGGCGGTCTGTGAGGCCTGAGGCGGGCAGGCTTGCAGGGCTGGGTGGCAGGAGGTTCCAGGGAACTAGAGGTGAGGGGTCCTGACGTGGGATGGGGGCCTGGAGTCAAACCACCCAAACAGCAGAAGCTGGGAGTAGGAGGGAAGGACCGCCTCCAGCCTTTTCTCATCTGTGGGCAAGTGTGTGGGGCTGATGGGCCGCAGCAGAGAGGTGGCCAAACAGGAGCCTCTGGCTATTTCTGGTAGCATTCGTTTCCTATGGCAGCCAACAAGCTACCCCAAACTGGGGCCATAAAACAACCACGTAGATTCCCTCACAGTTCTGGAGGGCAGAAGTCCAAAATCAAGGTGCCCGCAGGCCCTCACCCCTTCTGGAGGTTCTAGGAGAGTCTTTTGCCTCTTTCAGCTCCTGGTGGTTGTAGGTGAGCCTCGGTTTCTTTGGCTGGGGCCACATCACACTCACCTCTTGTGCATCTTCACGTGACGTTTTCTTCTGTGTGTCCCTCATAAGGACGCTTGTCATTGGATTAAGGGCAACAGGGAGAATCCAGGACGTTCTCGTACCAAGATACATAATTACACCCGCAAAGACTCTTTTTTATCAGTAAGGTAGTACTTACTCACAGGTTCCCAGGATTTGATGTGGACATGTCTTTTGCGGGGGTGTGATGGTTATTTTAGGTGTCAACCTGGCTGGGGCCGTGGTGCCCAGATATGCAGCCAAAAATTATTCCGGATATTTCTGTGAGGGTGTTTTTGCATGAGATTTACATTTAAATCAGTAGACATTGAGTAAAGCAGACTGTCTTCCATGATGTGGGTGGGCCTCATCCAATCAGTTGAAGGTCTGAATGGAACAAAAGGCTGACCTCCACCAAGCAGGAGGCAGTTATGCCAGCAGATGGCCTTTGGACTTTATCTACATATTGGCTCTTCCTGGGTCTCCAGCCTAACTGCCTTTGGACTCAGACAACAACTCTTTACTGAGTTTCCAACCCATCAGCCCCTCCCATCAGGTTTGGGACTTGCCAAGCCTCCACAATCATGTGATCCAATTCGTTAAAACAAACTTCTTTCGATATAGATCTACCTAGATATTGTGTCTTGGCTCTGTTTCTCTGGGGAACCCTGACTAATACAGGGGTCTACCACTAATCTACCACACCAATATCTCTTCTACACCCTGCTTCTCAGACCGGAATGGGCACACGATTTTGCTCAAGTGCAGATTCTGACTCAGTGGATCTGGAATGAGGCCTAGGATTCCCCATTTCTAACAAGCTTCCAGGTGCTACTGGTTATGGTGACCATTGTGTCCAGGGCTATCCAAGTTATAGCCCTGAAAGGTCCTTGTCCCCAAGCAAACCCCTGAACCCCAAGCCAACCGAGTTGGTGGATGACCCTAACATTGGCCCAACGGACCGCACTGTGAGCAGTAAGGAGCTAGAGATCCCTGTGAAAGGGGGGGACTGTGAAACCCTAAGACCCTTCAAATACGGGGAGGAGTGTAAAAGTATCACGTCACAGGTAACCCCCTAAGTATTAGTTTCCAGCATAAGGTGCCATGGGTGGTCGCAAACTTACTACTAAGGACTTCCCTTTTCCAGAGTTTGTATTTCTTTTAAGTTTCTATCGAATCAAGATGAAAGTTTCAGTCAGTGTGATTCCTTACCAAACCCCCCGCAGTGGCCTCACCACCGTGGAGACAGAGAACCTCCCAAGGAAACTCCCTCATGCTTCCTCCCCGAAGCTGAATGTTTTCTAAGCACTGAGTCACCCCCCTCTCGGTGCCTGGCAGAGTGAACAGAGCCGGGCAGGGGTATCCGCCAGAGCCGCGTTTGAATTCTGCTTCTGCCATTGGTAGTTACTGTTGAAAGTCCAGCTTGATCTTGGACTTTTCTAACGTTGGTGATATTTCCGAAGGAAGAATATTCAGAGGGCTGTTGCCAGGTGGAAGGAGACACCTATGCAAAATGCACACTCAGCACCTGACACTCAATGAGCTTCCTTCCCCTCCCCCAGTCCCAGGCAGAATGGGATGCAGGCAGCGTGGGCAATGGCAGGGTTGAGGGCAATGGCAATGGCAATGGCAGAGACAGCATGTCTCTGATGACTGCCCTGTCTGCTTGTAATATTGTCTTCTATTTTTCCTGAAATCCACTTTAAGCCAATTCTCTTTTTTTCTTTACTTAGCCTTGTACTAGCAAATAATATTTGTGACATCATGGGTTTAACTGACTACTTATATGTTTTTCCAGCGCACAGATATTCAAAAGACATGGAGCGACTTTTATGCTCTTGGTAGGATTAACATGCTAGTTATACACTTTTTTTTCTAACACAAATTATAATGAATGCATGTAGTTATTCATTTAGCAGATATTAGAGTGACTTTTTCTGTGAGAACAACAGCCTGCCGCAAACCTAGGCTCTTGAGCACCCATGCTGAGGCAGTTGACCCCAAACCCTCCTTGTTCCTGGGACTAAGATCAAGGACTTGCCACACAAGTTAGGAAGGTCTGTTATGGGGGCGCCTGGGTGGCTCAGTTGGTTGGGCGTCTGATTTCAGCTCAGGTCATGATCTCGTGGTTTGTGGGTTCAGGCCCCGCATCGGGCTCTGTGCTGACAGCTAGCTCAGAGCCTGGAGCCTGTTTCGGATTCTGTGTCTCCCTCCCTCTCTGGCCCTTCCCTGTTCACGCTGTCTGTCTCAGAAATAGAAAAAAACATTAAAAAAAAAAAAAAAAAGGAAGGTCTGTTATGTGTTTACCAAGGAGCCCAAGCCGGGTGCACTAGATCCCGAGACCTTGGGTTGGAGGCTTTCTTGCATTCAAGTTTGTTTATTTATTTATTTAAAAGTAATCACCACACCCCACATGGGGCTCCAACTTACAACCCTGAGATCAAGAGTCGCATGCTCTACCGACTAAGCCAGCCAGGCGCCCATGGAGGCTTCCTTCTGCCTCCATGCAGGGGAAGGGAGGGAAGTTGAAAGGGCTGGGGTGGCGGGGATCTCTATTCGAGGGCCTGAGCATTTTGTTCTTACTTTTTCATCTAAGTCTTCCTTATAGGTAAATGCAACAAACAATCAACTCCAGCCCACTGTGTGGGTTTGGCTGTCCTGTGTGTGTGTGTGTGTGTGTGTGTGTGTGTTTCTTTGCCTTCAGTTCCTCTTTCCAGGCGGTTGCATGAGTAAACTGGCTCAGGGCGGTGACCAGGAAAGGCAGCCACACTTAGCCTCTTATCTTTTCCCCAGGGTCCTACATCCTTCTCATAACATTGCCTGGGACTCCGAGTCCATATACACTAAGAAGACGTCAAGGTTCAAGGGGGTGGTTCAGAGATGCCAGCTCTGTGCTAGGCCGAGAACCCCACCTGGGCTGTGTCTGCCTGTCAGTGTGCACGCTGCCTCCGTGACTACAGCAGACGCCCCCCTCAGTCGAAGTTTCCGAGGCTCCTCCCTCACTCCTTGCTCATTCAACCCCCTCCTCTTTTGCCTCTTCAGTCCCCTCCTCTCCCTCTAGGCCTTCCTCTCTGCTACCAAAGTGTTTGTCTCGGACAAAAACAAACACAATCAACCCAAACCAGTTCTCGCTACTGTATCCACTTTGCAGGTGGGGCCCGTCTCTTTCCTTCCTCTTGTGACACAATTATTGTGAGAACAAGTGACACTTAGGGCTTTTACTTGCCGGCCACCTGCTCTTCCTTACTTTGTCCAGTCTGTCTGCAGGCGCCGCCACTCTCCTGAAACCACCCCCTGAAAAGTCCCCACCCATGTCCCCCTCGGCAGCCTGTGATGGCACATTGACCCTCCTTTGGCTCTNCTCGAACCCACGAACCGCGAGATCATGACCTAAGCGGAAGTCGGACGCTTCACCGACTAAGCCACCCAGGCGCCCCGTGTGGCTCCTTTTCAAGGCTTCTCCTGACTCATCTCCCCCCCAGGATGAGGGCAGCCAGAGGGCTGTGTTTTCTGGCCCCCTTTCCTGTCTCCCTGCACTCATCAACTCTCTCAGGGCAGCTCCGACCGTGCTGCCTTCTGGCCTTCCACACCGCGGACCTTCAGCCTTCATGATTCTCTCTCCTGTTCCATTCTCATGCCCCTCAGAGCCCAGAACTAAAAATAGAAATGTTGACAGGCCCATGACGAGGCCTCTGAGAAGGTCATTAGGAAAAACCCAGGGTTTCAGAAAGGAAGCACAATCCCCGGGGAGTCAGGTGGTTGAGAAGAACGAGAAGATTCTTAACAAATGAGATACGGCACACACCAGCCGCCTTGCTTTCCTCTGACAGGAAGCAAACTAGTCAGCTTCCTGGGGCACTGAGTAGGCAGGGGCCCGGGTTACACATGCGTGTTGTCAGAGCTGGTCAGAATAGGCTTACTGCCAAGAGGAAGACCACGTAAAGGCTCATGGGCGGGATTTAGAGAAAAGGGAGAGCTCCAGAGACAACGTGAGTGTAAGGGTGTCTGTGTGACCTGAGACTCAGGTAAGGTCAGCGAAACAAAGGCCTGAGGAATATTCCTGTGACAGCCTGTGGGAAGGCCCCGCCCCTGCTGCCATTTCAGGCTCCTTCCACACCCCTACCTCCCTGTCGAGAGGCCTGGAGGCCCTTACCAGCCCTCCGCTGTCTCAGATGGTGGTAGAAACTTCTTTTCGAACATCAGCGGCTTCTCTGCCCATTGGGAAATGGGCACCCTGGGGAGGGGTGATTGGTGCTCTCCTAGAGCCGTACTCACGTGCTGCCGGAATGAGAGACCCCAACTCCTCCCAACGACTTGGGCAGAGCTGCCAGGGTGTATCGAGGGGGTAGAAGCGGGGCAACCACCCCATCTACCCCATGACAGCGGTAGTACCCAGAGCCAGAGCGGACTGGTCAGCTTCCGGCAAAACTCGGCAGGACCCCACCCCCTGGCTCGGATTTATTATCAACAGGTGTTTGTTGTGAAGTTGCAGCACCTGTAACACACCGGTCTGGGCCGTGTGGGGGTGTGTGTGTGTGTGTGCGCGCGCGCGCGCGCGTGCGTGCACGTGCGCGCGCGGATATATTGATGAGCGTATCAAATAAAACACACAGACCCAGCGAGGAGGGGCAGAAGGCTCAGAGGGTGGGGCTGGGTGAGAAATGAAGCCAGGAGAGCGAGAGCCCAGGGAGGAATGAGACCCATAGACGCTCATGGCCTCCACCACCACATCTCCGAATGTCGGGCCTCCCGCTCTGGCCTGCATTTTCCCAGAGATGGTGTCCAAGAGGAAGAGGCGTCTATCACATGGAAGACGGAGAGGCCTTTGGACCAGGGAGGCCAGACACTGGCAGCAAGAGCCTGTGGCCTGGGAGCAGCAGGAGTGGCACGGGCCGGAGGGATGTCAAGAGCGTCTGGCATCAACCCTGCCTTCCCGCAGCCCCCGCATCTCTCTGCTGTTAGAGGGTGGGCCAGACTCGAAATGGATAATGTAAACCTTTTCCCTCCAGATCTTTTTTTTTCTCTTAACAAGAAACTTTTTTTTGAATGAAATATAGAGGCAAGAACAGAGATAAACGTAACTTCCCAGCTTTTAAAGGTTAGCAGTATGCCATTTTGCAATAAGCCTTGTAATGAGATCAGTATCACAGACGGGGGGGGGGCGGGGGCACCCTTCCTGTCTCTATGGGGCGCCTCCATTTCCTTCAGCTTCTTGTCGGTGGCACCGCCTGGCAAGTGGAGCACGCGTCCCTCGGTACTGAAGTGGACCCTAAATTCTCTCTTGCTCAGAAGGTGGAAGCAGACAGAAGGTGGATGTGTGGGAAGATCTGTTGTTAACTGAGGTCTAAAGAAACAGGATGTCTGAATATCTCTCGCCATGTCACTAGGAGTACAGCTGAGCACTAGCACCGGTTTTACTCATTTATGACTTTAATCTCGCTGGTTATCTGTTCACTCACATGTTTATTGCAGTTACACCCTTATTTTTGGCATGCCCTTTTTTCTGAGTATATTTCTTTTTGAGAGAGAGAGAGAGCAGGGGCAGGGGAGGGGCAGAGAGAGGGAGAGAGAGAATCCTAAGTAAGCTTTACACTGTCAGCTTAGAGCCCAACAGAAGGTTAGACCCCACGAACTGTGAGATCACGACTTGAGCTGAAATCAAGAGTTGAATGCTTAACCAGCTGAGCCCCCCGGGCACCCTTATGTTGTGCCCTTTTAACCACTGGGGTTCATGAACCATTACTGTAATTTTCCACTTATGTAACATGATCTGCAGGTGGGTGTTACCATACTTACTCAAATACTTCCTGCTTATTCACCTGCAAAATTAGGACAGTAATACCTATTTCAGAGATTTCCTGGGGATTAAGTGAGATAATATATGTAAATCACCTAGCGGAGCAATTGGCAATATACACAGTAAATGTTTTTTCCCCTTCTCTTCTAATTGCTCATAAAGCATCTGTTTGAAACTCTGCTTAGAATTCTGAAAGTGTTGCCAACAAGCTCCACAGTTAGAATTTCTGGAAACTACTTCTGGTTCATTAATGGAAATTGTGGCAGATCCTTTCTTCTGATTAACCTAAACACTGGAGAACCTGCAGGAATAAACAGTGTTAAAGTATGAACTTTTCAAAAATGCGAAACCCTGACTTCCAGGCAAATATAGCATAAACACGGGTCAAAGATTTTAATCAAACCCATCAATTCATAAGGGCACCAGTAAGATGTTAAGACTGTTTCAGAGGAGAATGTGAGGAACAGGAGGCAATGAGGAAAGATAAAATAGTTTTGCCAATACATGCAAAACAAATTTAATATCCTGGTGCAATAGAATGTCATGTTTGGGGTTATCTTTTCTGCAGAGAACAAATCTCTTGTATCTTTATCAGACAACAGTCATTTGTATTGTTATGGATGAGAACCACTTGCATTACTAACAATTTGAGTATTTTTTTTGTTTTTGTTTTTGTTGTTTTGTTTTTTAGAGAGACAGAGAGTACTCAAGTGGGTGAGATGGACAGAGGGAGAGAGAGAGAGAGAGAGAGAGAGAGAGGTTCCTAAGTAGGCTCCTCGCTCAGTGCTCAGTTTGGGGCCCAACCTGGGGCTTTGATCTCATGACCCTGGGATCATGACCTAAGTCAAAATCAAGAATCAGAGGCTCAACTGACTGAGCCAGCCAGGCACAGCAATATATTTTACAAGTTTGCTTCAATTCCTACAGAGTTGGAAAATAGCTCAGCCAATAAGAAATCAGTCAAACTGTACAAATCTATAGAAACAGAAAACGACAGAAAATGTCCCAGTCTTTCTGGGACACGCTGAGGATGAGAGACAGGGTGCGTGGGCAGCCAGTCCCACGACTCACCATTTTGCTCCTCCAGCTGGGAGCCCAGGGGCGAGCTGTACGTGCAGCTCCATCCTGTATGGCCTCCGTCACATACGGCCCCAACAGGCTTCCCAGACCCCTCTCCTACCTTGCCCTCGCAAACCCTCAAGCCAAGCCAAGGAGAGAATCAGTATACCCTGAATTTTGCAAAACCATGTGGTTTGGCAAACAGTTCATCATGGAATACCTTGGAACCATCATGCACTAGCTTGTATCATATCATTTAACTTGTCTACAGTTTTAAAAAGTGTTACTTGCGTCTTCAATTAAGTTGTGCTTCTTTGATAGCTGGAACGATTCCCCTCTACCACCACCCAATATTAGGTGTTAAATGTATATTTAACAGGTGTTAAATTAGGTGTTTAAACGGGCATTTGGTTGGATGTTAAATAAATATTGATTGAAGAGATAGAATTGTTAGAATAGGGCAACTTGGTGGCTCATTTGCCTGAGCGTCGACTCTTGAGTTTGGCTCAGGTCATGATCTCATGAAGTGTGAGACTGAGCCCCCTGTCAGACTCTGCTCTGACAGTGTGGAGCCTGCTTGAGATTCTCTCTCTCCCTTGCTCTCTGCCCCTCCCCCCACTCTCTATCTCTCAGAATAAATAAATAAACATTAAAAAATATATATATACACACACACATATATACAATGGAGTATCACTCGGCAATCAAAAAGAATGAAATCTTGCCGTCTGCAACAACGTGGATGGAACTAGAGGGTATTATGCTAAGCAAAATTAGTCAGAGAATGACAATATGATATGACGTCACTCATGTGGAATTTAAGATACAAAACAGATGAACATAAGGGAAGGGAAGCAAAAATAATACAAAAACAGGGAGGGGGACAAACATAAGAGACTCTTAAACACAGAGAATAAACTGAGGGTTGCTGGAGGGGCTGTGGGTGGGGGGCTGGGCTACATGGGTGAGGGGCATTAAGGAGGACACCTGTTGGGATGAGCACTGAGTGTTATACATAGGGGATGAATCACTGAAATCTACTCCTGAAATCATTATTGCACTATCTGCTAACTACCTTGCATGTTAAAAAAAAAAAGACTGTCACGTGAAAGACTGGCCTCCAAAAGACTCACCGGACTACACCCAACAAGAAACGGTTATCAGTGGGCGCCCAGCACTGCTGCTGTCTCCCCAGGGCTCAGCACAGGGAGAGAGGGCCAGAGTGCCCAGTCTTTCCCTGACAGAGGGGTTTTTTGGTTAATTTTTTAACTGTCTCTTATTTATTTTTGAGAGAGAGAGAGAGAGATAGAGGCAGAGCATGAGCAGAGGGGTGCAGAGAGAGAGGGAGGTACAGAACCTGAAGCAGGCTCCAGACTCCGAGCTGTCAGCACAGAGCCCGACACAGGACTCGAACTCACGAACCGAGAGATCGTGACCTGAGCCGAAGCCAGACACTTAGCGGACTGAGCCACCCAGGCGCCCCTTCCTGATGGAGGTTTGATTGCATACTCTAGTCAAGCTGCTGTCTGAGGGCCAGGCTTCTATGCTAGGGGCTGGCTGCTGTCCTCAAAGCCCTCCTGCCTTCTCCCTCTGGCCTGCTCCAACAGGACCCCCCAGTCACTGTTATCTTCCTAGAAGAAGCTTGTCCACACATCTAGTGCCCCAGCGTTTGCAGCTGCCACCCAAAGGACAGACCCCAAATTAAATCAGTTGTGAAGAAAGCAGAAGCAGACTCTGCCCTTTGTAAGAGTAGAATTTATATGTTCTCAGAAGGAAGGAAGGAAGGAAGGAAGGAAAAGAGGGAGGAAGGGAGAAAGGGAAAGAAAGAAAGAGAGAAGACAGGTGAATATATGAGGTAAGAATGCATGTGTTCCTTAACTCGACGGTAGGACTCCTTTCACAATGTGAATATATCAATTCATCACGTACATTTAAATATCTTACAATTTTGTTTGTCACCTCAATAAAACTGAAAAAATGAATAAGGCGTGGCCGTCAGTAGGCACCTGACACTACATGAATGGCTATATTCAGGATGAAGTGACGAAGGCTTGAGGTAACTGACAAAAAGGCTCACATGTAAGGAACGCGATGAAGCGGCTCCTTGAGAACTTAGAGGCAAGGTCGGCCGGATCATAAATAACAGAAACTTGATGTGCGTACGAGGTGCTACAACGCACGTGGCCACCATCAGATAAGAAGCACAGACAATAGCGTGTCTATTCCGAGGAGAGGGCGTTCACATCACGGGAACAGGAAAGGCCACCCCAGAGGACATCTGGCACTCGTGGGGCCTCAAGGGAAGGCAGAGGGTCAGGGCCGACAGGGACGTGCTCCCCGGGGAGGAGGCGGTGGAAGACTAGGCCTGGCCAGAGCTCCTAGAGCCAAGGATTTACATAGGATGGTAATGAGAAAATGGGTTAGGACCGTCCCTACGGCCATCCAGAGGGATCTGGCTATCAGGGAAGGGAGGACAGATTTCCATCCTTCAGGTCAGAACTAAGGCTCTGTCTCTTCTATAACAGCCAGCCGTAATCCATAGGCTTATGTATAAGTTGTTTTCGGATACCAGTATCCTCTTTTTGAAAGTGTTTCTAGAAAAAAAAAAAAAAGGCAATGTAAGAACACAGAGTTATATCCATATTTTTTCTTTTTTCTTTTTTTCTTTAATTAATGTTTTTAATTTAAAAAATTCTTTTTTGTAGTTCAAATTTGTCAATCTTTTTTTATTTTTTACAAATACTTTATTGTCATGTTGATTTCCATATAACACCCAGTGCTCATCCCCACAAGTGCCCTCCTCCATGCCCATCACCCGGGTTACATCCATTTTAAAAGGGAATTTAATTCAATGATTATGAGCTTGGTGAGACTGGCTTCATCCACATATCTATATATTCAACAAGTGATGAATAGTGAATGGGTGATTATATGAATGAATAAAATATGCAAGACCATCTCCATTTCATCAAGAGAAAGGAATAGAGGGACAGAGTGTGAGTGGGGGGCAGACAGAGGAGCCATTCAAAAAGAGGTCTGGCTGGTGGACAGCTTTTTAAATCCTTTGCAAAAAGAGTAGAAGCGGACACTTGCCTTTTGTGGGCAAACCTTTGTTCAGCCTCAGAGCAAGGTGTGCAGGGGCTAGTGTGACCTTTATTTCCCCCGTGTCCGGGCAAAGAGGCTTTCTGATTAACGTGTGTGGGACACAGACAATAAACACAAGCACGTATGTGGCTTTGGCAGGGAGAGTTTGGGGTTGGAAACTTCTCCCCAGTTTTGATAGAGACTGTAACACGAGATGGCATTATGAAATCCCTACCAAACAACATCAAAAAATTCTTTTAATGTTTATTTTTGAGAGAAAGGCAGAGTGCAAGTGGGGGAGGGACAGAGAGAAGCAGAGACATAAAATCTGAAGCAGGCTCCGAGCTGTCAGCTCAATGTGGGGTTCAAACCCATGAACCACAAGATCATGACCTGAACCAAAGTCAGACACTTAACTGACTGAGCCACCCACGTGCCCCATTTACCAAACAACGTCTGCAACACCATCATGTTGGGGCGCACAGACGAGAGCCCTTGAAGAACAGGCAGGCAAAACCAGATGAGTGCTCTCCTGCCCCACTGTGCGTGGCAGTATTTGAAAATTCTATTGCAAGTCTGACTGGCTGTGCTTTATTTATATGAGCCATTGCAAGCTAGAAGGAGGTGGAGACAGTCATTGATCTGGGGGAACACTCATGGAAGACTGCGAAAGCCGTAGGCCTAGTGGGAAAAGACATTATTTTGGGCACTGACAGACCTGGGTTTGGAGACATTACCTGTCTGCCAGCTGGTTCACTGGGGGATACAATGCCAGCCTCTTGCCAAATGGATCTAAATCTGAAATCATTAACTCCCAGCCCTGAGGAAAGAGCACCGAGGAGATGCGAAA
>NW_027528859.1:4725801-4729356 GCF_008692635.1 Crocuta crocuta | reverse complement strand
AAGAACAGGGTGAGAATAAAGGTGGGAGCCTGGCTGCAAGACCCCGGCCAGCACTATCAAAGAGCCTGTTACAGGCAGAAGACGTCCACAGATAGAACTGAGAGCGTCTGTAGAATCAGTAAGCAAACAATTACACTCTGATTTTCAGTAACCTTCTAAGTACAATTCAGGCTTCCCTTCAGTTAAGAATGTAGACCACAAACCATGGCATTTGCCCCAGCTAGACTTACATACGTTTTCACTATCACATGATTGTTGCAGAGACCTTGAAGTATCACTTACATTCATCCCCTCTTCAATTTTTTTTAAATGCTTATTTATTTTTGAGAGAGAGAGAGAGACAGAGTTTAAGTGGGGAAGGGACAGAGAGAGGGAGATACACAATCTGAAGCAGGCTCCAGGCTCAGAGCTGTCAGCACAAAGCCCGATGTGGGGACTGAACCCATGAACCATGAGATCACGCCTGAGCCAAAGTAGGATGTCCAACCGACTGAGCCACCCATGTGCCCTCATTCGTCACTTCTTCAGAAGTGTAGTTGTTATTAGACCTACTGCTAGATTTTGTCCTTTTTTTTTTTTTTTTAAAGTTTACGTATTTATTTTGAGAGAGAAAGAGCACGTGCATATGAGCAGGGGAGGGGCAGAGAGAGAGAATCCCAAGCAGGCCCCGTGTTGTCAGCACAGAGCCTGAGGGCAGACTGGATCTCATGAAGAGAGAGATCATGACCTGAGCCAAGATCAAAAGCTGGACACTTAACCAGTTGAGTCATCCAGGCACCTGTGGATTTTGTCCTTTAATGCATTAATAAAGTAACATTTATTTTTCACTTAACAAGTTTGTTTATATTTCGGTAATTATATGTCAATATGATCAGTTCCCTTTGCACTTATTTTAGGTGTTAGAACTAACACTTCAGTAACTTCAGTACTCTGAAGGGTGCCTGGGTGGCTCAGTCAGTTGAACCTCCAGCTCTTGATTTCGGTTCAGGTCATAGTCTCATGGTTATGAGATTGAGCCCTGCGTCGCTTCCACGTTGATCATGGAGCCTGCTTAATGTTCTCCCTCTCTCTCTTCCTCTGCCCCTCTCCCCCACTTGCATGCTCTCTCTAAAATTATAATTAATTAATTAATTCTAAGAAACAGTATTCTGAGAAGCAGTCCACAGAGCTCGCCAGCCTGCCAAAGGAGTGAGCTCATGGCACACAGAAAGGTTAAGAACCCAGAACAGCAGCCAGTAGAGGGGAGGTTCCGAAAATACAGACGTGTTTAGTTCCGTTTCAATATCCTTTTCTGAAGACACAAAGCTCTTTGTTGCTCATGCCCTGGAAAGTTGGTCAAGGGCCAACAGAGAACAGGATGGAGACGTGGGAGAAAATGGGTGGAGGCCCCTGGAGACATGAAGGAAAGGAAGGTCACAGCTGACATTCCCCACCGCCATCCCCAACACGCCGTACAACCGAATATAAGTACCTCAGTTAGAGCTGAAATCAGCAGAGGCTTGGGGACCTCGGCCCCTTAGGGGTCTCTCACTCTGCAGCATCAGCTGGCTCCTTACAGACTCAGCAGCTCTCTGCTTAAAACTCCCAGCCTGCTCCTAACACCTGCCGGCCAGCTGCCCTGCCTATTAAAGAACTCCCAGACCCCAAACATCTTGCCTCAAGAAGGTCAAGATGAACTTTATGGTCTTTGTTTGTTGACTCTGCTGCCATTTGATCACTGAGCGTTTCAGCCAAAGTTCAGTGCTAAACACCCACTTGAACTTAATTTCTCTGTTTCATTAAGGAGGCTATTGTAGAGTCTGGCCATGCATCAGGATCACATTAACTCTGGGGACAGCCCATTTCTCCAAGTCAGTCCCCCAGGGATGGAGGGGTGTGGCCAGGAGCCAACAGGAAGGGGCTCTGACCAGAGAGGAGAAAGGCTCTGCAGGGAACCGGTATGGGGGCTTGATAAGCAACTTCTGGGGGCCCCCTGGGTGGCTCAGTGGGTTAAGCAGCCAACTTCAGCTCAGGTCATGATCTTGCGGTTTATGGCTTATGAGTTTGAGCCCCGTGTCGGGCTCTGTGCTGACAGCTCAGAGCCTGGAGCCTGCTTCAGATTCTGTGTTTCTATCTCTTTCTGCTCCTCCCTTGCTTACGCTCTCTCTCTTTGTCACAAATAAATTTTAAAAAAAAATTTTAATTAAAAAAAAAGAAGCAACTTCTGGGGATAGCAAAGCTCTAGGCTGTGGAGGGCTATCACAGTGGCTGCCCCCAGAAATCTGTCCCTGGTTAGCCCCAGCTAAGGTGTAGGTACGGAGGGGTGGAGAGTGCAAGAAGCTAACTGCAGACTCTGCAGAGCCTCAGGTGTCTCAGCCGCCAGTGCCGAGCAACGCTGAGGTTTCTGCATGGGCACACGAAGCAAACAGAGCTCTCTCCGTTTTTCCTAGGAATCCAGTGCCGTACAAGTCAAAACCCAAGACAAACAAAAAAACTCGCCCATCTCATTTACTTGCCAAAGAGCAAATAGGTGAGTTGCTGGGTTGGTTGGGGGAGGGTGAAAGAGGAAAAAAGTCCCCATGCTCGCCGCCACCCACACGAACACCACTCAGTGGAAAGAACATGATACTAGCCGCTAGGACACCTGTATCCCAGCCCTGGCCCTGCTCTTCTCTAACCTCCTGCTTGACTTCCTTTTCCCGGTGTGCCTCGGTTTCCCCATATCGGAAAGCTAACCGCTGCTGCTCCTGAACACGGACCAGCCCACAGTCCTGGCTGGACACCTCTACTCTGAGTGTGGGCAGTCAGAGAAAAGGAGAGAATGTTCTACCGGTGCCAGCGGCCCCCAGGGCAGGGGAGCGGCAGCCCCACCCAGCTGGGCTGAGCTGTGTGTTGAAATGAAAAGAGGGACGCAACTGGCCAGTGTGGTGGCTTTTACTCCGTTCATTCATGCACGCAAGCAGGCATTCACTCAGTCATTTGTGAAGTTCTGTCTTTGAATATGCTTCTGTTTCTAAGAATAAAACGTGTTCGTTGTAAAAATTTCAAACACGATGAAAATCTAAAATCACTGCAAGTGTTTTCCCAGTACTGCCTCCTAAGAGAAACAATGTATTGTGTTTATTGTGTGCACTTTTTAATTCCTTTATCCTCCTTTTCTTCTCTCTCTCTGTCTCTCTCTCTCTCTCTTCTTTGTCTTTGTATTACACAAGCAAGTTTTATTTGGGCAATGTAGAAGTGTTTGGATTCAAACATCAGAGAGTTCCTTTCCACTCCTGTCAACTCCGCATTTCACTCCCCTCTGCAGTCATTGTTAATATTCTGGTTTCGATCCTTCTAGACACTCAGGTGCAGGTAGCTCACTACCTGAACACCTGCTGTCCAGCTCTGGCCGCTGGGAGGTCACTGCTGCTGGCGCCTCCCCACTTCTCGGGTAGGCATCAGATGCCATGTCTTCCATCTCCTGAAGTCCGGGGACACGGCTTCAGGGGAGGGGGAAGCATCTCTCCTCCCCACTGGTGATGGAGAGGGGAGGGAGGGCTTGGTGCTCCAGGAACTTCAGCCTGCTGTCCTTTC
>NW_027528859.1:4654067-4725688 GCF_008692635.1 Crocuta crocuta | reverse complement strand
ACCTGTGTTTCGTGATGTCCTCAGCACAACCTGCAAATGTGGTCCAGCGCTTCCCTTGGGGTGCTGGGAACCAAGCACCCATCGTGTATGTAGTCTCGGCCTTTGAGGTCTCAGCTGAAACACAGACACAAAGAATCCGCCTTAATACCCAGTCACAGATGCCACCGTTGATTTATTTCATGAAGGACATTGGGTTGTTGTGTGTGTGTGCTCACAAGCTGCCTCGGGCAGGTTTTTGAATTAGCTGCTGACTCTTACAAACATTTGTCACGTTGGCCCCCCCGCCCCATCTAACCCCCTGCCCTGCTTCTCAGGCTGGAAGAAGCTTGCCACTGGACACACCCAATGTATGCCAGGGGGCTCTGACAGCGTCACATTTATTTAAAAGTTTTGGTGACAAAGGCATGTAACATAATTATTCAGTACTTAACACAAGAGAGGTAAGTCAGGAGACGTCAAGAACATTTGTCCTTTGTAGTGAGCTGTTTAGGACTCTGGTGCCAGGCCTCGAGGAGACGCAGTCATCTTCCTCGGCAGCCCGTAGGGGCATCTTTCCATGCCCCGCTCTGGTGGCCAGCCTCCAAGACGGCCCCCAGCGATCCTGGCCTCCCAGCATCCACACCCTTGAGGAGCCCCTTCCCACATGGTGCCAGGGTTGTCTATGTCGCTAAAGTCACCGTCTTCTTTCTCCTTCAGTTCGAAATCCCGGAGATGGCACACCCAGGGGCACAGGGGGTGAGCGACATTATACAAAATGGCTGCTCTCCTGCCCCCCTAACTAAGGTCATGATGAGTGGAGTGCATAACCCAGGAGCAGTATTTTCTTTGCGGACCGGCAACAGGTAGCAAACCTGTGTGTGCTCAGTCAGGATCTTACAGCAACAGGGGGGTCACTGCCAAATGAGTTTTGAGCCCACTTCTGCTGGTTGCCGACTTTTCTTTCTCCGCAGGACCGTTGTACAAACCCCTACAGGCGTTTATTGCACAGTTCAGAGTGGACTGAGAACCCTCGGTGAAACAGTTGCCTGGAACGTGAGTTTCCCGCTACCTTGCTGTGCAGTGCGATTCTGGGGCATTTCCTCCAGCGTGGGCTTTGGTTCTAGGTTGGGATGTGGGTAGTGGATTCCTAGGAAGAGTCGTGAAAGCCAGCCCTGGGGGGACAAGCAAGGAGCTTTCTGGGTAGGCAAGGAGCTGATGGCATTTGTGCTCCCTGCACAGGCCGGGTCTTGCTCCTGACT
This sequence comes from Crocuta crocuta, assembly GCF_008692635.1. Classification (NCBI taxonomy): domain Eukaryota; kingdom Metazoa; phylum Chordata; class Mammalia; order Carnivora; family Hyaenidae; genus Crocuta; species Crocuta crocuta. Next base: position 4,724,450 of record NW_027528859.1, on the reverse strand, counting down.
GAGGTCTCCTGTATTTGGCCTGTGGGGGTGCGGCTCTCGCCCTGCCTGGGATAATGAGGAGCTGAAGTCATTCAATACGCAGATCCAGGAAGGGCAGTTCACCACAACTGGAGAGTCCGGCAGCCTCGGCAGCCCCTCTGGCACGTGTCAGCAAAAGAGTGTGTTCATTTTCTACCATCCAGAGCCATGTGGACCCTGGCCCAGATCTGCGAGAAGGTGGAGGTGGCCCCCAAGCCAGCCTTGAGGAGACCTCGTGGGGAGGCCTCCAGAAGTCCGCCTCTTCTTAGCTGACACGATTTAATGTTTCTAACACCCAGTGGCCCGAGTTTCCCCCTGGAGCTCCAGACCTGGGTACCGCATGTCCGCCCCTGTGCGGTCACCTCATGGGGTGTCTACAGGCCAGGTCCTCATCTTTCACACACATTCTCCTCTCTCGTTCTCATTTTTGTCAAATCCGGCTCCTCCCCCAAGATTCATTCCTCGGCGACTGTTCTCTCCAGCCGCCTGACCGTTCAAGCTGAGGAGTCATTCTCCATTCCTCTGCCCAAGAAACCCTTCTCGAACCACCACTCTGTGCCAGGCCTGACACGCGTCAGCACGGGCTCAAGATGCTCACAGGCCAGTGGGGAACCCACAAGAACAAGTGCTGACGACACATCAGGTTGTTCAGGAGGAGTGGAGTGTCTAACCCAGCTCACAGGGGTCAGGAAAGGTTTCCTGGAAGAGGTGATACCTGTGTCGAGTCAGGGGAGACGAGGGGGGCGGGGTGGGCAGCGGCTGGAGCATTAAGACGAACCATGATTAGGAGCAGACTTCGGAGGACTTTTGTTGGAGAGTAAGACTGGGCCTAGATCTGCGGGCAGCGGAGAGCCATTTGGGACTTTGGGTGGAGGCGGGNGGCAGAGAATGCAAACTGAACCAGGGGAGACAGGGGAGGAGGAAGGGGAGACAAAGGGACCATTGATCAAATTTGGGGGAGACGGGGGGTGACTGAGTTAAGATGACTTCTCCGATTCTGGCTGGGGTGTTTGGGTGGCTGGNATGTGAGGAGTTTATATTTGGAGGCACTGAGTTTGAGTGCCTATGGGATATTAGGGAGGGGAGGTCAGCAGGAAGCTGGGAACACAGGCAGGAGTTCTTGGGGGGAGACGCTGGGATAAGAGGTATGAATCTGTGAGTCATGAGAACCGGGCAAACCATTGAATCAACAGGAGGACGAGGTCACTCCAAGCAGACTGCGCAGAGTAGGAAAACCAGAGGGTGAAGACCATCCTAGGGAGCCTGGAAAGGAGTGGGCCAAAGAAAAGAAACTTGAGAGAGATGGGAGAGAGGAGATGCAAAGAGAAATAAGGACGACGGAGCGGAAAGAGCATCATGAAAGCCAAAGGCACACAGCTCTAAGAAATGAGCGGTATCGTACACCAGAGAGAAGTCCAGCAAGACTAAGCCTGGAAGGTGGTCATCAGACGTGACATTTAAGAAGCTGCCGGTAATCTTGGGGCCGGTTTTGGCAGATACAGTAGCCTCTGTCTCACCTGTGTGCATGTGGAAGGAGCATGGGAGTGGAGTTCATTTGTATGAATTGATCTTGATCAATACAAAGGGAGCCTGATTTTAAACCAAACTGCACTTTAGAATACAGCCCAAACCAATCAACCAACCAGGGGTAGACTGAACGTTAAAAAACATTTAAACTATTAGGGGCGCCTGGGTGGCTTAGTCGGTTAAGCTTCCGACTTTCGCTTAGGTCATGATCTCGCGGGTCGTGGGTTCGAGCCCCGCGTCGGGCTCTGTGCTGACTGCCAGCTCAGAGCCTGGAGCCTGTTTCAGTCTGTGACTCCCTCTCTCTTTGACCCTTCCCTGCTCACGCTGTCTCTCTCTCTCTCCTAGAAATAAATAAAACATTAAAAAAAACACATTTAAACTGTTAAAAACCCTACTTTGTACAGCACACACACTCTCTCTCTCCTAGAAATAAATAAAACATTAAAAAAAAACACATTTAAACTGTTAAAAACCCTACTTTGTACAGAACACACACAGTGTTACTCATAAAGGAATGAGTCTCTGAGCTGTTGTGATCTTGTACTATTCTGAGAAAAGTTTTTTTTATGTATGCTTTAAGTAAAAGCAACTTTAAGGCACATTTTGGACAATTATAACCGCATCGATCCTGACCCGAATATTAAAAGGCTTTTACTTGGAACTTGGTTGTGTGCCACAGTGCCCCCTGGTGTGGATGTCATGCATAAAAACTTACCTTTTATTTGCATGAAGGCAATATTCTCAAAACATTATTCCTGTTCTTACACATTGGGTAGGGGGCTCTGATTTACGTTTTAGCTTGTTTAGTATTTGAGGGATGCAACATGCAACCGTGGGGATATCGATGTACCCAGTATGACTCCTTTAAGATGGTTAAAAATTCATTTCCCCATGTGTTTTGCACAGCTGTGCTTCTATCAAATGGGTCACAGAGGGGGACCTACCCTTTATTTTTTTAAAATAAAGTTTATAACATTATAGAGATAGATAATTGAACAAATCATAAAGCACAGTGAATTTCTCAAACTGAAGTACTTGGGTAGTCAAGTACATAGATCAACAAACAAAATTACTGACAGCCCGGATGGCCCCCAGCTTATGTCCTCCGTTCCTTTTAGTCACTACAACCTCTAAGGCCAAGGATAACCAGTGTTGTGTGTTTCATAGCATAGATCCATTTTGCTGGTTTTTGAACGATCTATAATTGGAGTAATCACACGTGTGTGGTGTGTGTGTGTGTGGAATAATCAGTATGTATTTTCTTATTCAATGTATTTGATGAGATCCCATAGTTGTAGCTCATTCTCTGCTATATTGCAATACCAATGTAAAGCTCAACCATAATTTATCAATTCAATAACTGATAAAAATTTGGGTTGCCAGTTTGGGGCTATTACAGTTCTCTATGAGTATTCTCATACATGCATTTCGGTACATGCATTGGTTTCTTTTTCTTTTTTAAAAAATTTTTTTATGTTTTTTTTTTAAATTTATTTCTGAGAGAGAGAGAGAGACAGTGTGAGCAGGGGAGGGTCAGAGAGGGAGGGAGACACAGAATCTGAAACAGGCTCCAGGCTCTGAGCTGGCTGTCAGCACAGAGCCCGACGCGGGGCTCGAACCCATGAACCGTGAGATCATGACCTGAGCCGAAGTTGGACACTTAACTGACTGAGCCACCCAGGTGCCCCGCATTGGTTTCAATATATTCCCACAATTGCACACCCATCACAATTTCAGAACATTTTCATTACTCCAAAAAGAAACCCCACGCTCCTTAGCTGTCACCCCCCAACCGCTCTATCTCCTCAGCCCTGGTCAGGCAGATTGCCTGATTACCTATTGCTACAGATTTGCCTTTGACATTTCAAGTAAGTGGAATCACACAATACGTGGTCTTTCGTCTGGCTTCTTTTATTTACCATAATGTTTTCAAGATTCAGCAGATTTTGATTCAGCAAAGAAACCATTATGGTTAAAGTGTAAACACTGCCCTTTAAGAAACAGTGCTAATTTCTCACTTACCTGACAATATATAGTTAACTTTTATATGCATGTTCATGGATATACTAGGAAGCCACACTGCCCTGAATCAATTTGTGAGAGCAACTGTGGTTTATCTTTGACTGTTGAAGATAAGAAGACATTTTCCGGGTCAAAGTTATTTTGGTCATGTTTTATGATAAACTCTGGGGTTATGAGTTCATTTGTTGGAACAGAATCAAATTTCCTGAGATGGGACAAAGCTGGCTTTTCTTAAGGCACCCATGCAGCTGACTAAGTAGAGGCATGGGGACTTCCATTCAGTTGAAAACACAGAGACACACAGGGGAGATGTGAAGACCCATGTGCAGAGACAGCCAGAGACTGTGGAGCTATGTATCTACAGGCCAAAGAACTCCATGGAGACACAGATTGCCCCTCAGAGCGTCCAGAGGAAAACAACCTTGCCAACACCCTGATTTCAGACTTCTGGCCTCCAGAACGGTGAGAGAATTTGTTCTAAGCCACTAACCCTAAATACCTGAACTCCTGAGGTGCCTGGCTCAGTCAATTCAGCATCCGACTTCAGCTTGTCATGATCTCACAGTTGTGAGTTCAAGGCCCGCGTTGGGCACCGTGCTGACCGCTCAGAGCCTGGAGCCTGCTTTGGGTTTTGGGTCTCCCTCTCTCTCTACCCCTCCTCCCTCACACACTCTCTCTCTCTCAAAAATGAATAAACGTTAAAAAATTTTTTAAATACCTCAACTCCCAATTCTGGCATAAACTGGTGCTCTATCTAAGCTTGTATAGTATATAGTCTTGGGGCTGTGAACACGCCTTAGGAAAGACTTGAATCTCTCATTTTGTAAGGAAAAGAAATTGACTTTGAACCTTTCCCGTTGTTTTTAAAGAAAGCTCTACACCCAACGTGAGGCTTCAACTCATGACCCTGAGATCAAGAGTCACATGCTCCACCTACTGAGCCAGCAGAAGCCCCATCACTTTTTCTTCCGGACTTGTTTCCCCAACTAGTCTAGTAGCCTGGATTACAAAAACGGTCCAACTTTCTTTTAGAAATTCTAGAATTAAGAGTAAATGAAATCTATTTTCCTCCTCCTTGGGATCAAAATCAAGGCAGTCTGAGCCTGAATCACCAGATAGTGTTAAATTTTTTCTTGGGAAGGCTGGCATTGTTTTGGTACAAGGAGCAAGGTCATTTTCCTCTAATTTAGTTTAAGTCCAGTATTAACATGTACAAAAGCAGAAGGGGAGAAAAAGAACCAACTAGAACACGTGGATAGCATATGCCTGCACCATCAACAGAAATGTCTATCTTTACTAGGACTAAGTTTACACTGTCAGAAGTGTATCTTACCGCATTTATAGACCCCTTCTTTATTAGAGTATTAACTACCAATAAGGTTGGATAATACAAACGGGAAAGGGCTGAGGTAATGGGAAGAGAAGCATCACATTGCAAATCTCTAAGTTTACGGAGGATCTGTGGGGGATTCTAACACTTGAAAGGGAGGCTACGAAAGCAGCTTGTAAACATGTTTACCGCGCACGGTGCTGGGTACTGGCAGGTGCTGGGTACTAGCTGTAGGTCTTCTTCTTAACCAGCCTCTGTACTTTGTTTCCACGCACAGACCAAGAATCAGAGGTTTGAAGGGAACGTGGGTTCCTTTTTACCGAATAATTCACTTCCATTCACTTCCTCTATAGTAGGAAACCATCCATACTGTTTCTACAGCACATTTTCAGACTTCAGACTGTAAGGTGACATTCAGTATCCCCAGCTGTCCTCAGTTTTTCTTTCTCATTCCTACGTTTCCTGCTTGCCATCTTGGGAGGTGCAGAGAGCCGCAAGAAAGAGGTTAAGAGGATATGCCCTATAGGGCAACCTCGATAGGAATCTACGCCACCATCTCAGTGTGGATCGGAAGTCTCCTACTCCCAATCCTTCAGACTGCCCAATTCTGACTGCCAAAGAATCTCTCGAATTGCTGTGCATCCTGGAAGCGCTAAGCGAACGTCTGATTAGGGAATGCACTGACAAGCAGCTTCTGTTTTTGGATGTTATCTAGGCTGGCTACACATGATGTCCACAACAACTAAGTCTGCTTATTATTTATGTATTGAATAAAGCAAGTTACATTCAACTACACAAAAAGTAAACACTGCTCACCACACTACAGTCAATTCAGGCATGCAATGACAAAATGCTAAATCTTGGGGGTGTCAGGAGTAAAGTTTCATTCTTTGGAAAGACTGGCGCTATCTCAATCTCGATCTGTCCTACCATAATGGCTACCATCCAGAGAACCATTTGAGCATGTGAAATGTGGACAGTCCAAACTGAGATGTACTGTAAATTTATACACTGGATTTCAAAGACTTGGTATGAGAAAACAAAATGTCTCATTAATCTTCATACTAATCATATACTGAAGTATTTTGGGTAGGTTAGGTAGAATATATTAAAAATATTTCAAGTGTTTCCGTTTACTTTTTAATGTGGCCACTAAAAAATCTTTAATTACACATATGGTTCATTACACCTCTATCGGACGGCAGTCTATACGGAGGTCAGTAATCTGAAACAGACAAGAGACTCCAAACACTTGCAGTGATCTGACCACAACTTTCACAAGAACTTTTTCCTCTGGTACAAATGAACTCCTGTGATTTGTTAAGAAATAATTGTATCCAATAATGCTTAACCGGCACATTTGATACATCTGAGGGTTAGTAGTATCAAAGCATAGTTCAGAATTTAATATGAAAAAGATTTGTAAAAGAGGGAAATAAATTGGCAACGATGAAGTCCTGGTAAGAGTCCACATTTCACACTTTGTTTGAGGGCCTTTACTGCTCATAGAAAATCTGCAGAGTCCAGAGGCTTTTTCTAGGAGAGTGCTTTTCCAGGTAGTGACTCAGAACCCAGAGCTGCCATCACTGTGGCAGAGGAAAAGAGAGCTGGCTTTTAAAGGCTCCCACAGGGCCTATAAGGCCATAAGACCTCTGGATTCGTATAAAAATTAATGAGACATTTTATGCTTTCTCATACCAAGTCTTTGAAGTCTGGCATATACATATACAGTACATCTCAATTTGGACTCTCCACACTACAAATGCTCAAATAGCTGCATGGGCCTCCTTGCCTTAACTGTAGGTCGCAAGTCATGAGCGAGCGCACCGCGATTTCCTGAGTAGCAAATGCCTCTGCTCTAAGACAGCACGGAGTTGGGGTTCTTGAGGCATTCCAGTCCAACACAAACATGCTGGTCCATGAGAGAAACAAGCAGGACTTGGTCACTTTACTGAATGCCTCTATTGGTTAACTACTGGAGCCAGGCAGAGGGCATCATCTCCCCTTAACTAAGCCAAAGAATGAATGCTTCCTAAAAGAGGGAATGGAAGCGGGATCTATTATTTTACCTCAATTTTTTGTATCTTGTTTCTACTTTCCTTCTCAACACAGCACATACACAGAAAGTAAATTACTCTTATTTTCTTCATTTCTAGTCAAAGGAAAGGAATTACACAAATGTGTACGGAAAATGAGAGGCTCCTCTTTCCCAATTATGTTGACAAGAAGTTGGATGTAACCTGCAGCTAATGTGGACGACTTTGCCCAGTTAGCGACTGTAATCTTCCTTCCTACATCTTTTGGTCAACGTATCTAGAAAGACATCTAGTTACCTACTTACGAAGCCCTACTGTTTGGGGAGTTTAGGCCACATGTGTGGCTACATTCAGCAATCTTCTTGGCTTTTTAGAAGAGAGAATTATGTTCCGTATGTTGTAATGCTAGTTGTTGCATTTCTAAGACAACAGAAACAAAATCTAAATTATAGCCTAAAAATAAAATCTGGCCGCTGGTAGCTCAGCAGCTCTATCTCCCTGCCGGGACCCCGGTACCACCCCCTCCAGGCGCACACAAACCCACCCCTTCCACAGCATGAACATGAACCACAACCAAATGTTTTAAGTGTACATCATACATTTATTACCAACAACCCTCTCAACTCCAAAATTGGGCACAGGGATTAAAAATAAAAATTCATTGCACTACTTAGTAAAGCATTACTAGTAACTTTCATAAAAAATGTACAAACTTTGTTAAAAATTTATCAAGCCTTCAAATGATTTGGTTACAGATATTTATAATACGTACATTTAAAACTATGTTAACTGATACAATGGAATATGATTTGAGGAAACGACTCAGCAAATGATTCCAAAAAACACCCCTGTAAGCTTTCATAATCTGAAACAAAAAGCAAAATGAGGTAACCAAATGTACCAACAGGGGGGAAAATAGCTTTCTAACAAAGGCCTAAAGATATCTGTGAAAAATATTCTCTTTAAGTAAGTTGGTAGATCTCATTCAAAATACTATAAGAGGCCCAAATTTAAGAATCTTAATAAATCACATTTCAGAGAGTGTATAAAATCTAAATATGCTTTCACATTTTCCAGATTTTGCTCAAAAAAAAATTCAGGAAAGAAAATCCTAATGAGATCTTGATACCTGGAGGCCTTGAACGTGTTTTCTGTTTTGTTCTATTGGGGTGGGGTGGGGGTGGGGGGAGAGCTAAAAAAATTTTCAAGATGATTATTCATGCAAAACGAAACAAAACGAAACCCCACAGCAGAGTTATAAGATGGTAAAGCCAATATTGTTTTACGAGAAAAGAGGAAGAAGGCAACAAACCAACATCTGCCTGCAACGTGGCGCACTGCTCAAGGTGGCAATAGCTGGGCATGAATCAACTGTTCCTTCTCTTCTGCTAGTCACACAGCTGCTCACTGTGGCTGGTGTGAGCTGGTTCGGAGTACATGCACGGATGCTCCTAATCTGCACTAACCACCTAATAAGCAAGTCTGTACACATCTCTAAGGGCCCCATGCAGAGAAAGACATTCCCAAAGAGAGATCAGTCACAAGAGTACAACAATTAATTCAGGATTTTATCAAAATAGACTCTGCTGCCTCCTAAATTGCCAACTGCCTCTCAAAAATTTGCTGGAAAAGGGATAGTATGACAAGAATTCATCGTCAGAGGGAGGGAAGAAAAGGCTACTTTTCCTAGTCATTAGTACGATGTGCCTTGTTAATTAGGTATCTATATAAATTAGAAAAAGTGCTTTACTTGCATGCTTCAATAAAATGAATACTGAGTGTAATAGTGTTATGTTAGATCTGTACAGATATAAATTTTTTGCAGCTATATAAAAGAGTCTATGTATAAGATGGGCTTTTGCCATTTTAAACATGATTTTTTTTTAATTAAAAAAAATAAAGATTAAACTATACGTGATTTGTAATGTAGCTGATTATTATGCCAATAATTTTGGTCTAACACACTTTTTAATTCATCAGGAACAGGTGGGGAACGTCCTAATGAGTTAAAAGTAACATGTGCACTTTACTACTGTTGAGATGTATTTCTGATGCACTGACAAATACAGGGGCAAACAGAAAGTGTGCAAAATCCTATTTGTATGACTAGATAGAGGCAACAGTGTCTGGAAAAGGGCAAAATTGTGCTTCTGTGTGAATTGACTTTACTGAACTCTAGGCTGGGTGAGCTTATGGAGACTTCAAGGGGAGGGCAAGTAGCATGGCAGTAACAAGTTGTTAACACTGAGTAGAAAACTGACACAGAGCCAGCGGAGAGCTGAGTGAGGCTGGCGGGGGTCCTCACAGTCCTGACTGGGATTACGCAGCTTGTGCTACTGCAAACAAAGCAATGACACCAACTGCAGGAAGAGGCAGACAATGCTGAATACAACAGAAGAAGGAGAGGAATCAAAACATTACTGGAAAAATGACTTTTAAACAATCTAAATGATGCTCAATGAACCTATGTAAAAAAAAAAAAACCCACACAGCTATGTATTATTTCAGATCAACTAAATGAAGGTCAATTCCTGTTTTACAGCATTATTTTTTATACAAAAATCAAATCTCCATTTATACTGCAAGTATTCTGGACCTGTTATATTAAGTTTTTCTCATTCAAACAAAAAATCTTTTTAAAAAGCAATAAACATCAAAGCATATCAGGTCTAAGAATTCGAGCTGTCACAGCACTTGATCCATCCTGGAAATGGGGGGTTTTCCAGGAGAAGCACAACTAGACAACTTTGAGAACTGGAGGTTGGCAGGTGAATCAATATGAAGAGAAATATAATTTTCTTAAAACATTTTAGTTCCCTATGAGAGTTTAACAAAGAACATATTAGAAGTCAAGATGAAATAGTTAACAGATTTTGTTCTGGTGGAAGTAAAAGAGGTGAGACTTCGTGGGACCAGCAGTATTCTTAGAAATATATTACTCAAATATCTTCAGAATAGACTACAAATCTAAACATTAAAAAAACCAAATCACAAGTACTTCCTGTAAGAAGCTTACTGGAAATGTAAAGGAAAAAAAGCATCAACATTCAAATCACTGATTGAAATGCTAATATTGCTAACTGATGATGTATGATATTGCACCTTCTTTTTGGAAACAGCAAGTTGGAGAGTAAAAAATTTTTTTCCATAACAGAATCAAAAAATCAGGTTCATGGAGTGAGAATCTGTTACACTTTTTTTCTTAAGTGACCCATATGGGACCACCAATGAAGAGAAGGTGACAGCTGCCTGAAGCAAAGGAAGAAGGCTTTTCTCATTCCATTCATTGGGAGGGAAGGGTATGGAGTATTCAATGCTTATCATCGATGCACCCTTAGCAATCAGTGTGCAACAGCAAACACAAGGGAAAAAAAAACCAGTGTACAGTACTAGTGCTGTTTAAATAACACACCAGATTATACATTGCAGCATAATTAAAACTACACACATTCTTGGTACATGCTGGTATATAGGATCTCATACACACGTTAGCTACCATGCCCTCACACAAGTAGTTGCACACACTCTCTCTCTCTCACAGATACATTTATCACCAACAGTCACACGCTGCATTCATTTCCACTCACAGTTTCTGAAGGCTCTATATAAGGTAGATTGCTATATCATCTGGAGCTACCACTTTTTATAAAAGCACATGCTAAAAGATCACGTCCACTGTAATCTTGCAGCAACACTCGGAATGATCACACAAAAACCAGGGAATGTTAGTGCACACACAAAATTAAGCTAAAGGAAAAGTCTTTGGAGTTCCAATCACACGGTTAGTATAACAATCCCATAATTGTGAAGACTAATTGTAAGCTTTTATAGTTGATTAAGTCACACAGTGCAAAGAAAGGTCCATTGACCCTTTTGGTAAAGGGAGGGCTGGAAGCCACACAGATTAAGTTCAATGGATAGTCCGTATATACATGTGATGAGGAACACCCAAACTAAACTTGTGCTCTTAGTTGGTCATTCTGAATCCCGATGCACTTCGGAAGCATCAGCTCGGCAAATTGGGCAAGTACGATTTGCCTAAAACACAAAAGAGAAATAAACTTGTCCGAATTGTGAGTTACACAATGAAACATGTTAAAAGCAATAAACTGTTTTCACGTCCCATATAGTTTTCATTCTTTATTCCTTTAAATAGGTACAAAGCAATCATTTAATCTTTCTTAAAAAAAAATACACCACAAACTCAAAGACGTAGCAGCTGATGATTTTTCTAATAGGTCTGTTTCAACATAGACAAGATTACCTATCACCAGTTCAGACAGACTGAAGAACTAGATAAAACTCCGTTCAACAAATGGCACCGCCATTTTTTGAGCTGCCAAAGCCTGAAACCTAAGCATCACCTGCTCTACTTTCTACAAACCATTATTACTCAAATACTCCCATTTCTACATTTTGACAGTTCTTGAATCAGTCCTCCTCTTTTCATCTAATTGCCAGAACTTGTTCTCGGCTAGCCCAGGACCCATCATTCCATCTCCCCATCTCTCAGAAAGCTCTTTCCCTTTCTGGTCCACAAACAGTGGCCAGTCATGTTTCTAAAACACAATCTCAGGCACGGCCTTCCACGTTGTTTCTGGGATTAAGTCCAAACTCTCACACTCACAGTGACTTCACCACAAACTGGTCACTCACTGGCTGTATCTTTGAACAGCTCTTCTCTCACCACCCTCGCTACCAGCCATATGGAATCTGTCATTTTCTGGTCAGTCTCTATTCCCACATGACAGGGCCGTGCTTATATAATACTTTCTTCTTCTAAAGTTAAGACCCTTTGCCTTCAGTATTCGGTTTGGGCTAAACTGGGCACCCTTAATCTGTGCTCATAGAGAAGGACTGATTTTAACTCCTCTGTTTTCCTACCAAACTGTGAACTTATCTAACCCAGTGGTATTACCTCCTAATCAGACTGCTCTTAAAGAAAAAAAACAAAAAAACAAAACGTTGACCATTGTAAAATTATTTTACTGCATCATATTTTCATTCTACTATTATAAAATATAGAACTTGTGTCCTTTGGGTTTTGCAGATCTACAAAAGAGAAAATTATCAGAAATTAAAGAAAAGCACTAAAAGCACCAGAGGTTCATTTCCCAAGTAAGTCTCTGACAAAGGAGCTCCGGTGAGGTCCACCTGGAACTCTTCAGAGAAAACTGGCCCATCAAGTTTGGGCCTGGTCCCCACACACCACGAGAAAGGAAACACTGATGACCAAGGACAGATAACAGATTTTCAAGTTTTGCACAATCACTCCCACACTGATGGCCGTAGCTAATTTTTACTGACCTTTTCTCTTCGTTCACAGGAACCACTGAAAATTTTGTCTCCTTACCCACCCTCTACTGAGCAATAGATTTAAAACTACAGTCCATAAAAAAGAGAATTCAATGTGATTCTCTTCAGAGACACCATCACTTTACCTTAAGCCATTTGTCGACACACTTGGCATGGAACTCGTGGTTACAGGGTAAAACTCTAAGTAGCTGCCTTGACTCAAAATCACACATGCATACTACACACCTAAAAAAGGTAAAAAGATCATTTAACCATAAAACCAAGTGGTTTCCTATTTTGTTATGACTACTGAAGCCTAGAACACCATTTACCATCTCACTTTTAAAAATGTCATTTAAATTTTAAGACAAAGTAATCTATCAATACCCTGAAACAATCATGACCTTAAGACATTTAATGAGTGCTTTGCTTTATTTACTAAGAGATCATCAAAAAAATTTCTTTTATTTCTAAAGTTTATTTTATTTAATTAAAAATTATTTTTTAAATGTTTACTTATTTTGAGAAAGAGAGGGAAAAGAGAGCGACCAGGGGAAGGGCAGAGAGAGAATCCCAAGCAGGCTCCACGATGTCAGCACAGAGACCAATGCAGGGCTTGAACCCACGAACCAGACGATCATGACCCAAGCCAAAATCAAGAGTTGGGTGCTTAACCAACTGATCCTACCCCAGCACCCCTGAACTGTACACTTTAAATGTGAATGTCATCTCCATAAAGTTGTTATTAAAGATACTATGTTAAGTAGAATGTTTAGGTAAAAACCTCAATCTTTACATGTAAGAGACTCTTCAATCGTATATAAGATATTCTAGAAGTGCCCACGTGGCTCAGTTGGTTAAGTGTCTGACTTCAGCTTAGGTCATGATCTCACGGTTTGTGGATTTGAGCCCTGTGTTGGGTTCTGTGCTGACAGCTTGGATTTTGTGTCTCCCTCTCTCTCTGTCCTTCCCTCACTCACCCTCTGTCTCTGTCTCAAAGATAAACATTAAAATAATAAAATAAATAAAATATTCTCAAGTTTGAGATTGAAATCATAAAATTTCTAGGCAACCTAAAAATCCAGAATAGCACTGTCCAACAGAACTGAGACAGAAATGCTCTACATCTTCCAACACAGTATCATTAGCTAGTGCAATAAACTTAATTTTTTATTTAATTTTAAACCGCCACACATGACTAGTGGCTATCTTAGTGAATGGCATAGGCCTAGAGTATGCAATAGAGACTATTTATCAAGTTATCTTTGACTCTCAAGCTTTTATTTTATAAAGGTAAAAAAAGGAAATTCCACGTAGAGTGATGTTGGCAAAATGTACTTACAAAGTCTGTTCTGACTGGTGGTTATTAGGATTGAACCGATAAGAAGGAAGCTGTTCAATATCTGCTTTAGTCAGTCCTCGAGGCTTAGCCTCTCCCAGTCGCTCTGCCAGGTTTAATAGGGCCTACAAAGGGGGTAAAAGGAGTCATAATTTTAATCTCTCTTTAAAATTTCTATTTGAATAATTGAAAACCCCTACAACAAACAAACAAAAAAAGCCACAACTTAAAAAAAACCACAACAAACAAAAAACCCTATCTTAAATACGCAAAATTTTAAACACATACACTAGCAGTATTACCCAGGCTGAACAATTTATGGCTAATTGCACCTAGTACAGTTTACTCCTAAACCCCAGATTACTTTGAAACAAAAGTAAAATATTGTATTTCACTGATAAAATACTTCTCTGTATATATTTAAAACAACCTGTCGACCTCAGCCCTTCTGACACTTCGAGATGGACAAAATTTTATTGGGGGTGGGGGATGGTTGTCCTTGTACATTGTGGGATATTTAGCAGCACCCCCCAGCCTCCAGCAGCTGGTTGCTAGTAACTGCACATGAATAATGTCTCCAGATGTTGCTAAATATCCTGGGGTCCAGGATCGAGTAAAATTGTCCTCATGTTGAGACCCACCTTTCTCAAAAGAAAGTTTTCAAAGGATATAAGCACAGTAACATCACACTCCAAAAATTAACAACTCCCTTAAATGTCAAATGTCTCTTATTGTTTTCATTATTTTCAAAAACACTTTTAAAAATTGTTGACAAACCAGGTCAATGGCTGTACAAATTCCCATAGTCTAATTTTCGTTGACTAAACCTACCTACCCTGAGATTTGTTTTGTCCCCCATACTTCCTATAAATTGGTAGCTTCAACTATTTCCATCACGAGGCTCACTCATCATGCCAAGGTCCATTAATCCAGTAAAGATGGCAAAATGGTAATATTCTGTCATTTTCTTAATTAAATGAAATTTTACTAATACTGAGCAACTGTTCCATATCAAACTGTACTCAGTAGTATAATTTAAATAGAAAAGACAGGATAAGACCAATGAGTTTTTTCTTTTATTTTTTGAAGTTATCACTAAGAAATCATGAATTTTAACACAGTTCTTATGTTTCAATATATGGCTGCTATTACACTTATTGATTTTGCAATAGTACTTCTCTTCTCCCAGTTTTCAATGGTACTAATTACTCATTTTGCTTCATCCTACAATTTTGCGGTCTTTCGTATGCTGCTTTCCCTTCTTTTTTAGGCTGCCATGGGGATAAGAGAATGGATAACAATGAAATGATGATGGACAATGAGAGAAATAGAATCAATTTCCCAAAATCTCAATAATTAATGCCGTGATAGTTGTGTCTTAATAAGGTAAAGCCATAATGCTGTTTTTGGTACAGCTTTATTTGGAGAATTGGGTCATCTAAATAAATTGCTCCCCCTTCACCGTGCATACCCCTTAGTCCCTATAAAATGTTTGACAGCAAATTGTTAAATTTAATTGATGCTGATCACAATTAGAAGATAAAATTTAGAATATAGCTGATATAACTGCTTTATACTACCAGACACCTGGGTCAGAGAAAACAACTTAAGACAACTATATTCAATAAAGTATGTTCATTAAGCCCTTACTGGGGGGAGGCTATGATAATCAAGTCTTCAGTGAATTTGTATTACCTAGCAAGCAAGACATCTGAAGGCAGGACATGACAAGTCTGCATGGGTTTCTTTTCTTTTTTTTCTAAGTTTACTTACTTTTCTGAGAGAGAGACAGAGAGAAGAAAAGGAGGAGGAGGAAGAGGAGGAGGAGGAGGAGGAAGGAGGGAGAGAGGAGAGAGAATCCCAAGGAGGTTCCACACTGTCAGTGCAGAGCCCAAGGTGGGACTAGAACAGTTGAACAATGAGATCATGACCTGAGCTGAAGTTGGATGCTTAACTGACTGAGCTACCTAGGTGCCCCAGTATGCATAATTTCATAAGAACGTTAAGAACAAAAAGTAAGGGGGTGCCTGGGTGGCTCAGTCGGTTAAGCATCCAGCTTCAGCTCAGGTCATGATCTCACGGTTTGTGGGTTCGAGCCCCGCATCGGGATCTGTGCGGACAGCCAGCTCAGAGCCTGGAGCCTGCTTTGGATTCTGTGTCTCCCTCTCTCTCTGACCCTCACCTGTTCACAATGTCTCTCTCTCTCTCTCTCAGAAATAAATAAAACATTTAAAAAAAAAAAAGGAAGGAGAAACTCATTTAGACCTGGAAATGGACGAGAAATGCCTTTCATAGAAGTAGGAGTATTTTTGGCTGGGTCCTAAAAGATGACTAAGTTTCAAAATGTGGAGGAGGAGGAAAGTTCTTAAGCAGAAGGACAAAGAAAGTAAAGGCACTTAGGCAAAAATATTTTTTATTTGGCATTGGAATACCTTTCTAAACTGGATTTTAGGTCAAAAACCAGAAAAGCAAAACATTCTTGACTGGATTAAAGTACGACTGCAAAAGATCAAAACATATTTAACCTAAAATCCAATTTAGAAAGGTATTCCAATGCCAAACAAAAATATTTTTCTTATACTGGGATGGTATACTACTGTTTCTTTCATAGATGGATACATGATCTATTTAATCAAGAGCTTCTTCAGCAGTATGACTTATGACAGTTCCTCTTAGTATGGAATGCTTAAAGGATAACCAACCCCTTTGTACAAAACTAACGTCGTCAGTGTAGAAACAAAACAGGAAATTTTTACATCCCCTTTCTCTCTCTCTAGAAATCTGGAAATGGAGGGGCACCTGGGTGGCTCAGTCAATTAAGCATCTGACTTTGGCTCAGATCACGACCCCACAGTTCCTGGGTTCGATTCCTGCATCGGGTTATCTGCTGTCAGGGAGGAGCCTGCTTGGGATTCTCTGTCCCCCGCTATTCCCTCTCTCCCTCAAAAATAAATAGAACACTAAAAAAATTAAGTGGAAATGGAATCCAAAGGTCAGTGCAGTGTGATTATGTATGTAGAAAGAAAACGACACAACAGCATTTTGAAGACTATAGAATATACCATTTGGCCTGATCTCTTCCACATGTGTTAAAAACAAAACAAAACAAAAAACCAAACCAAAGGTGTTTTAAGACTGTGTATGTGTGTGTGTATGTCTCTTCCCTGTCTCTAGCTTCTATTTACAACGTCCAAATAGAGACTGAGTGAGGATGGGGTGAGAAAGAGAACTAGCAGTATCAAAGTTACACTGTTACTCACATTCAGCAATACAAAGTTGCTTCCAATCCATAAATTGCACCTTATTCCTAACCTCAAATAATATGGGGCACCTCGGTGGCCTAGTCAGTTGAAGGTCTGCCTTTAGCTCAGGTCATGATCTCATGGTTCGTGAGTTTGAGCCCTACATTAGGCTCTGTGCTGGCAGTGCAGAGCCTGCTTGGGATTCCGTCTCCCTCTCTCTCTGCCCCTTCCCCCACTTACCCTCTCTCAAAATAAATAAATATACTTAAAATAACATTAACATCCACATCATCTACTTGACCTGCTGTCATCTCTGACTCTGCCTTCTTCACGGACTACTACAATCTTATTGGTAGAGCATCATTTTTAGCAAGCCCCGTACGCATACCCATCACTACCATAAACCATTCAGTGATCAATACCTGTTGATTCTAGTGTTAAAAGTCTCTCAAACCGAATCATATTTAAGAATAATCATTTTTAAGGGGCGCCTGGGTGGCTTAGTCGGTTAAGCATCCGACTTTCACTTAGGTCATGATCTCGCGGTTCGTGGGTTCGAGCCCCGCGTCGGGCTCTGTGCTGACTGCCAGCTCAGAGCCTGGACCCTGTTTCAGTCTGTGACTCCCTCTCTCTCTGACCCTCCCCTGCTCATGCTGTCTGTCTCTCCCTCTCTCTCTCCTAGAAATAAATAAAACATTAAAAAAAAAAGAATAATCATTTTTAAAAGTCTCTCACATTGTACTTTCTATTTACAGTTCCCATAGTTCAGAACTTGCACGGTTGTGTGCCTGACCTGTTCTACTAGTAGAGTGTAATGCCATAGGCACCAAAAAATTTAGCAGCTCCTTCCTCCCACAACAGTCACTTTAGCCACCAACTGTATGCTACTCCTCAAGAATATCCAGCACTTCCCTACCTCAATCTCCTGCATGAAGCAGCTTTCCCATCCTTTGGGAGCCAGGTCAAACAACTGTGCTTCCACAAAATTTTTTCAGAATATCCAATCATAATTCACTGCTTTCTCATGTATAAATCCTCAAAGGAATTCTATATAATTCTAACAAAGGACCAAGTCTATCGCATTATCACAGCTGTGTGGTACATGTAGAAATATCTTTAGGGATGCTAAACACTTTTTGATATCTCTGTATTGTGAAATGTGTAAGGATTTATCTAATACATGCTTAATTAGATGAACGAGTGAATGAGCAGAACAATACTTCTTTTGCATATAATACTATGCAAACTCACAGTTCACCTACTAACCTCATAATTTTCTACTTCTCCATCTTCCACATCCAATTCAAAGCTGAAAGTTGGGCCCACTGCAGGTGGCACTGGTAGCATTGATCTGCAGTGAAATAACCAAAACTAGCATTGATAACACTGGTACATTACTTCAATGAACAGATTGGGAAGAACAAGACTAATGCTACAGGGGTAAAGAATGGTTGGTGTTCATCAGTAGCAACCCTTTAAAGAAATGGACTTTGGTAGCAATAAATAAAAACTGACATTAAAAAAATATTCAGAATGGCATAAAAATATGAAATATTAGGGATTAGTTTAATAAAACATGTACAAGACCTATACAATTAAAAATGAAAAATATTGCTGAGAAAAAAATTTTTAAATGAATAGAGAACACCACTGTTCAGTGGACTAAAAGATGGCAATTCTCTTCCGAAACTGATTTACAGATTTCATGCAGTCCCTATACCAAAAGCCCAGAGGCTATGTTTTAGGAGAAACCTAGTTGCTGATTTTAAACTTTACATGGATCATGCAAGACTTCAAATCACGTTAAGAGCCAAGTTCTGATACTATCTGATTTTAAGACTTATAATAAAGCTACAATTATCAATAGTGTGATATTGGCACATGGCCCTCTGTATAAAACAGCATTTCCAACCCTTCTTAGAAATTAATTATAGACATGAAACTAAATTCTGGTCAATGGGATATAGGCAGGAGTAAGACATGCAACTTCTAGGAAGTATCCTTGAGAGGGGGCAGGTGGACAGAGAGATCCATTTTCATTTTTGCTAGTTGGAGTACAGATATAATGGCCAGAATTTGAGGGGCCATCTTTCATCATAAAGAGAAAGCCACAAAATATTGAAGATGGTAGAACTATTCCTCAGTTATGGGGTAACAAACCCTGAATTGCCTCCTTCTGAACTTCATTCCATGGGAGAGAAATAAAGAACTATCACGTTTAACCCACGGGTGTATGTTACAAAAGTAATCCTAACAACATTTCCAAGGCATAGAAGTAACTTCTCTCTCTTCCCTTGAGAAAAGTAGCAGCATCAAGAACTGGATTATCAAAGGTGTCAAGTGACGACAGCTATATAAGAGGCAAAAACTGTCAACTTTTCTACCTTTTGATTTGTTAAACCTATTTTCTGGCTCACAAATTTCTTTCTCTCCTACTTCTCCCTTGTCTTCGGCTCTTCTCTTTATTTCACCCCAATTGCTCAACATTAAATAAAAACTAATATCTGACAGACCCTAAATTATAAATCACATAGAAGATATTCATAAAAGACTCTCAAGGGTGTCAAAATTCAGAATTCATTAAAATGAGAAGAACAGAACTTACAACACATATGGTAGTAAGCTGGGATGATAAGGGGGAGGTGGTATTGGCTGCTGGGATCGATATCTACTACGTCCTGTGAGCCTCCGAGGCATAAATGGAGGATAAGGCTGTAGGGGGGAAATGTTAAAACAATTTAAGATCATTCCACCTTTGCAACTACTTAATCTGTCAAATAGTCTCTCTCCTTAAAAAAAAAAAAAAAAAAAAAGAAACCAAAATAGCTACAAAGTTCTTTACTGTTTAAGTCACATTTTGTAGATCTTAAATGTTAACACAGACACAACAACTAGTTTAAAACATAAAACTTAGGTGTAAGTTATCAAAGTAAGTAATAAATTAATAACAATGAATGAAAACTTACTACTCCAAAGGACACCTCCTGATGCAAAGGATCATGAGTTAGGAACTGCAAGGGAGCTGACGGAGGTAATGTTGGAGGATGGGCCGATGGAGGGTAAGTAAAACCTCCTACTGGAAGATGTTCTCCTAAGAGTTCCACTTCATTTTCTATCCTTTGCAGAGGCTGAGGGACGAAAAACACAAACTAATATATTAATATACTTCCAGTATATTAGATAGATACCTAGTGTTTAGATAGTGTTTAACAACAAAAAATTAACTCCTCACAAAATACCTTTAAGGTCATTTATTTCTTCATGTTTATATCATTCTAAATTCGTACATGTGGACATACAGACTGTAGTAAAATCTTCCTACAAATTTCTTTAATTGGATTTCACTAAGACATTTTCTGAAACAGGTCATTAAACATCTCCGCTATCCATTCAAGGGTACCTTTCTTTCTTCTTCTTTTTTTAAAGTAGGCTCCACGCCCAACGTGAAGCTTGACTCATGACCCTGAGATTAAGAGTCAACTGCTCTAGCAACTTAACCAGTCAGGATCCCCAACACAGTTCTTTTACTATTTGAAACTTCTCTTAAAAAACAGAAAGTGTAAGTCAATCATATGAAAGTTAAAATTACTTTTTAGTCATATGCACTGACCTACTCACAAATTTTTCAGACAATACAATCTCTAAGATATGAAATTGAACACAGTTTATATTTATCTCTTTTTAGATTTGAGAGGGAGCATGCACACTTGAGTGGGGGGGGAGGGGTAGAGTAAGAGGGAGGGATAGAATCTTAAGCAGGCTCCACACTGTCAGCACAGAGCCTAAAACATGAGGCTTGATCTCACCAATTGTGAGATCACGACCTGAGCTGAGAGTCTGATGCTTAACTGACTGAGCCACCCAGGCATCCCACACAGAATATATATTTATAAAGCAGAACCAAGGCTAAATGGGATAAAAGACAGCAGGCACGATGCTGTATTAGAAAGCTTATGGACTTTGGCATTAGACAGGCTCTTGCTGTTGTTACTAAACAGCCATGTAACTTATATATAAATAATGTGACATGAACCTCATTATTATCTACAGAACTGACATGATCATAGCCTACTTCAAAAGTATGTTATCAACACTGAGACAATGTACAAAAGCAAAGCATAGAGCATGTTTTTTCTGGACTAAGGTACCCTGCTAAGGAGCACAATTCAATAGATTTTAGCAGATTCACAAGAGCTGTGGAATCATCACCACTACCTAATTCCAGAGAATCTTTATCCCTCCACCCCCACCCTGTGCCCATTAGCAGTCCCCTACCTAATTTCTCCAGTCCTCCCCAAGCCCTGGACAACTGCCAATCTACCTTCTGTTTCCAAAATTTGCCTGTTCTGGACATTTCACATGTATGGAATCATGTGTGTATCTGGTTTCTGTCACTTAGCATAATGTTTTCAAGGCTCATCCATCTTGCACTTTGTGTAACACTACTTCATTCTTGTTCATAGTTGAAAAAATAATCCAGATCAGCTGATGGACATAGGAACTCTTTCTACTTTTTGGCTATTAGGAATAATGCTGCTATGAATGTTTTTATGTACGTATTTTTGTTTCTGATTCTCCTGGGAACATATTCTTAAATGTTACTCTGACTTTCTCTTGTAGTGAGGCAATATCAACACATTATTCATTATTCAAACGTAAGTGATTACACTTGAATTTGGGAGCTTATGTATGTGGGAGAGAAATCACAACTGCTGACGCTGTGATAACACAACCTAAGTTCTGATTTGGTTATGTGACTGGACCTTTTAAGGCATTCCAAACCCACATATAAGTGATGGCTAAATTGTTTTAACTTTGAATTCCCAGTATTGGAAGCTAAGAAACATCTTGGCATCAATCCCGCCGTGATTCTGATAAGAGCTTTTCTTATAGAAGTAGTTCTAACTTTTTGGATTAGCCAAACTTCTGTCATAATTGGCTTCTACAGTTTTCAAGACAGCAGCCATTAAGTTCACCTCTACCTGAGACCCAGCGAGATGCATAAATCCTTGGTAAAGGATGGTTAGGTTCTGCCAGAATACACTATCAACTTCCTTTCACAAGGTTAAAATCTTCTTTAACCATGCCTGATGGTTCAGATTCTCAATTTGACTAGTCCAGAAAACACCTGGGTCTTCTTCCTGTGCCCTCCCTTCCCTTTCAACAGTGCTTATCCCTCCTCCACCTTCCCACCCCAAATAGTATGCCTCCTTAGCTATATTCCAGTCCCAGGATAGAACTGACTATGTTAATAGACTATCTCAACTTCTCATCAGAATATAAAAAAAAAAGGCCTTAAGGAAAATAAAACAAAACATTAAGGGCCAGATAGTTACTTTACTTGCCTAAATGAATAAAATTATCATGGCAAGTATAAACAATTGTATAATATTTTCATTTTCTATTTCAGAAATACATAAAAGGAAAAAAGAGAACTGAATTTTTCTTCAGATTTACTTCCTGAAGGACTGCAGATATGAGAGAACAAATTTAAATTATACAAGACACATATAAAAGAACTAGAAGGGTGCCTAGATGGCTCAGTCGGTTAAGTATCTGACTCAGCTCTTAATCTCAGGGTTGTGAATTCGAGTTTCACCCTTAAAAAAAGAACTAGGAAAATTTAAGAAAACCAAGTTGATTCTAGGTAAATGTTTATATTTTTGTAGGTCTGTGAATTCCCTAATTCTTTAAGGAACCTAAATTATAGTTCTTTAAATGGGCAAAAATTACACCTACTAAATTAATCTACCTCTTACATTCTGTGAAAATTAAAGACATAAGAGTACATAGATACCTACCGATCGTGATTGCTGTGTTTGGAAAGGGACAAATTGACCCGGTGGTGGCAAATGAGGCGGATGATGGGGAGAAAGGTGAGGAGGATGTAAAAGAAATGGGTCACTAGAAATAAGGGGTGGGAACGCAGCATATGGTACTGGTAAGTGCTGAACTGAACATGCTTGAAGCATCTGTAAAAGAAAGCATTATTTGTTGTTAAAAGTATCAGAATATACAACTAGCAGTCGTAATTTTAAAATGATCTGTACATTGAGATTGAAATGTCATGCCATATCCCCCTCAAAATACCAAAATGTTTTAGTAACCTATGTTAACAATGAAACACTAGTGTATTTCTGCATTAGTAAAATACTGATAATTAGTACTTAATTCTGTATTTTATATAGTTCTGACAAATCAGTCAAAACAGCTAACGTCCTATGAAATGGGGTAAAAAGAGTAAGCTTGCTCTACTTGACTGAAGATATAGCAGTTATTACTGCTTTCCTTTCCAAGCTCTCCTTTACAATCTTATAGAAATGTTTATTTCTAGAATTTTTGTATTTATTAAGAGCTCCCCCCACCCCCAAAAAAAGAGCCCAATTCACAGTTAAGTGCCGTATGTTATGTCTCTCACAATTTTAGTATGCTAATTTAGTACACCGACTCCATAATCTATTACTGAGAAACCAAGCTTGGGATAAATAAGTTAAGCTAGTGTTGGCATTTTTGTGTTCCTTTTAATCTCACATTCAAAGAAGAATATTAGGGTTATATTTAGATTCAGCAAAGTGCTTTCCTTTGAAGACCTTAGACAAGTCATTTAAATCCTCTGGATTACAGCGACCTCATTTGTGAAATAAGGAGGGTGGACTGGAGGCTGGTAGAATAAAGGATAAAACGTAAGCTTAAAAGGCAGAAAGAAGTGGGTGTGAATCCCTGTTCTCTCATACTAACTGTCTCTAGGACATTAAGCAAGTCATGTTCAATTTCATCATCTAGAAAATGGAGATACCATTTTCACCACAGCAGGCTGTCTAGAGTGTTAAATAAGTAACGCTAAGCACTCAAAGTGCCTGTTAAAATCCAGTAAGTGCTGAGATTGTTACTGCTGATCTGTAAAGCCTGTGAGACTTTATTACTAACTAGTTCAATATCCTGTTAGTACCCTAAACCCAACCTTTATCAAGTTCTAATTATAAAGTGTTGATATATGAGGAAACATGCTTTGATCTTCAGGATATTCAAATACGTACAAACTTAATTAATATGAAAATATATCAAGTTTTAAAGCTAATTTTATTAAACTGTTATTATAAGTATGCTTTGAGATTTCTGTTTCAATAAAATTGTCCCTTTTTTTTTTTTTTTTTTTTAAAAAAGGCAGTCTCTTTAATTGTTTGCTTACACGACACACTTAGCTGTTCGAAAGAGGGGCTGCAGACTTACTGGAGGAGGCACACTACAGACAGGGAGGTGCTGTCCACTGAAAACCACAGAGCATCCTGGGACCTGTTGGGTACTGCAAGCAGGGATGTGCTGGCCTGTGCAGAGTGGAATCCCATGTGGTGCCACTGTTGTTACTGTGTAAGAAACAGGGACAGTGCCCTGATGGAGCTATTAGGAAAGAAAAACAGAATCTTAGAATTTTAACTATTTGGTTAAACATCAACTACTAAAAATTTAAATCTGGGTCTTTATTGATTCCCTTCTCAGTTATACAGATTTCCACAGTACACTTCTCCAATAGTTTCAACCAGAATAGTCTTTATCATTGTGTAGGAAAGCTGTTTCAAGAATAGTATATGAAAACCAGAAAACTGGGATTCAACCTTGGCCTCAAGAAGACTTGAAAAGTCCAAGAGAGTAATGAGTTAACTCTTCTAGCCAGCTTTACAGAGAAAAGTTTTCTAGAAGAAACCTGGAAACATGAAAGCTCCTCTATCTTCTAATACCTAGCCGCATCCAATAGCAATAATTTTTTTTTTAAAAATCTAACTAGTAAAACAATGTAAAGTAGTATAAAAGAAGTTAAATAATTTCCTTCTCTCTTGCCAGTCTTATTCCTAGCCTACCTTCATGAAACTCCATGAGCACACAAATAAAAAACAAGCATGATTATCCACAACTTGATACCATGTTTACTTTTTTCCTTAACAAAAATGAAATATTACCCTGCAACTTACCTTTTTCAATTAGTACTGCAGAGCTTTCTTCAAGGGAGTTAAAGTCAATTCATTCTTTTTGATACTAACAGATATTTCAAGTACACTCACTCAACACAGTCCTATCATTAATATACTAATGGGATACTCCAGTTGTTTTCACTCTTTTGCCAATGCAAACACAGTTGTAAAAAAAAAAATATCATTGAACATACATATACCCCTATATACTAGTTTCATTTATTTCAGAGAGATTACTAGGTAAAAGGGTGAACTTTAAAATTCTTGCAAAAGATTGAGTATGCCACAACCCTAATAGTAACAGGGCCCATTTCCCAGCACCTCCACTCAAAGTAGACGTACCTGTATTAAAGGTGTGCCTCTGGTATAGAAAAATACAACTGTTTTGATAGTTGACAGTTGTTTTGTAACCTAGCAATCTGTTCAATTCTTAATTCTAATAGTCCACCTAAGATGCTTTGCAATTTTTCTATGCATATCATTATTTCACCTGCAGATAGTGATGGTGTTACTTGCTCTTATTCTTATACTCTTTATTGCCTTCTGTTCTTACTTAAGCTTCGATAATAACACTGAAAACAGAATTCATCTCTGTTTCTATGGACTTACCTATTGTAGACACTGAATTGTGGCCTTCTGTGACTGGTTTCTTTTACGTACCATGTTTTCAAGGTTAATCCATGGTGTAGCATAATTAGTACTTCAGTACACATTTAAGTGAATATTTCATTGTACAGATATACTATATTGTGTTTATTCACCAACTGATAGATATAAGGTTATTGACTTCTATACACGGAATCTACATTTGAGCACTGTATCAAATTCTTTTACATTAGAATTTCTTGTGTTTTGAATTACATAATGAGAAGGAGAAAAATACAATTATTTCTTTCAATGCTTTATATCCATTACTACATTATCTTATTACGATTGGTAGAACTAATATAAC
This sequence comes from Crocuta crocuta, assembly GCF_008692635.1. Lineage (NCBI taxonomy): Eukaryota > Metazoa > Chordata > Mammalia > Carnivora > Hyaenidae > Crocuta > Crocuta crocuta. The sequence goes on along the minus strand of NW_027528859.1, from coordinate 4,698,722 downwards.
ATTAAATACAAATGGACAGGACAGACATTGCTAATTGCTAATTCATCTCTGGCCAATCAGGGTAAAATTAGATTAATTTTACTTATTATATTTAAGTAATTTCCTTCTTGTTCTATCTTACTAGAGTTTTTATTAAATTTTAAACTGACTTTTCAACATCTTATGATAAAATCACTATCATTTTCTATTATTTGTTGATGTAATATGAGTATTTTCACATTTAAGCTATCCTTTTATTTGGAATAAACCTAGTTTATTCACAGGTTATTATTCTTTTTGATACATTGCTAGATTGTGTTTCTAAACATCTATTTAGAAAATCTTCCTATGTATTCAAGTTTTCTTCTACTGTTCTTTGGGGATTGCTATCTTTATTTTATTTTTACTTTAATTTACTTTATTATCTTTATTTATTCTTCATATTAAAATTACATGGATTTCATAAAATAATTAGAAAATTGGTCTTAAGAAAAGCCTAGAATCATTTGTATATTATTACATGAGTTTTCCTTAAAGATTAGAAAAGTCATCTGTTAAGCCATCTGGTCACTGTGCCTCTTCAATGGCAAATCTCTTACGTAGCTTTCACACTTAATGTGGCAATTCAAAATTTTCTATTATTGTTGGTCAATTTTTGGAACTTCACATTTTCTGTCCCCCCAGAGATATATACAGAATTTTATTATGATAGCTAATAACTAAGTTAATTAACCTAATAATACTTGAGTGCTTACCATTGGTATTAAGTGATCAAAATTGACTCTTAATTCTCACAACACCCCTAATGAAACAGTTGTTTTTACTTTATAATTGAAGAAGATTCTTTGAATGTTTCTTTCCTATGAGTATGGATATAGATCTTTTTATCATTCCCACTCCTCTCTAGGTATTTGTTCTTTTCTTCTTACCCAAGCTCACAAGGTGCTTGTCATTCCTATCAATTTTTTAACGCACCAGGATTGGGTTTCCTTTGTGCTGCTTCAAAAAACCAGATTTCCATATTATTAATTTTAATTGTATTACCTGGCAATTTATTCTTCTCAATTCTTTTTAGTTTAACCTATTTCTCCTCCCTAATTACTCAAGCAATTAGTTCATTTATTTCCAATTTTTAAAACAAATAATGAAGGTTTATAAAATTTTCTCAGAAAACAGCTCTAGGTATATATCTCACTGACTCTGATATGATTTTTCCTTTAATTTTCCTTAATTATAATCTTGCCTCAAATATTTCAGTTGTCATTTTTTAAAATCAATTTTCAAACTTATAATTTATAGTTTTATCAGATTATGACCACAAAGAATGTGGTCTAGAAAATTTTTTCTTTTTAAAACTTCTTGCATGATGAATTTTTTGAAGTGTTTCATTAACGCTGGGTAGAACAAGTCTGACAGAAGATGGTGCCTGGGAGATCATATTTTCTTTCAGTTGTCAGTATACAGTATTTTCACTGTTTATACCATCTAGTGTAGATGAAAAAACGGATGCTAGTCTGAGTCTGTTTCCTTTGTTAATTTCTCCTATCTATAAACTTGAGTTTTTCCTCATCCTTAAAATTCAACAACTTTATTAGAATACAAGTCTTTTCTGACATCAGAAACTCGACAAAAATCCAAACAATTCTGATCTTTACTTGCAGGCTCTTAAGACTGGCAAGCCCTCTTCTCAACTAGTCCCTCGGTTCCTGACAGGAACAAAAGGTTCACAAAGTCTTCTACCTGTCGTCTCTTTGCAGACGCGTGGAAACCTATAAGCAAAGATGTATCCAACTGTCTTTCCTACTGAATTATTCCAGAAGAAACTGGAAGGGAGAAGGAAAGAGGAATATGTATTCAACCACTAGCTGTCTGGGGTCTCCTATTAATCCTGTCATCAGTCATTTCAAACCAACTACTACATGAAGCCATTCTGAGCTTTCATAACCTTGCTCCTCATTTTTTAAAGTTCAACTTTATTTTAAGCTGTGTAGAATTTAAAATTTCAGTCCTTAAGAATGAATGAATGACTCTAAAACAGCTTCAACTTAGGGAAGACTGTTTCCTTTCAGGTAAAATTAAAAGAAATTTACAACAAAAAAACCACCTCAATAAACTGCCACCAATTTTTAGCATCTGTATTTCCTGGACATTCTGTTACTATACCTGATCATGTATGTCAACCATTACTGCATTTTGCTGGGGTGGATGAGCAGCAGGGTGTAACAGACGGGGAGATACATTCGGAGGGTGGAAGGCTCGAGGTTCCTCTATTGCTTGCTGCTGTGCATAAGGGAGATGGTGATAGTTTTCATCTTGACTAATGGAATTATGTCGAGACAGACGATCCCTTCTTCCTCTCTGGCGCCTGACAGGAGGACTGTAATATAGCAAATGTCAAAAAAGTCATTATAAAATTTACTGTTGTAATCAACCCATAAGGATTCTGTATTGTCTCTCTTTGCAATCCATCAGTAATTTATGCTAAGGCAAAGGCTTGAGCAATTAAATTGCTGTGGTTCCTTGTCAGCTCTAAAAACATATAAATTTAAACAGAAATGTATGTCTGTTTTTAAAAACATAACAAAAACTGGTATTCAGCTCTGCATGTACTTAGAAATCAATAGCCCACTAATGAATCTTTTTCTTTTTTTTGGCTTAATAGCATGAAACTGCCCTTTGTATAGGCAAAAGTAATCAAATATCAGCAATTTTACATGGTTTAATAGGTTTAACACACTATTTTGCTCCCTTTATCTAATAAACATGTAATAAATTTGTGCCTAATGGGCACTTCATGTTTTCTATCTGGTTAAGATATACAGAAAGACATAGTTCCTCAAACTGGTAGTTGCCAGAGGGGAGCAGGGTAGGGGGAGCAAAATGAGAGAGAAGTACAAGCTGCTAGTTATGGAATGAACAAGTTTCGGGGATGAAAAGCAGAGCATAGGGAATATAGTCAATGGTATTTTAATAGTGTTGTATGGTGACAGATGGTAGTTAACACTTGTGATGAGTATAGCGTATCACAGAGGTTGTCAATCACTGTGTTATATACCTGAAACATTGTGTCAACTACACTTCAATTAAAAAGAAAGAAATCAAGAAACTGAAACACAAATTTTATCAAGTTGTTATTGTGAGTAGACCTCCATTTTCCACTTCTCTACAGTTCCACAATTTATCTCCACTGCTTTTTATAATGGCTCAGCACCAATGCAATTCAAAAAAGCAGCCTCATTAAAATGTACTTTACACTGGGCAAAAGAGGCCAAACAGCCCCCTATACTAATTTTAGTATAGTATTTTTGCATACTCTTCAGCACCTCACTTTCCTTCATGCTAGTATCTTCCATAAGCAGAGGGAAATTATTAAAGTTAAGAAATTAACCTTGGTACTGTACTATTAAACAAAAGAGCACATTTCAGGTTTCATCAGTTTTTCTACCAATGTCCCCTTACTGTTGAGAATCCAATACAAGATCCCATTATTGCAGATCGTTGTCATAGCTCCTTAATCTCCAATGTGATAGCACCTGTCTTCCCTGGTCTTTCATGACCTTGATATCTCTCTGAAGACATTTACTCAGCAGAATGTCCCTCAACCTGGGTTTGTCTGAGTTTTCTCATGATCTGTCTGATGTTACGCGTTACTGGAAAGGATACCACTGAGATGTTACGCCCATTTCAGTGCATCGTATCTAGGGGCACATGACATCGATAGGCATCACTGGGGCCTATGTGATGCCAGTTTAACCATTTGGCTAAACTGGTGTCTGCCGAGACCCTCTACTACAAAACCACCATTCTTCCTTTCGTAATTACCAAATATTCAGGGAGAGATACTTTGAGAACATGCAAACATTCTGCTTCTGCTGAAAGTTTTGCCAGTAATTTTAGCATGTATGAATGGATATGAATGGATATTAGCTATTCTAATGTTGATTTCCTATTTTCCCTCATTTCTTCTACATGTATTAAACGGAATTCTATAAGGAAGAACTATCACTTCTCCCCACTTTTGTTTATTCAGTTATTTATAATCAGTATGAACTCACAGATATTTTATTGTTTGGGTTATAATCCACACTACTGTTTTTGTTGTTCAAATTATTTCCATTTTGTCCAAAAGGAGCACTCTATTTAGTTCCCGTATCCTTTCACTATGGCCCTGTCCTCTGGAGTACTTCCTTAACATCTGGCACCACAATATATGCTCCCTCATCCTGTATTTTCCCTACACCAGTTCTGGAATTAACCAGTTCTCCAAAGAGCCCTGGGTCTCTTAATTGCAGAATGGTATTCAGAAGCGAGGTGTGCTCACTCCTACACACGAATCGCTATTTTTAGTCTCCCTAAAAGAACAAAGCAAGAAAATTTATTTACATATACTAACTCCTGTGTATGCACATATCTTTGTATCTGCACAGATATTTTAAAGGACTGTATTATGGGGCGCCTGACTGGCTCAGTCGGTGGAATGTGCATGACTTTTGATCTTGGGGTTATGAGTTCGAATCCCAAACTGGGTGCAGAGATTATTTAAAAAGAAAATCTTAACAAAATAAAGGACTGTTTTATGTATCACTAAATAGAGGAAAGTTGCTAATTAAACTATGATATACTATTAATTCAAAGTCCTTACTAGACGTTAAGATGTGAAAAAATATGTACCTTAAAATCAAAATAGAATACAGGTGCTCAGATCATTCATCTCCTGAAAACCTATTCAACCTATAACAAACTTTAAGGTCTCCTTTTATTATTATTTTATTCTGTTGTTGCCACTTGTCCTCACTTCTCTACTCAAAAATAATTTCAACAGCATTTGAACTAAACACAAATTAAGAACCAAGTCCTCATGCCGATGTGTGTGTCTCCGTATCTTCACTGTATGGCCCCTCATTAAATGGTAGGTTTGCCTTGTGGCAGAGTATTTAGGAAGCAGAATAATTGGAAAGTCTAGAAATAATAAATGATAAAATACGGATAAATATTTCTTTCAGCTGACTCTACCGTATTTTGTCATTTTATTTTAGGTATATCAACTGTAAACACCTCAAAGCCGTTCCCTCCTCTTACCTGACTTTTGTTGGATTGAGTTTTCTACATATATTAGTTGTTTAAATGTGTACAAGCTATACATTCTCTATTTCTATTCTCCTAATAATTACCTTTAATATAGTCTCCTCTCTCTGTCCATATCTCAGGTGCAAATCTTTTCCATGTTTCTTTCTTATTTTTTTAAATGTTTACTTATTTGAGAGAGAGCGAGAGAGCAAGTGCGTGTGCAAGAGGGAGGGAGAGGAGCAGAATGAGTGGGAGAGAGATTCCCACGCAGGCTCCACGCTTTCAGTGCAGAGCCCAACACACGGCCCAATCTAATAAACAGGGAGATCATGACCTGAGCTGAAATCAAGAGTCAGCTGCTTAGCTGACTGATACACCCAGGCACCTCTCTCTTTTTTAACTTTTAAAAAATTTATTTATTTTGAGAGAGAGAGAGAGACAGCAGACGCTAGCAGGGGAGGGGCAGAGAGAGGAGGAGAGGATCCCAAGCAGGCTCTAAGCTATCAGCGTGAAGTCTGATGGCGAGGCTTGAACTCCTAACTGTGAGATCATGAACTGACCTGACACAAAGAGTCGAATGCTTAACTGACTGAGACACTCTCTTTCTCTTTTTTAAACAGACCTTTATTCAGACTTAAAAGAATGTCTTTGTTCCCTCTGCTAACCAATGGTCTTGAATCATAGTTCTTGCATTTATTCTTCTGCTTCCTGGAGACAGTATAATTTTTAAGAATTCTTCCAGGGAGGATTTCTTGTTGGTCAATTTTGTCTCTGAATATTTGAAATGTTTTTATCTTTTGGCCTTATACTTAAACGATGATAAGTCAGCTAGTAGAAGTCAAAAGTTTCTGTCTTGGAATATTTATGAATTTTTTATTGTCCTTGGTCTATGTTCTGAAAGTTCAAATGCTGTTCAAAACTCAGTCTTTCTTAAATTCTGAGAAATGATTTTGCATTATTTCTTTAGAAAGATCCCAAACACAGGGGAAGGGAAGGAAAAATAAGATTAAAAGAGAGAGGAAAGCAAACCATGAGACTCTTAAATACAGAGAACTGAGGGTTGTTAGAGGGGAGGAGGGTGGGCAGATGGGTTAAATGAGTGATGGATATTAAGGAGGGCACTTGGGATGAGCGTTGGGTTTATTATGTAAGTGATGAATCACTAAATACTACTACTGAAATCATTATTACACTATATGTTAACAAACTTGGATTTAAATAGAATTTAAAAATTAAAAAATAGAATAAAATAAAATAAAAAGGTCCCCCCTTCAGGAGTGCCTAGGTGACTCAGTTGGTTAAGCATCCTGACTCTTGGTTTTAGCTCAGGTCATGATCTTGTGGGTCATGGGATCGAGCCTCTGTGGTGGGAATTTTCTCTCTCTCTCTCTTCCTTCCCTGCTCACACTCTCTCTTAAAACAAATAAATAAACTTTAAAAAAAATTTTAAAGANTAAAGAGTTCCCCTCAATTGTCTCAATCTGAAAATATTATCAGACATACTTAGAACTGATGGCTCGGTCTCTATATTTAAACTTTTTTATCCACACACTTTTCATTTCGCCTTTTACACTACACCTGGGAAAATTTCTCCACTTGGATCTTTCAGAAACTAGGACACCTTTTCTACACATTTACTGAATTCTAAAATTTTGCCAAGTAAGGTTTCTAGTTGACTTTTATGGATATAATTATCTTACTGCATGTCTCTCATGTTATACTTCCTCAAAAATACTGTCCTATTAACGGTTGCTTCAAGTTCTTTGTTTTATTGAGCTTAGTGTCCTTCTTTCACTTTGTGTGCTCATCTTTGTATCTGAAATTATGTTAAGCTGTTGTTGAATATTGCATGTGCTTGCACAGCCTGCTTCTGGGAGGAAATCTGGCAGCTAAGTATACAGCTAGCCTATAATAATAAATTATCAAAGTGAGAATGGAGTAAGGAATCCCAACAGACTACTGGGCAGAATAAGCCCATAGTTAAGTTTTCCTGGTAAATGCTCCCTATCCTTTCCCCTTTGTGTTTCCATGACCTTAGAGCATGACGCTTCTCTTCAATTATAGAACCCATAGCTAGTTACTACTACCATCGGGAAACAGACACTTCTAACATTCCCTTTCTGGTCAAGGTCCCTTTTCAATGACACAGAATTATACTCCTAGGCTTGTACACTCCTGAAATGTTTCTACATGTACACAAGGAAATATGTACATAAAAGGTTCCTAATAACACTCTTTATAATAGTAAGAAACTGAGCATCATTACTCAATAGTAGATGGATACATAAATAATGTATCAATATAATGGAAGATTATATCACAGTAAAAATAAATGAACTACTGCTACCCACATTAAAAATAGAATGTTTAGTAAAGCCAAAGAGGAATACATTTAAATGAAAGTAAAACTAGCAAAAACTAAATTTACATCATTTTAGAATACATTCATAGGTATTAGAAAGTATTAACAAAGGAATGATGTCAAATCACAGGATAGGGTTTATCCTTTAGGAAGGATGAACAGGGTCTTGTGAAGTATTAACAATGTTCTATTTTAACCTGGGTGTTGGTACACTTGTGTGTTATCCTTTTAAGTGTATGCCTGTTTTACAGGTTCTTTTGAAAGCATGACACATTTCACCATAAAATAGGAAAGGTTATAGCAGATGCTCAGGTTATAACCCAGAAACAACCAACCATACTCTCTCAAGCTATTGCATTTAATAGCTATGAAATATTTTACCTGGGTGACATACATTATTTTAAACATTCCCATAAGGTTGGGTAAAAATGCACCAGGTAATGTAAAAAGTCTTAATGTCTCAACAGAACATAACTCAGAAACAGGTTTATTTTGTCTCATTTAGAACAAAGAATGGTGGTTTTAAGATCTTTCAGCATTAGTTTCCTAGGACTGCCGTAACAACATACCACAGACTAGGTGGCTTAAACAACAAAAATTAATTTTCTCATAGTTCTAGAGACTCAAAGTCCAAGATCAAGATGTGAGCATGGCCAGTTTCTGGTGAGAGCTCTTCTCCTGGTTTGCAGGATGACCACCTTTTCCAGTGTGTCCTCACATGCCAGAGAGCATGAGCTCTCTGGTGTCTCTTCTTATAAGGGCATCAATCCTATTGGACTGGGGACCCCACCCTTATGACTTCATTCAGCCTTAGGTACTTCCTTAGAGACCCCATCTCCAAATATAGCCACACTGGTGAATTGGCTAAGACTGGGTAAAAATGTACCAGGTAATGTAAAGTCTTAATGTCTCAACAGAATGTAACTCAGAAACAGGTTTAGAACAAAGAATGTTTAGAACAAAGAATGGCTTCAACTATGAATTTTGAGAAGACAAAAACATTTGGTCCATAACACCTTCTTAACTCCAGACATTCAATATTTCTTAGATTACCAACATACTGTACATGCAAATTGCCCTGAATTAGAAATTATGGACTCAGGCCACAACTAAAGAGAAATTATGTACTCAGGCCACAACTAAAAAGGAAGAAGCTCAGAAGAAATGCATTCCTCCAGGAAAGAAAGACAGAGGCCAAGCCCCATGAGAGAGAGGACTGAGCACTGAAATAAACTTCAGTCACTCTTTCATACCAGGGCTCAACAGTTTTATAAGAAACCTAATTAAGTTTCCCCCTGCCTTATAGATACTAAGAAATAGGAATGGACCAAAAAAAGAGGTAGCTCATTTCTAGGATTTCCATATTTCATTACAGTTGTGAACTATAAAATTCATTTTTCTGTAATCAGGATTATAGGCTAGCCCACAAAAAGCCTTCAACCATAAAGTAGCTGAATTCATATAGAATGGCCTGGATTGATTTTACGTAAATCACGTTAGCCTTTTTCAATTTCTTCAACTGTCAACCATAAGCTAAATCTTCTGTGGGAGTCTATAAATAATGTCACGGTTTTCATGTGTAAGTGTATGAGTATTTATAAAATGCCTACAGAAAAAATGCTTTTTGACATTAAAAAAAAATCTCACAAATCTACCAATAAAAGATAATTTAAGAAATACATTGTCATCAACTAACCTTCTTCTGTTGCGTGCAGGTGTGTTGCATCTTTCCCCTGAGAAGTGATGTTGGTTTGATCGAACCGAAGGGGGCTGCCTATTTGATGTCATCTCCCATGGTCGCATTGGTGGTGAGGGAGCTGGTGATGCTGATGTATAATCAAAGACTGAATGAGAGAGGCGCTGTCTCTTGGGACTCGGACTATCTTCACTCTGCCAATGCAACAAAATGAATCAACTTAATGAGACCTTTTAAGGATTTTGCATTACTATATACGCATAGGCGTTTAAATATATTTATCTTAAAGACTGAAGGAGGGAGAAATATGCTGTCAACCCAAATTAAAATTTTAAGGAAAAAAAGATCCTGAATAGGGGAAGGGAGATGCACAGTAAACATCAAATCAAGAGTAAAATCTGCTTCTTAAAAGTCATAATAAAACTCAGACATTTAAGATGCACAACAAGGCAATAAACAATTGTATGGAACTTGACCATTTATTTAAAACCCCAAACCAATTAAGAAGTTCCTCTATGTTCACCCATCAGTTAAGTTATGCTTTTAAGGATCAATTCTCATTTGAAAGATCAGCTGACGAGGTGGTACAATTTTAGTAGGCCCTTGACTTAATTCGAAATAACACCTTCTGCTTCTTTATTCCTACTGTTTAAGGCCACTAATTTTCTTTAATAAGGGTTAGAGGACTAAAATAACATTTATATGAAACAGATAAAGAGTCAACTGATCTAGATCTCTTGTTCTTAACTAGAACATTATAGCATTTTGAGGAAGACATGGAGTACCAGGTAAATCATGGGAGTGGTGGATAATTCAAAACCTGTACCTATTACTACACACTTGGGTTTTCAAGGATCATAGCATTACTATCTATAAAATTCGTATGAATCTCTCAGTTGAATTCATAACTCTCTAAGATCTCCATATAATTCAATTTTCCCATCCAGTCTCACAGAAACTATCAAAATTTCGAATTAACCAATGTCTGATGAAGCCTATGTATTTTCTAAGAGAACCTCTCTTATCTCAAATCTACTCCTTCAAGTTCTAATTACTTGGGCATTAGAGCACTTTTGGTTGCAAAATAATTGGTGCCTGCTGCCAGCACAAAAAAATCAGAATATCAGCAAAAGAGTATATGAGGCTACAATAATACAACATTAAATTTTAAGAGATAAGACAGAACTCATTAGCTGATAAGAATAAAGCAAATTGCTAAATGGTTCCTATTGATCATTCCACATTATTAGGCAGAGGTATTCCAAAAACCATGTCATTGTTTTTTCTATACTTAAGAATGTTAAAATTCAGGGTGTCTGGGTGGCTCAGTCGGTTAAACATTTGACGCTTGATCTCAGCTAAAGTCAGGATTTCACGGTTTGTGAGACTGAGTCCTGAGTCGGGGTCTGCACTGACAGTGTGAAGACTGCTTGGAATTCTCTCTTTACCCTTCCCTGGCTCGTGCGTGCAGGTTCTCTCTCTCTCTCTCAAAATAAATAAACTTTAAAAAAGGATAATTGAAATTTGTCGTTAAAATAGTAAATAGTTTTCAGAACCATAAAGGAACCCCTTATTTCCTCCCTACAATTAATGGTGCTTGCTACATTAAAAGCATGCTTGTTTTTACCCTGATTTTAAGAAGAAAATCACTTATGTTCTGATAACCCTAAAACTTAAAAAATAACCAATGAAATGTAGATATTTTGATTAAAACAAAACAGCAGAAAGACCTGGCAAAGCCATACATGAACTACACAGATGCACTAAAAAGAAGTGATCTCCAGTAGGTCAAACAAATTTGACTAGCATTGTCTTTTTTTTTTTTTTAACTACCAAAATGCTAGTAACCAATCATGAGCATTTGCTTTCATATACGTATCCTCTACTGCGAAGCTTAATCCAAGCTATGATACGGACTTTGAATTCTAAAAAGTCACTGTCCAAAATGGAGGGGAATGGTGCAGACCCACAAAAACAAACTGCAAATGTATTGTTTTTAAGAGATAAGGTGACTGGGAAAGTTCTCTATCTCTTCTCTTTGTGCTGTGATAGATTCACATTAGTGAAAAAGGGGAGTCAAAGAATAGGAAGTGGAGGGAAGTGAGCTAGTCATTATTACTATGGTAATAAATCCTCCTTTTTTACTCAAAGTAATAGAAAACCAAAATGGATATTTAAAGACCAGGAAATATTAAAACGTTTACTGTGTGTATATATATATATACAACATGATTTCATCACATTCCTCATCAATTTTAGTACTCTAAGCAACTCCAAAAATATCCTCAGTTTCCAGAAAAGGGAAGTGGGAATAACCTACAAAGAAACAAGAATTAGATTAGCATTAGACTTCCCTCAGAAAACAAAAGATGCTAAAAATGCTGAGGGAAAATACTGAACCTGAAATTTTATACTCCAACCTATTAATCTAGTGTGAAGATAAAACAAAGACTTGTCAGATGTATAAAGATTCAAAGTTGGTTCTCAAAGATCCTTTCAAAAATTTTTACTTGATTGTTTTTATATGTGCACACATGTGTGCTCTCTTTTACTTGGGACACACACACACACACACAATCCAATAAACAGTAATAGTAACTGAGAAGTGCAATGAAAAGAAATCTCAGGACAATGGCAGTACAGGTCTGAAAAGTAATTATTCCAATTAGAACAAGCTAGAGGACTCCAAGAATATGCTCTAAATAATATGGATTCAAAAATAGTATGATTGAGAACTTAGAAATTCTTATAAAACTTAAGCACATAGCTTCTCTGTCATGGGAAGTATAAAAGGTAACCAGGGGTGCTTGGGTGGCTCAGGCAGTTAAGCATTGGATTTTGGCTTAGGTCACGATCTTGCAGCTCCTGGGTTTGAGCCTCATGTGAGGCTCTGTGCTGACAGCTCAGAGCCTGGAGTCTGCTGTGGATTCTGTGTCTTCCTTTCTCTCTGCTCCCTCCCCTGTCCACACTCTGTCTCCTTCTCTCCGAAATAAAAAATAAACATCAAAAACATTGTTTTAAAGGTAACCAGAGTCTAGAAAAAACAAATCCATATCATTTTGTCACCTAAAGCATGCGTTGAGTAGAACAGGTAGAAAATTACACCCTCTCCTCCATGGGCCAACATACCACTTAGTCCTGCAATGACTACAAAAGATACTCCTGACACTATGGGGTGTGTTTACTGGTATTCAATTTTATAATCAACCTACAAAGCATGAAAGCACTGTAGTTACAGAAAAAAAAATGTAAGTATTGTAAACTTTGATAAATTAACTACAAAGACTTCTGTTTTGCCAAAATCATGAATAAATATGAAAATCCTAATAGAAGCATTTAGAAATAATGGCTTAAATACAACAAAAATATTTTTGAAGTTTATTTATATTGAGAGAGATCGAGAAAGAACAAGTGTGCAAGTGGGGAGAGGGAGAGAAAGAGAGGAGAGAGAATCCCAAGCAGGCTCCATGCTGTCAGCAGAGTCAGATGCAGGGCTCAAACTCATGTACCGAACCGTGAGATCATGACTGGAGCAAAATCAAGAGTCAGATTGCTTACCCAGACTGAGCCACCCAGGCGCCCCAACAAAAATAGTTTTTTCTGTTAAAAATTTTTTAAAAATGTTTACTTATTTTTGAGAGAGAGAGACACAGAACATGGGCAGGGGAGGGGCAGAGAACTAGGGAGACAGAATCCGAAGCAGGCTCCAGGCTCTGAACTGTCAGTACAGAGCCCAAAGTGGGGCTCAAACTCATAAATGTGAGATCATGACCTGAGCTAAAGTCGGATACTTAACCGACTTAACCTTAAACCTAGGGATCAAGGGAGGCAAGAGTGTTAAACAACTGATAAAATGAACTACACTTTATTAACACCAAATCATCTTTTGAAGGATTCTTAATGTTTATTTTTGAGAGAGGGAGAGAGACAGAGCACAAGTGGGGGAGGGGCAGAGAGAGAGAGGGAGACACAGAATCCGAAGCAGGCTTCAGGCTCTGAGCTGTTAGCACAGAGCCCGACACGGGGATCAAACTCACGAACTGCGAGATCATGACCTAAACTGATGTCGGATGCTTAACCAACTGAGCCACCCAAGCGCCCCGACACCAAATGATCTGTATAACCAAAACATCGTCATTAGAAGTGAAAACAACCCCGGAGACATAAAAATGCATTCCATGATTCCAAAAGCAAATCTAAAGTCATTTAACACAAAATGTTACACTAAAAAAGTAAGTGTACACATGCAACACATATGCATGCATATATACACATATTCTTTGATATTTTATATACTTATATATATATTTATATATCTCAATCAGCAAGTCTTGAAGGTAAAGGGAGATCCTGTGGAAACAAACTTTTCCCAAAGTGGAAACAGATTCCAAGTTGTAGATAAAAACTGGAGACTGAAATGTGCCTCAGACTTCAGCAACCAGTAGTGAGCCTCAAGGACTTCCTTCTCAAAGTAGCAAGGGGGCAACTGGGAGGGGCAGGGCAGGCAGGGGTACAACTCCCCAATAATTTGGTCCTTTCCCTCCACTCATCATTCAAGACTATTCATTCTCTCTTATAAGTAAGTACAGCATGATTTAAGAGTCCCCATTTCTGAAGTGCCTGAGTGGCTTGGTTGGTTAAGTGTCCAACTCTTGATTTTGGCTCAGGTCATTATCTCATGGTTTGGGAGNGTCCCCAATTCTTTTTTTTAAACTCCCAGACTTTCTCTACTTGCCTTAACTATCATTGGCAAAAGATAAAATTTTTCATTTCACAGTTAAAAAATAAATGCTAGGGGCGCCTGGGTGGCTTAGTCGGTTAAGCATCCGACTTTCGTTTAGCATGACCTCGCGGTTCGTGGGTTCGAGCCCCCGCGTCGGGCTCTGTGCTGGCTGCCAGCTCGGAGCCTGGAGCCTGTTTCGGAGTCTGTGTCTCCCTCTCTCTCTGACCCTCCCCTGCTCACGCTGTCTCTCTCTCTCCTAGAAATAAATAAAACATTAAAAAAAATTTAAAAAAAAAAATGCTAAATTTAAATGGCCCAGAGAGAGAAAACACTTACTAAATTCCATTCATTTAATAGATACGAAAGTACTTAAGAAACTAAAACTTTCCATATAAAACAAGTTGGTAATAAAGAATACCCATCAAGACAGACCCTTTTGTTTTGCAAAGGAAGGATATAAGCAGGGAAAGGCAGGAAATTAACAATGTATATTTGAATCACACAATATAGCTTAAAAAATGACCTCTAAATATTCTCTCATTTAATTCTCCACAATCTAAAGTCTTTGCTTAAACTATATCCAGATTAATGTAATGTGTTTCTATTAGTCAAGATGAACCAAAGACAACTGAATGATTACACTGCCCTTGAACTATACAATATATACCTGTTTCACATAATTCACATTGGACTTTTTTAAATTTTTTAATGTATAGCTCTGATATTCCTCAGCTCAAAAGATTTCAGAATAAAATCTAAACTCATAACCAGACTAAGAGTACATCTTCCTAGGAGGTTATCTTACTTGTAGCTATGGAGGGGAAAGCAGCTTTGAATAGTGTACTTTCAAAAGCATATATTTAAAAAAATCAGAACTTCTGCCTTTTTATATGGTCCAAGTTTGTGTATCTTCATGAAATATGTGTAGTGAGTGCCTGGTAAGGAATCCAGTCATATAGCACTGCAGTCCTATCATAATGAATAGAATTCAGTATTGCGTGAAAAATATGTTACTACCATTGGCCATAACTGCTAGTCCAGCAGTGGTGTCCTGGGTTTAGGGAGGCCTACATGGCTAATTTTTTAAGAACATACTAATGACCTTATGCCATATTTTTTCTTAATTTTTAATTACACAACACATCATTGATTCACAAAAACAGATTTACCTTGATGCTGTAATGTTTTCAAATGGTATGTTAGTTCCACCAAAGACTAGATTTTATGCATCATGATTCTCTGACTGTAATAATTTTAAGCTGTAAACACAAATCAATGGTTAAAATAAAAAATCTTTTGTATAAATATGAAACCAGCGAAAACAGAGAAGATATTAATAACAGCCTGAAATCAAGGAATCAGTCTGAGATAACCAGGTGGAGTTGTTCTGCAGACAGCTCAAGTCTAGAGACCAGAAATTTAAGGACTTTTTGGTATATAGATAGATGGTAGGTTAATGAAGGTACAGACATGGAGAAAATTTCCCTCCAAAATTACACAGTGAAAAGGAGGGCCAATATTGAACTCTAAAAAATATTTTATGCCGAGTAGTTGATGAGAGAGTGGAGTGTGGTGATAGAAGGCAGTGGAATGGAGAGTTAAGGATTCAAGTGAAAGGTCAAGCAAGTTGGGGAGTGAAAAACAGTCATTGTGTTTAACAACAAGGAGCTCAGTGACATGGAATTATTTCTTTGTAATACGATTTAGTATCTATTATGGCATATTGCCCCCTCGCAATTTTAAAAAAAGGGTTTTTTCCTCTGCCTTTTCTTTGAAAGTCTTATGAATTTAGGATAACTCTATACGGTTTCTAAAAATCATAAAATTCTGATAATTTGGCTGGATTTTTTACTGTCTATAAATTTGTTGAGAAGAGATATTTTTTATCATAATTAGTCTTCTCTTTCAGAAACCTAGTCTATTTCTCTGTGTATTAATCATGAAAGTTTCAATCCCCTAATTAACTTCTGTAAATTTACAAAATAAAGTATCAGACAGCTATCATTAGGATACAGGCATACTCTCTTGAAATCAAGGGTTGTGCTAGACATGAAATCTACATTCCCTACAATATATCTGTTTTATGAAAGCCGACTACCTACAATTCAATTTTAAAACTGTAAGGGGCTGAGAGAGATAAGAGGGAGTTTTGGGGGGAGTTGAAACTGTTCTATTATCTTGTGATGGTGGTTCCACATCTGTATGTATTCGTCAGAAGTCACAGGCCTGTACCCCAAAAGGGTGAGTTTTACTCTATGTTAATTATACCTTAATTTTAAATTTCTAAAACAATTATAGTGGGTACCTTTGATTCTAATGTTAAATACAGACTTATTTTTATAGAGGTGCAAATATGCCTATACCTGTACCTCTTTTGTAGGAAAACTCAGACTGACACATACACAAAGTCATAATTTCACAGAAATTAAAATATCAACTCAATGTATACCAGGAAAAGCATACAAGAATATTCACGGAGGGGCACCTGGGTGGCTCAGTCGGTTAAGCGTCCAACTTCGGCTCAGGTCATGATCTCACGGTTCATGGGTTCGAACTCCGCGTCAGGCTCTGTGAGACTGCTAGCTCAGAGCCTGGAGCCTGCTTCGGATTCTGTATCTCCCTCTCTCTCTGACCCTCCCCTGCTCACACTGTCTCTCTCTCTCTCTCCCAGAAATAAATTAAAAAAAAAATAAAAAAAAAAATAAAAAAAAATAAAAAAAATATTCACGGCAACACTGCTTGTGAGAACAGTAAAAACTGGAAACTACTGGAAATGTTGATCAAAAAGAGAGGGAATAAACTACAGCATATTCATATAAATGAAACACTAAAAGGAAAGTGAATCAACTACATGGCCACATGCATCAATATGGATGAATCTCAAAATAACAAAAATATAAAGTATGATACCATTTATATTAAGTTCAGAAACTAAACAGTATAGTGATACTGTTTGAAGGATACTGGATGTGGTGAAACCACACAGAGAAGCAAAGGGGTACTAAACACAAAATTCAGAGTTTTACCCAAGGNTCATATAAAGATTTCAAATGTATTGTTAATGGCTGACTTCTGAAGATGAATGGTGTTTTTTTTAAACTATACATGTGTCTGCTTTATACATTATAACTTTTATATATGAAATTTTTCATAATTTTAAAAATTAAAAGAACCTGCAAAATTTGAAAGATTTTGACTAAAACAAGCAAGTAAAAGAGGAGAAAATACAAAAGTTTTTTTTTTTTAATATTTTTATTTATTTCTAGGAGAGAGAGAGAGAGAGAGAAGAGAGACAGCGCGAGCAGGGGAGGGTCAGAGAGAGAGGAAGTCACAGACTGAAACAGGCTCCAGGCTCCGAGCTGGCAGTCAGCACAGAGCCCGACGCGGGGCTCGAACCCACAAACCGCAAGATCATGACCTAAGCGAAAGTCGGACGCTTAACCGACTAAGCCACCCAGGCGCCCCGAAAATACAAAAGTTTTTAAGAAACAAGGACAGTGACAAAACTGATAAAGAGTGGAGATGAATAACAAATATAGCCCAAAAACAGGATGAGATTTTTGTTCAGAGGACTGGTGGCTGGAAGCAAAGCCCCAGGGAATAGTGAACACTTCTATGTGCTCTATAACCATCCCACTTACTAGATACATACTCAATCCCCACGTATGGAGTGGGAAAAATCAACAGTTCTTTTTTACTCCTATACAAGGCTGAAGGGAAAATGATGTCTTCCAAAAAGAGACTAGCTAGTTTCAGCTAGGATAAGGATACTTCAAGAAAAAAAATGCAAGAAGTAGGTGAGTCTGTTTAAAATGGAGTGTTCCAAAGGAAAGGAAAAGTAGAAAAGGCTGGGAGGGAAGGAACTTGGGGGAAAGCCAAGAAAACATAACACATTAAAAGAATAACTCTGTGAGGGTAAGAAATGGGTAGATTTCTCCCTTTTTATGGAAACTACATTTTCTAAGGTAGAGAAAAACAAAACTGGAACAAGAAATCACACTCTGTTTTATCAGAATTAGTTGAAGGTTATCTGACAGTATCTCAAAGGGGATGTGAGAAGGATTTACTTTGTTTTATGCAGAATAGTGGTAGGCCAAAACATGAGCAGAGTTCTCTGGGAGCCAAGTACACTGAAGGCCTTGTTTTAAAGTTAGAAAAAAGTAAGATTTATGTTTAGAGATATAAATAAAAATTTAACAATAATATCTTTCACCTTTCTGCAACACTCAAATGGAACCGGCTCTTTTTTGTTTTGTTTTCAAAACGTGTGTTTAAATTTACTGCATTTGCCAGTAACTCCTTGAGTTTAAAGTTAATACTGACTTAATGCCTGAAGACACAAAAGAGGTATGGAAAACAAAGAAAGTATCATATAACTACTTATTGGTGGCAGCAGTGAAGGTACTAAGTCAATTTCCTCCTTAGCTATACTGGTTTGCTATCAAGCTACTGCAGACCAACTGTATCAACAGCAGTAGTCAATAAGCTGTTTAATTCAAACACAGATCTATGTCTCTTTAACATATGCTACACGATGTTTACAGAAATACTTGTTGATTTCTAAAGGTGGTATGCTATAGTAGACAAAAAATAACAAAAGGTGGATTTGAGTATCTGCTCTGCCAATAACTATGTAATGGGGCATCTCAAGAGTTTTTTCTGAGCCTATTTCTTCATGTAGAAAATCATCTGTGACTGGTTTGTTGTTAGGAGGATTAAAAACAAAGGAGACAATACATGCGAAGCAGAGAACCTGGCACAAATTCCATGGAATATCAGAATGCAGAGCCTTGGATCACCTACAAAGCTGTTCACAGAAATTTCACATCTCCAATTTAATGTATCACAAACATCTCTCTTCCCGAACTAGTCCTAAGCTCCAACCTACCACTCCCACACAAAAAGAGAATTAGCTGGCTCTATACAAAAATCCAAGCTTTGATTAGCAACTCGTACTACCTCAGATTTATATACACATAAACAAATAACACACCTTGGCCCACAACCCAGAAGTGCAGAAGCAATTCTATGACTAGTTTCCTTTTGGTAATAGTAATACTGACTTCCATTACTAAAACATGCTTCGCTGGGAGTAATGGGTTGTAAATTTAGAAAGTAGCCAGTAATTTATTTGAGCACATCCTAGCAATCTTGTCAATAAACTAATGATAGTCCTTGCCTTAATTTATTATTTTACATATAACAAAAATTTTAACCACATTTTACCTGGAGGTATCAAAAGTGATAGAAAGTTTAAGTAAACATGTTTCTTTCCGAAATCTACATCACTATCAAACTCTAGGCACTAAAGCAAATAAGTAGCAATGGCTTTAAAAAATATCTTGCATGCTTCCATTTTTCCATTCCTACACAATTTCACAGTAGAAGTAGTATCTTTTACTTTCATAAAGAATGTGGCCTATTAGGGCAAGTGATTGAGACCAAAAGATTAAAAAAAAAAAAAAGAATATTAAGTGGTCAAACAATAAACAGCAGCTCAAGAGAAGACAAACATTCTTCAGAAAAGCGGGCTACGTTATATTGAAGAAGGCCTCCAAGAAGAATACTTATTCTCACATACAACAGAAAATAAGAAGAAGATATTGAGAATTCTGTTTCAAGCCTTCCTAGAAACAACCTAAAATGTATTGGTGACTTTCAGCCCTATGGAGGGAAAGGGTAAATATATAAGAACCTGGAAGAAAGCTTTGAAGTGAGCATCCTCTTGAACGGTAGTATTCTGATCACTTGGGAGGAGAGGGAACAGGCTCGGAAGTCTCACCCTTTCACAAATCACCTTGTTAGGATGGCCAGGTAGAGGTCCTGAATTGGCCCCGGGAGATATCTGGGAAAAAGAGGGAGAAGAAAAGGATAGTTCATGGCTAGCCGCACCAATGTGGAGAATCATGTCTATGAAGGACAGTCTGGGTTTTCTAGGAATTTGTGTTAGCAGAGATTGGAAATAAATTAAAAATTAATCTTAAACATCAAAACAAATATAAGGATGGCAAAGGTTGCCTCTGGCAATGGATCTCTTAAAACTTTTTTAAAAGGCAAAACAGCACTGTTCAAAACTGCAAAGTCTTTCCTATGCTTCCCATATAACACCTATTAATATCTTTTCTCTAGGTATTAATTCTAAAGCCCTAAAAACCTAAACCATGAAGATAAGACTTCATGTTAAGAAAAACTGACATAAAAGCATATAAAGTATAGAAAGATTTGTGTCCATCTGGGCTATTTTTCATTCTATTTTTTAAATTAACCTCTTATATCATCATGCAAAGAAGATGAGAGATTTCAGAATATTTGGTAGCAAAACTTCTATAGTGACCATAGGTATAAAAAAGAAGAGTGTTTTAACATCTCAGCTCTATTCAACACACACCTAGCAACCTTCTTAAGAATAAAGGATATGATCATAAGCCCCAAAGCAAATGAGTGCATGTTTTAAAGACTGGCTTGATTGTAGGATAATCCCCTTCAACTCATATGTAAATATACTCAAATCTGTAACATTTTAAACCATGGACATCATGAGCGTCACTTGTTCCACTGTGCTGTGGAGTGAACTACCTTTGGGAGTTCAGGTTTGTGAAAGCTCCTTATCCCTACACTGAAGACCATGTGCTTCAAACCATGTGTCTGGTTTTCAGAGTTTCATAGCCTCATTCATTCCCTTACATATAAATGTCTATTCTGTGACAGGCACTTAACCAAGAAGATATGCATGATTTCCTACCTTCAGAAAGTATATGCTATAAAAAGGAAACAAGAGCAAATCACGGTACAATATAGAGTATCATCTTCTATGATGGGCTAGGCACTGGGTGCTACAGAGAGGTAACTGGCAAAAGATAGCAGTGTTGTCAAGACACTGCAGAATGTTCAATATGGCTAGCCAGTACAGAAGTAACCAGAGAGGAAGGCAGAGAGAGTATGAAGTAGCATGCTAATTGTATTAAGAATACTTCTCCCATCCAAGTACTAACCAGGCCAGACCCTGCTTAGCTGCCGAAATCAGATGAGATCGGGCACGTTCAGGGTGGTATGGCCATAGACTGTATTAAGAACACTTCTATAATAACCTTCCTTAACCTATTTATTATTTCTGGTCTGCTATGAGCCTGGTAAACAGATAACCAGGCCTGTTCGTAAGACTAAAAACATTCCAAACACCTTCCTAGGAGTGAGAGCATATCACTTGAGGGCAGCAACTTCACAATTTACTACTACTACAACAACAACAACAACAACAACAACAACAACAACAACACAGAATGCCTGTGACAACAACAACAACAACACAGAATGCCTGTGACATGAGATAAAGTTGGTTTCTGCACCACTAACAAAAATGCGTCAATATTCTTTACCACTATAATGAGGCAAGAAGTGATGAATCAAGGAGTATTTATTATTGCCTCCTGCAAGCCAAGAATTGTTAGGAAAGAAGATAAAGCACGGATAACTTATTCCAGTTAAAAAAAAAAAAGATGCAAAACAGCCAACCATAGGATAATGTTTTAAATGCCATAATACAGACAAAAATTAGAAGAGGAGGGAGCCCTGAGTTTATCTGAAGACATATAATAGATTTCATAGAAAGAAGTGTATTTCACATTCCTGACTCCTCAATCTAAGAATTTCACCACTTTAAAGCCATTCGCTTCTCAAAACAGTCTGTTTCTTTAAGTTTCATATTCTTTTTGCAATCTTCTTAAGCTTATAATTTGCAAGGTACCTTTGAAGAGTGTTTTAATAAGCTCACTTGCCTTCGACTGTCATAGGTAAAGCAGTCTACATGAGTAGCACTCTTACAGACTGCTACTACAAGTAGCTAGCTTAGTCAACAGAAATCAGAGGGTCAGGTTTCCTCTCCTTAATTCTTTGTTCCTTTGAAAACTTAAGATTTCAGTCCTATTGAAGCAAAAAACAAATCAAACAAAAAACTAGCAAACCTTGCCCATGTGACCACAAATTAATGATTTTCAAGCATATTCCTCTCCTACCCACAACAATTTCCTTTGGTCAGAAGCTCCATTGGTCTATCAAGAGGGAGAACAAACAATATAATGGAGTAAAGGTATATTCAAATGCTGTGGTTACTACAGACCCAGGACAAAATGTTAAGATGGACTTGAAACCAGGTGCACTCACTGGGTAAGATAAAATCACATATAATTATTTTGTATGTTCATGTGAGGCAGAATTCTAGAAGGCCTCAAGATTCCCACCTCTGGTATACATCTCCCATATAATCCACTCCTCCATGGTGTGTAGGCAGGACTGTAGAGTGGATTTCATTTCCATGGTTAGCTTAAACTATATAACCTAATGATATGAACCCCTTCACAGAAGTGAAGGGATTTTCAGTGAATTAAGATCCCAAGTCAGTTGATTTTAAGTTAATCAAGGCAGTCCCATTAGAGAAAACTCTTAAAAAAGCAACCGACCCTTCCTAAAGAGATTCTCCTCCCAACTCTGCCGACAACTGCTATGTTGTCAGAAGGCATATGACGAGGGCCATGTGGTAGACAGGAGGGTACCTCTAGGAGCTGGGTTCACCAGTTGATTGCTAACAAGAAAATGCCATATTGAACCAACAGCCACTGAGCTTGGAAGAGGACATCAAACCTCTGATGACATCATGGAACTAGTCAAGTAAGACTCTGCACAGAGGGCCCTGCAGCTAACCCATGATTTCTGACCCATGTACCCCATGAGATAATAGATTTGTGTTTTAAACTACTGAATGTGAGGTAATTTGTAACATACAATTGAAAACTAAGATGACATATTTGTATCAAACAGAAATTGTACCACACCTGAAGTTTCTTCTCCAGAATTTAACTGTACTAATTTGATGAAAAATACAAATTAAGACATTTTTATCTAAGCAATATAGCAGTTTTTAAAACCTCAACATGGTAATAGCTAACTTCATGCTAGGAACTAAACTGGGCTCTCTGATCTTCACACACTGCAAGTTAGGGTTAACTGACTTGCTTTAAGTCACATACTTCATAAATACCAGAGCCATAATTTGAAGCTAAGTCTATCTGGCTCTGAAGTTCATGTTCAACCCACTAAAACACTTCATAGTTTAAGGATCTTATAAGTAACATCTTCTTTGTAATCTAATTGAATTAGCAAATAACTATTCCATAAAGTCTATTTAAAGTTATTTTAAGTATTCAAAAAGTAAATGTTTCCTTGCAAACTCTCTCTAACTTTACACTACTTCCCTAAGTTTTCCTCATTTAAAATTACTTATGGTGTACTATATCTAGAAGCTGATACAATTCTATTTTTCTCCAATCTGGCAACTGTTGAACATTATAAAGATACAGTAACTTCGGTCTTTTCTCAGGATGCAACCCATGTTTTAAAAAGTCCTGCCAAGAAAACATTGCAACTCCCTATACTTCTCATCTTTAATGTTTATTTACATGTAACTATATAACTAAATTTACCCAGCATAACTGAGAAAAGTACCTGTTTCACAAGCCTAAGTTACACAAAGCAGTTTAACCTTTTAAGCACCAATACAATATGATTTTAGGCCATCTTCTCTTTAATATGGCCTTTCGTTGTGTGATAAACCATAATATAACCCACTATTTAACATATGTCTTGAAGAGTGTGATTATCAGTTATCATGCTAAAAATAACATAGGACTTAGGTCCAGATGTTGTCCCTTAACTTGCTTCCTCCAAAATCGATTCTGATGACAGCTTCCTTCTTCATTCATTCACATTTTTCTTATAAAGGTGTGGTAGAGGATATGCAGGTACATGACTTCTAGGTCAGCATTAAAATAATCTACTTTCTTCAAAATAAATTCGCGCAAAATAAATTGTCCCTTCAAAGGCCCAAATATTCTCCAAAACAGCCCCATTACTCTCCAGGGAAAAAAAAACAAAAACAAAAAAAACCTGTTCACGGTTACTAACAGCATACCAACTGGTCAAAAGCACTCAAATCACAGCCTAATAGAAGGGGGAAAACCAAACCAAACCAAACGATAAAAAGTCAAGTGCTTATTGTTGACCCCACCAAGTCTTTTACTCCTTCCTCAAAGTGCAAGACTGGGTACTAAAAAATGAAAAGGTCAAATCTAAATGATCTAAAAATACACATATTCTCACTGCTTCCATGATGGCAAATGTTAATCTCCTGGAAAGTAATCAGGTAGACCTTACCAACTATTTGAACAATTTGAATCAGTAATCTTTCAACTGACAAATTCCCAGGTTATAATCTAAAACATGGGAATACCCCCAAATATGGGAGAACCCACATGCACACATATGTTCATCACAGTACAGCAACAATTTAAAAGGAAACTAGAAGTAACCTAAATGTTTAACAAGTATTTGCTAAATAAAATAAAATAATGGTCTATATATTTGCTGGCCTATGTATTTGCTGGTCTATTACGCAGACTTAAACCATTCAAGGACTGGTACTACCTACTGATGGAGGCTCACTGCTGTTTAGCACTGAGGCAATTTTTTTTTCAATGTGTGTGTTGTGTGTGTGTGTGTGTGTGTGTGTGTGTGTGTGACAGAGAGAGAGAGAGAGAGAGAGAGAGAGAGAGTGAGCGAGCTCACCCACAAGCATGTGCATGAGCAGGGGAGTGGCAAAGAGAGAGGCAGAAAAAAATCCCAAGCAGGCTTCACACTGTGACAGTGCAAAGTCTGACGCTGGGCTCGATCTCACAGCTGTGAGATCATGACCAGAGCAGAAATGGAGTTGAACACTTAACTGACTGAGCCACCCAGGTACCCCTGGGGCAATCATGTTTTAAAACTATTATTTTTATTCTTGAGTTAAGGCAAACAACAAACTGGGTTCATGTCTTTCTGGGAGCACAAGAGAACCAGGTTTAGTGAAAATAGCTGAAAAGCTCCACCATTCTTTCTCTACCCCCACCGTCTCATAAATTACTCATTTGGAAGAGGGTGGCTGTACATATAACTAAGAAGGTCTCTAAGCATTACATCTTTTGAGAAGGTAGACATAAAGATTAGGGAAAAAGTTACTTTTTTTTGAGTTACACATTATTTTAATAAAAGTTCTTCTCTGGAGTGTCTGGTGTCTGTCAGTTAAGCATCTGACTCTTGGTTTCGGCTCAGGTTATGATCTCACAGTTCTTAAGTTCGAGCCCTGCATCAGGCTCCGTGATGATAGTGCAAAATCTGCTTGGGATATTCTCTCCCTCTCTCTCTTCCCTTCCCTACTCACATGCATGTGCGATCTCTCTAAATAAATAAACAAAAAAAAATCCCTTTCTTTTCCTTCTACATCCAGATTTGCCTGCCCAAGGATTATTCTCCTAGCAACAGAATACATCTAAAATAATTTTACTTAGGCTAGTAACCTCTTAGCATACTGTTCTAACGTGGCTCTTCAAGATTTTTTTTTTTTTAAAGTTTATTTATTTTTGAAAGAGAGAGAGAGACAGAGCATGAGTTGGGGGGTGGAGCAGGGAGAGGAAGACACAGAATCTGAAGCAGGCTCCAGGCTCTGAGCTGTCAGCAGAGAACCCAACACAGGGCTCGAACTCACGAACTGCGAAATCATGACCTGAACCGAAGTCGGCACTCAGCCGACTGAGCCGTCCAGGTGCCTCAAGATTTCTAATAACTACACAGATTTGGAAAGTATCTGGACCATGACCAGTTCAAATCAACACAAAAAATATATATATATGTATATGTAAATACATAATTATTTGAAAAGACAAAGTGTGAATAGGATCATTAAAATTCTTATTAAATAAAATTCATAATTAATTCAAATATTTATAGCAGGCCTACTATGTGCTAGATACCGTGAATACATGAGGAAAAATTATTCTCACTCTCAAAAGTTCAGTCTAGTGAGAGGCAATTCAAGAGGAACTAAATAAATAGAGCCCCTCTAACCTAGAGTGAGAAGGTGCTGAAATCCTTAAAAAGGAACATGAAAAGATATGAGATGTGGGGGAAAATGAGACCATGTAGATGGTCCCCTTCCTCTTTTTGCTGATATTCTCACTTTTTAATTTACTATATAGAGTTAAAGCATTTGCTTGATCTCCTCCAGACAGGCAGTCACTTCAAGAACTTAACATTTGCTGAATGAATGAACTAGACCAAAACTACATCCAAATTTGTTTACAATCTGTACACTCTCTCCAGAGAAAAATAAAGCAAGCTATGAGTTAACCAAAGTAAAAGAGAAGTAAAAACACAGGTCTGATATATGTGGTGAAAAGGAAAATAACCAAAACTATTAAATAGCCCCAGACACTACACAAATCAGCAAAGTGAATTACAAAACGGGGACAGCACAAACAGAGAAATAGATGAAACAGACTGGAAGTAGAAGACAAAATTAATCCTGACCAATAACCTTTCCACACAGATCAATCGTTTGAGATTTTTATCTGAGGATTTCTCACATACTTCCCACCCACAACCCTGAAATAAAGTAAAAATGAGCACAAATATAGAGTCTGGTGATGTAACTAAAAGGTTCATCCAAAGCTGTTGGCACAGAGACAATAGACCTACACTCCACATTATGATGCTAATAGATTCAGTTATGTCTAACTATGCCATCTTACGTCCGTCCACCTTCCTTAAATGTCAGGTCACTCTAGTAAAGAAAATTCTCAACGTTTACTCAGATGAATACTTGCAACCTTAGTTCAGCTATAAAAACAGGATGAATATATAAACCTCGACAAGTACAGAAACTACCTTCTAGAATCACAGAAAGGAACAACAGCCATCGTTTAATTCCAACTTTCATATTTTACAGATGAGGCCCTGGGGCCCACATGGCCGGTTTATGGCAAAATTTATTTAACTATAGACTCTAAAGGCTACCCAGTCTCTCAGAGATAAATCTTACTGAAAATTATAGAAATCAGCTTAAAACTGAACTCATGAAATGAACTAATTTAAGGTTTAGTATGGTTTCAAAATGTGAAACATATGATGCCAAAAAGTTTACAAACTAGCAAGAAGTGGAGTAAGGAGAGTATGTGAAGAGATACAATTCTCATTTAAAAATCCAGTTAGTAATTTCATATTGAGATTGCAAGTATGTCCCAAATTCACTTTATAAATATATACAATGTATAACATATATATTATATGGTCTTGTATTGTTACTTCTAAATAAGTCCCATTTATTCGTATGGACCATGTTCTTCGAAGACAGAAACAAGTTTACTTTGATTCCTACTGTCCTTAGATTTTTATTAAGTTCTGGTTACACAAAAACTGAGAACGGATTTTTTAAAAATCTGAGCCAAGTCACCAGGGCTGCTTCCTATTTAAAGGAACTGAAGTATTAACAATAGTACCTGTAATCAAGGCCAAACGGGATCCCCAAAGGCTTGCAATTCTAAAGTAACAAATCGATTGTGTAGAAGTTGCATACACTTAAATTTTCAAAGTGTGCCGCATAAGAGAAGGCAATTCATATGATGCCAGCAATGACATACACTGAAGTGTTCATTTCTATCTATGGTGAATTAGCATACCCAACTTTCGTGGCACAAAGAAAAAGCTATGTCTCTCACAAGTCCTACACACGGTAACAAAAACTTTTATTTTCTTTGGCGCTCGATAATTTGGAAAATTCCTGGTTCAAAACCAACCTCTCTCATTCTTCAGCCCTGAAAGGAAGAACTTCCATCCCCTGAGAACAAAACGCAGCCTGTCCAGAAACCCGCAGCGGCAGAAGGACGCGAAAGGACCCTTCCGAACGGGTTCCGCGTTCTCCTGGGTGACATCATTTCACCTGCGCCTCGGCAAAACGGGAGGGAGCGAGGGAGCGAGAAAGGCCATCTGCCAGCGGGCGGCGGGCCGGCGCTCCCGTTGGCTGCACCCACACCTTCTCGCCGCCCCCGCGGGNACCGCTCGCCCAGCCAGCGGCCACCTCGCCAGCTCCGCCGTCCCCGGGCCTCCTCACCCCCGGAACCCGGGATCCGACCGAGGCGCTGTCACGGCGCTTCCTTCCTCCCGGCACCATCACACGGGCCGCGCCAGGAAACAGCTGCACGCTCAGAGCTGACAAGAGTCGGCTAACGCCTCGGGGGCTCCATCCTCTCGGCCCCGGGGCCCTAACTGCCGGGGCCGCGGCACCGTCCCGCCCGCCGCACCCCGCCTCGGTGCTCACGAACACGGCGTGCCGCGCGCCGGCGCACTACCCTCCGCTGCGCGCGCAGGCGACGCCCCTCACCGCCAGGCCGCAGGATGCGCGAGCACGCGGCACTCCCACTTCTCCGGCTTGGATCACCGCCCTCCTCTCCACCCAGCCCCCTTACAGAAACGAACCTAGCGAGCCTAAAGCGCGAAACCGCCAGTCGCTCCGCCCCTTTCCCCTAGGCTCGGCTCCGCGCGCCGAGCCCCCTTTGTTTCCACCCCGAGGGGGAGGGGGCGGGGCGGCACTGCGCGCGTCCGGGCGCGCCACTGGGACTAGTTCCGGCAACAGAGCCCGTGGCACAGCGCCGCTACGCAGCCCCGCCCAGCCCGCCCCTCTAGCCGCGCGCTCAGCAAGGCCCCAGACACCGAACCGATTCTGGGGCCGGCCCCGTCTCCCAATTTGTATACATCTTCCCACCCTACAGTATGGCTGCTGGTCCGTGCCTCCTCCCTCCTCCAGAACTGAGCAATCAAACAGTAACTAACCTCACTCAATTCGTAACATGTTTTCGTGTGACCTGAGAAGTGGAATTTTTATTGATGTAAAAGGAGGTGATTAGACGAAGGTATCTCACAAAGAAGCAAGCAGGTTGGAACCTTTAAATCTGACGGTTATTCAAAGGGTGCTAAGGATGGTAAATGAGAGAGGTACAAAGACCACAGCCGGTATGGTGCTTGTCCTGATCACCTTCAAGATCTAAAAGGGAAGACAGATACTTCATAAAAATACAATAAATCCAAGAAAAAGACAGTTAAGTAGTATTGGGAGGTAAGGAGGGCTGTCAAGGGGACATTATGCAAGAAGTAGGCTTCAAGCAGCTGGGAATGAGACGATGTCTTCAAGCATCGTGATCACATTTCAGGGTAGTCCAATCACCAAAATAATAATAATAATAATCCAGGTTCTAGTTCTTCTCGCATTACCTTACACCAGCTCCTTCCTGCTTTGGGCCTCAGCCGCCTCCAGTAGAAAATTAAGGAATTAGACTAAAATGATGTTCCAGGATTCTCTGAACTTCCACATATGATTAACACTATATGCAATTATCTGTGTACCTTTGTCTCCCATGTCTGACTGAGCACTGGCTCTGTAACCCCTGTGGTCCAAACCTACAGCCTGAAACACAACAGCAAGTGCTTAGCAACTGTGAATCAAAGTTCCAGTGATAAATTACAGGCGTTTACAATTTCTGGACAAAGAGAAGCTAGAATGCTACAACAGGCTCCAATAAACAAATCCCCTCCCCCAGAGCCATACCCTCATTATGCAGTCCTGTTATCTAGCTGCACCTTCCTAACACTCTCAGTCTTCCAAAGCAGGCAGTTTGGAGATGATTAAATCCAAACCATAAAGTTGTTTGGGGTTTTTTGTTATTTTTTTCTTCATTTCATAACAGAGTCATAAATCCCATCCACACCTTTAGATGCATCCAATGTAATCTGTTCCTAACTTGCGGAGTCGCTCACAACTCCCAATCTACTACTGTAGACTCATCTAGCATTACCTCAGCAGAACCTCAGCCGCACAAGCTTCCTTACATAACCCAGACCACTCCTGAAACCACTTTTCTTGTATACTTGGATACTGGCTATGTGATGATAGGAGGAAAGAAAGAAAATGGGAAAGGGAAGTGAAATTACCATTTGAGAGCTCTCTGATCTTAAGAGCCAGATTCAAGTGCTGAATTTTCAGCAGCTGAAAATCTATTATNATGAAATTACATAGCTATAATATATAATTAAATATAATTAATAGTTCTAATAGTTTAGCATTATCTTTCTGAGTTTTCTATATATACAATCCTCTTGGCAGAAAATAATGACCATTCAATTTCTTTTTTTCCAATGCAGTTTTCCTTTTGTCTCGTCTTACTGCACTGGCTAGGACCTCTAGTACAGTGCTAAATAGAAACAATGAGAACAGGGGCACCTGGGTGCCTCAGTCAGTTAAGTGTCTACTTCAGCCCAGGTCATCATCTTGTGGTTCACGAGTTCGAGCCCCGTGTCAGGCTCTGTGGTGATAGCTCAGAGCATGGAGCCTTCTTTGGATTCTGTGTCTCCCTCTCTCTCAGCCCCTCCCCTGTTCTCTCGCTCACTCTCAACAAAACAAAACAAAACAAAACAAAACAATGAGAACAGGCATTTTTTCTTATTCCCAAACTGGGAAACTTCCAACATTTCACCACTAAGTATGATGTTTGTAGTAGGTTTTTTGCGGATCCCTTTAGCAATTGAAAAAGTCCGCTTTTATTTCTAAGTTGCTAAAAGTTTATCATAAAGGGATGTTTAATTTTATCAAAATTTCCTGCATCTATGAGGTAATCATATAATTTTTCTGTTCATATGTGAATTACATTGGGGTACCTGGGTGGCTCAGTCGGTTAAGCATCCGACTTAGGCTCAGGATGTGATCTTGCAATTTGTTAAGATTGAGCCCCACATCAGGCTCTGTGCTGACAGCTCAGAGCCTGGAGCGTGCTTCAACATTCTGTGTCTCCCTTTCTCTCTGCTCCTCCCCTGATCACACTTTCTCTCTCAAAAATAAACAAACATTAAAAAAATTTTTTTTAATGTGAATTACAGTCACTGAATTTGTTTTGTTGTTGTTGTAAAGATACTTTTTTTTAAGCTTATTTACTTTGAAAGAGAGAGAGCTGGGGAGGGGCAGAGAGAGAGAGAGAGCGAGAGAGCAAGCAAGCAAGAGAATCCTAAAAGATTCCACACTGCCAGTATGAAGATGCAGGGCTCGAACTCATGAACCTCGGGATCGTGACCTGAGTCAAAATCTAGAGTCGGACACAACCCTACTGAGTCACCCAGGCTCCCTGACACTGACTGGTTTGGGATGTTAAACCAATTTTGCATTCCTAATAAAATCCTGTCTTATTTATTACCTTAATATTATATACTGTTGGATTTGTTTTGCTAACATGCTGATTAGGATTTTTACATCTGTGTTTCATTTTGTTTTGTTCTGAAAGAGAAAGGAGGGGGGGGAGAGAGAGAGGGAGAGAGAGAGAGAGAGAGAGAGAGAGAGAGAGAGAGCAAGAGCAAGAGCAGGGGAAGGGCAGAGAGAGAATCCCAAGCAGGCTCCACAAGCAGTGCAGACAGTGCAGAGCTGGATCCCATGACTGTGAGATCAGGAACGGAGCCAAAATCAAGAGTCAGATGCTTAACAGACTAAGCCACCAGGCACCCCAACATCTGTGTTCTTGAGTGAGATTTGCTGTTATTTTCGATTTTTGTAATGTCCTCATCAAGTTTTGTTACACAAATTATGCTACCCTTAGAAATTAATCAGGCAGGCTGGGTGCCTCATGGTTAAGTGTCTCACTTTTGCTCAGGTCATGATCTCCTGGTTGGTGACTTGAAGCATTGGGCTCTCTGCTATCAGCACAGAGTCCATTTCAGATCCTCTGTCTCCCTTTCTCTCTGCCCCTCCCCTGCTCATTCTCTCTCTCAATAAAATAAGATAAATGAAATGAAATAATAAAATAAAACAAAACAAAACAAAATAGAAATTAATCAGGGACGTGGCGCCCGGGTGGCTCAGTCAGTTAAGTGCCCAACTCTGTATCTCAGCTCAGATCATGATCTCACAGTTCACAGGATTGAGCCCTGAGTTGGGCTCTGTGCTGGCAGCACTGGAGCCTGCTTGAGGTTCTTTCTCTCCCTCTCTCTCTCTCTGCCCTTTCCTGCATGCGTGCACACACTCTAGCGCTCGCTCTCAAAATAAATAAACAAATAAATAAACAAACAGAAACATTTAAAAAAATGAATCCGGTAATGTTTTCTCTTGCTTTACTCTGTAGAATAGTTTCTGTAAGACTGAGGTTATATATTGATTCTTTAAATGTTTGGTAGAATTTGCTGGTTAGCCAACTGAACTTGGAACTAAATTAGAGTTTCGGTCTTCCTTATTTTTTTTAAACATTTTATTTTCAAGTAATCTCTACTCAAACTCACAACCCTCAGATCAAGAGTCCTGCTCCACCAACTGAGCCAGCCAGGTTCCCCTGTCTTTTACTTTATTTATTTTTTTTTTAAGTTCATTGATTTTGAGAGAGAGAGAGAGACACACAGAGGGAGAGACAGAATGTGGGGGGGGCAGGGAGGGAAGGAGAGAGAGAGAGAGAGAGAGAGAGGGAGGGAGGGAGAGAGAGAGAGAGAGAGAATGAATCTCAAGCAGGCTCTGTGCTTGATCTCACAAACCGTTGAGGTCATGGCCTTTACTGAAATCAAGAGTTGGACACTTAACCAACTGAGCCAACCAGGCTCCCCTTTCCTTATTTTTTTACAAAGGAGAAACAATTATAATTTTGGGATACATGTGAGGAAGCTCTCATACTGAAACTCACAAACTGCTTCTAGAAATCTAACTTCTAATCTTGTGACTATGAAGGGTTCTACTGCTGGAAATACACTTTCTAGCACACTGCATAAACAATAAACATTAAATTATACAAAAGTGATAAGCAGTCTGCTGAATAGTAAATACAAAATTTCATTTGGTTCTCAGTTTTGCACTTCTAAGACATTACAGACCATCTAAACATAATGATTATCTGAAGGACCTTTATGTGAGAGCTGACTCTGAGGCTATAGTCTTTCCTGTTCCTTTAACACACTTCTATCACAATACCTTACAGTATTTACTAAATGCCTGTTTGTACCATTAAACTGTAAGCCCCGTGAGAGCAGGTCCCATTTCTCTTTTGCTTGTTATCACTGATGTCCATATTTGGAGAATGTTGGCTAGCAGAGAATACACAAAAAAGGAAGGAGGGGCATCTCTTATTTTAAGGTGTTCAAAAGCATGATTCAAGAGCTGCAAATTAAAAATCACTTGTCCAGATGCTGAAGAACCCACTCACATAGAGAAAAAATACTGGAGGGGGAAAAAATGCCATCCACTTTTGGGACCTGCCAAAGAAGGTGTCAGGCAGAGAATGGCCTTCCTGTTGGGAGTCCATGACCTTTATAATGAAGAGGCGGTTTCCCACTGTTAACACTGTCAGAAATAGGGTTGTGCTGTCATCACATCCACTGCCAAGTCTCCTGACTGCAACCTCACTCCGACCCCACCCACTACTGCTGAATCCGTGGCCTCTATTTTGTGCTCTAACATAGCATTGATCATTCTGCTCTGCAAATATGTACTCACTCAAGTCTTTTGCATATTAGACAGTGAACTCCTTGAGGCCAACGACTGAGTCTCACTGATTCAGGCAGGGCTTCTACCACAGGGCAAGCACTCTCAATAGTTCAATTAATGATACGTGATATTGCGTAACGGTGGTAATTCCAATGTTTTTCTCAACAGGCAAATTCCCAGGGAGAAATGAGACACAAAACCAGAATGGATAATGAAAAGAGAAGAAGGAGACTCCACAAAATTTCAAAATTTCCTAAAGCTAGCTCTGCTCATCTTCCTCCGTAAAAGCTTCCCTTCTTCCACCAAAACCAGCTGAAAGGACCTAGTAAGATGAAACTACATACTGGAAAGCTGTATTGGCCGAGCACTATAAAGGCTACACATTATCTATAACCATGACAAGATGTGATCTAATGCAAAACATCAGCCTAAGCACTTTCACCCACAAATGTTAGCACCTGTTAAGAGTGGAAAGGTTATTTTTCAGCAGCTGCCAGCTATAGTCGCTAAAGACCAGAAAGGGGCAGCAAAGGCACACCCAAACCCAACTCTACTGAAAGCCTCCCATAACATACAACTTTAGGAAGAGTGGGCAGACTGCTGTTCCCACAGTACACGTGTGAGATGCCAGGCACTGAACCATGACAGTTTTTTAGGCAGTGAAGATGAGAAGGGGCTAAAGCAGAACCAGGTGAAAGGCCATGAGCCAGAAAGGAGTTCAAGATCAATGGGTAGAGAAACCGGAGTGCCTAAGCTAGTCAGAAAGTGGAAAAATAGAGCCACATCAAGTCAGAAATGGAGAGGCAAGGGTGCAAACAAGCACGCACTGCACATCATGGCATATTTAATCTCTGGAGCAGGATAAATGAGAAAGAGCTGACTCTCAGGCATGACGTGCCTTATAGCACACCCTTTGAAGCAGAGGTCTTAAAGGCACCTTTTTTCATTTTGGTCTGGTAAATAGGGAGCATCCTGGGAGCAATTTTAATTGCTATGACTCTCATTCTAAATTGCTCCAGCAGCACAATCTCAGGGCAAATCATATGCCGATACTATACTTTTAAAATATCCGTTGGACAGGCAATGAAAAGAGTTAACCACATACAGATCTAGGTTGTTCAACAAAGCCTGTTAATTTCATCGTTAAGGATAAACCATCTCTTCTTTTTTCTCTTTCTTAACGTTTGATTATTTTGAGTGAGAGAGAGCGACAGAGTGCAAGCACGAGCAGAACAGGGGCAGTGAAAGAGGGAGAAAGAGGATCTCAAGCAGACTCTGTGCTATCAGTGTAAATCCTGACTCATGATTGAACTCACTAACAGTGAGATCACGACATGAGCCAAAATCAAGAGTTGGATGTTTAACCAACTGAGCCACCTAGGCGCCCAAGGGGTGAACTATCTCTTATTTATAACATTAAGTACTACATTTAGGTTTTTTCATTGTTTTGATATTATAAACATATAATGAATACTCTTGTACATATAGTTTGCACTGAATTTGAAAATATATCCTTAGGGACATCTGGGGTGGCTGAGTTGGTTGATCGTTCTTGATTTGGGCTCAGGTCATGATCACACAGTTTGTGAGTTTGAGCCCCACGTCGGACTCTGCGCTGACAGCTTGGAGCCTGCTTGGGACTCTCTGTCTCCCTCTCTCGCTGCCCCTCCTTCTCCCTTTTCTCTTAAAAATAAACTTAAAAAAAAAAAAGAAAATATATCTTTAGAGGCTAACTTCTATCGGTGCAATTGGTGTTTCAAAGGACCTTTTTCAAATTTTGACAAATGTTGCTAAATTGCCTCCTAAAAAGTTTTGTCCATTTTTACTCCACCCAACAGTAAATGAAAAAGTAGTTGGGGAGTCAGCTCTGAAGAGGAAGCAGCAGTGTTTAAGGGCATCCCCTGAGGAAAGATAGGCTAACCCTATCTTTGCAGTAGGCCAAGGACTAGGGAGAGAAGTCCTGAAGACAAAAACTTGGGCCAGGGTGTCCTGAGAAGTCATATTTCATACCTAACTTTAGACTCTCTTTGTTTTAATTCCCTGTTAAATCCCTGAGCCTTTATGGTCTTATTAAATGCAATAGCCTAGGAAGTGGACCCAAACTGGAGACAAACTGACATTAATGAGAACAGCAGTACTTAGGAAAGCTGGTGACCAACAGGCCCTGAGTCAAAGGAGGTCAAGCAACCACCAGAAAAGATACCGAGGGTATCCCAGAAACACCTGCAGCAGAAGGCCGGCTAGAAATGGTCAACTGCAGCTAAAAGGAACAGGGATCAAATCATTAACAATAAACGGGGCGCCTGGGTGGCTCAGTCTGTTAGGCATGGGTTTGAGCCTCACCTGGGGCTCTGCACTGACATCGCAGACCCTGCTTGAGATTCTCTCTCTCAGGCCCTCCCCCATTCTCTCTCTAAGCATTAAAAACAATTTTCTAGAAACTTAAAAGCTGGGAAATATTTTTAAGTATGAGAGATGATTAATGTTCCTATGCAAAGAGATGGCAAAATGGGACTATCCCAAAAGAAGAGAAAGTTAGACAAAAGACAAATTTTTTAAAAGCAGTGACGAAGTAGCAAATGAACATATGAAATCTCAGGAGTCCTCACAAAAATATCCATTTAAACAATTAGAAACAATTTCTTATCAATCATTCAGAAAGCAACTGGCATTATGGATGCTATTCAATATGAAAAGGAAGTGAGACAGGCATTCTCATATGGAAACATAAACTGATGCATATGAATGTGTGAAAAAATATACAAAAAGGGACAAAGGCTGAAAAAAAGTTCATATCCTTTGATTCAATTCTACTCTAGGAATCTATGCTCAAGAAATACATCATTCAAAACTTATTACACAACTACAGTAATCAAAACACTGTGGTACTGGCATAAGGACAGATATATAGACCAACTGAACAGGATAGAGAGCCCAGGAGTAAACCCTTACATATATGGTCATATGACCCCAAAAGGGTCAAAGGGTTCCTAGACAATTCAATGGGTAAAGAACACTCTTCAACAACAGTGCTGGGAAAACTAGATATCCATATGCAAAACAATGAAGACAGACCCTTACCTTACCCTATATGCAAAAATTAACTCAAATGAGTCAAAGATCTGAACTTAAGAACTAAAACTATAGAACTTTTAGGAAAAAACATAGGGGAAAACCTTCATGAGACTGGACTGTAGTGACTTCTTGGCTGTTACACCAAAAGGCAGGCAACGAGAGAAAAATTAATTGGAATTCCTTCAAAGTAAGACTTTTTTTTTTTTTACAAATAGTTTATTGTCAAATTAGTTTCCACATAACACCCAGTGTTCATCCCCACAAGACTTTCTGTGCAAAGGACACAACCAAGAGAGTAAAAAGGCAAGCTCCAGAATGGGATAAAATATTTCATCTGTCTGATACAAGGGGTTAATACCAAGACTACATAAAGAACTCCTACAACCAAAAAAAAAAAAAAAAAAAAAAAAGCCCAAATCTGATTTAAAAAATGGGAAAAGGTCTTGAACAGACATTTCTCCAAAGAAGATAAACAAATGGCCAACAAGCACATGAAAAGATGCTCAATATCACTAGTCAGTAGGGCAATGCAAATCAAAACTACAATGAGATACTGCCTCACATCCAATAGGATGGCTACTATTAAAAACAATAACAGAAAATAACAAGAGTTGGCAAGGATGTGGAATGTAAAATGGTGAAGCCACTTTGGAAAACAGTATATCGGTTCCTCAAAACTCTAAAAATATAAACAATCCAGTAATTTCACTTCTGGGTGTATATCCAAAATAACTGAAAACAGAGTCTCTAAGACATATTGTACACCCATGTTTTTTTTTTTTAATTTTTTAAATGTTTTTATTTATTTTTGAGAGAGAGGCAGAGCACGAGCTGGGGAAGGGCAGAGAGAGAGGGAGACACAGAATCCGAAACAGGCTCCAGGCTCTGAACTGTTGAGCGCAGAGCACAACGCGGGGCTCGAACCCACAGACCGTGAGATCATGACCTGAGCTAAAATTGGACGCTTAACCGACTGAGCCACCCAGGCGACCCTTGTACACCCATGTTCTTAACAGCATTATTCACAATAGCCAAAATGAGGAAGCAACCCAAGTGTATCATCCGTGGATGAATGAACAGACAACAGAATGTGATTCAGCCTTTAAAAGAATGGAAATTTCAACATTCATGCTACAACATGAACATACTTTGACAATGTTACACTAAGTGAAATAAGGGACTCACAAAAAGACAAATATATTATGATCCCATTTATATGAGCTGCACAGAGCACTCAAATTCATAGAGACAGAAAGTAGAATGGTAGTTGCCAGGGGCTGGTGGGGGCGGGGAGAGATGAGGAGTTACTGTTTAATGGACACAGTTTTGCAAGATAAAACAGCCCTGGAGATTGGCTGTACAACAATGCAAAAAGTACATTCACACTCAACACTACTGTACACTTAGAAATGGTTAAGAAGCTGGGGCACCTGGGTGGCTCTGACTTTGGCTCAGGTCATGATCTCATGGTACATGGGTTCGAGCCCTGTATCAGGTTTTGTGCTGACAGCTCAGAGCCTGGAGCCTGCTTCCTGGATTCTGTTTCCCTCTCTCTCTGTTCCTCCCCCACTTGTACTCTGTCTCTCTCTCTCAAAAATAAATACATTAAAAATATTTTTAATGATAAGAAGGTAAATTATATGTTTAGGAGTATTTTACCACAATTAGAAAAAAAAATCTCATCACAGCAACAAAAGGAATGTTTAAAAATATAAACCAGATTATACAGGCAGAATGAAATCTAAACTTCCCTGGCTTACCAAGTTCATGATCTGCCCTGTGCCTACTTCTTTAACCTCATCTCTTTACCACTTCTACCCTCATCCACCTTGCTTGTACACATCAGTCTTCCTTCTGTTTACATGATCTTTCTAGCCTCAGGGTCTTTGCACTAGCCCTTCCCTCTCCATATGATGTTCTTCTTTCTCATGGCCCAAATTTTCACAACTTGTTCCTTCCTCTCATTCGGATCTTAGCTTAAGTGTCACTGTCTTAAAGGCCTTCCCTAACACCTAATCTACAGTAGCCAACTGCCCAATTACTTGTACAGCGCTTATGAGCATCTGATTATTTATTGGTTTACATGTACAATTCATTTTCTGCCCTTTCACAAGAAAATAAGCACCAGAAGAACAAAGACCTTCCTTGTTAGCCTTTCCACCACTCTACCCTGGTGACTCAACAGTACCTGGCACATAGTAGTCACTTAATATTTGCTGTATGAATAAACATACAATAGTTTTTAAAAATCACCCAAGGCTCCAAAATTAAAGACAGGTTAAATAGATTACCATGTATCCTTATGGTAGAACATTATGCAGCCATTTTAACTGATGTTTCATGTATATACAGTGTGCAGAAAAGATGACCATACATAGTAAGTTCTCCCACCCTTCATTCTCTTCTTCTTACGTTGACATTACTCCCTAGTGGTGACATTGAGGCTCCCTCCTCTTGAATTTGGGCAGGCCTGTGACTATGCTGAAAAGTGATGCTTTGTGACTTCTGAAGTTAGGTCATAAAAGGCCATACGCATCTCCCTGGTCCTGTTGGGGAAGTCACTAGAAATCAAGGTGCCATGCTATGAGGAAGCCCACACTACAGTTAGGTGCTCAGGCCAAGGGGCCCAGTTGAAGTCCCAGCTGAAAACCAGTATCAGCCATCAGACATGTGAGTGAGGACTTCCAGATGACTCCAGCCCCAGCCACCATTTGACTGTAACCGGATGAGAAAATTCATGCAAGAACCACCTAGCTGAGCACAGGAAACCTCAGAACCAAGAAAGATACAAGTACTCTGCACCAAATGAATTTTAGGGTAATTAATTACAGAGCCATAGATAATCAGAGCAATTAGTTTTATTTTAACCATGCAGACAATGCAAAGGGATGGAGTTTTTTTATGACATAGTTTGTTTCTATATATTTCCCCAAATTTCCATAATGGACACATGTGACTATATAATGGAGTGCATGGTGAGATTTTTTTTTCCTTTTTTTTTTTTTTGAGAGAGAGGGAGAGAGAGAGAGAGAGAGAGAGCGCGTGCGAGCGAGCAGGTGAGGGGCAGAGAAAGAGGGAGAGAGAATCCCAAGCAGACTCCAGATTGTCTACACATAGCCCAATGCAGGGCTCAGTCTCAAGAACTATGAGATCATGACCTGAGCCTAAATTAAGAGTTGGATGCTTGGGGTGCCTGGGTGGCTCAGTTGATTAAGTGTCTGACTTAGGCTCAGGTCATGATGTCACGGTCCATGAGTCTGAGCCCCAAACTGGGCTCTGTGCTGCGCCTGGAGCTGCTTTGGATTCTGTGTCTCCCTCTCTCTCTCTCTGCCCCTCCCCTGCTCATGATCTCTTTCTCTAACATCTAAAAAAAAAAAAGTTGGATGCTTAACCAAATGAGTCACCCAGGTGCCCCAAGATTTAAATTTTTTTAAGCAGGGAAGCAAGAATAAT
The DNA here is from genome assembly GCF_008692635.1 of Crocuta crocuta. Taxonomy (NCBI): domain Eukaryota; kingdom Metazoa; phylum Chordata; class Mammalia; order Carnivora; family Hyaenidae; genus Crocuta; species Crocuta crocuta. Next base: position 4,659,004 of record NW_027528859.1, on the reverse strand, counting down.
AAAAGGGATCTTTAACTGACTTTTTTTTAATGAACCATAGAAGATTTAGGAATGGCTTATAAGCATATTAAAACAATGCTCAACATACTTAGTCATTAGAGAAATGCAAATTAAAACTGAGATGTCCCACCACAGCTGCTATAATTTAAAAGACAATCAAAAAGTGTGGGATGTAAACATGTATGTGAAGAAACTGGGTCCCTCATCCATTTGCAAAAACAGTTTAGTAATTTCTCAAAATGTTAAAAATACATGTGACCAGCTAAACAAAAACATACTTACACAAAAATGTTCCTAGCAGTGTTATATATAATAACCAAAATATGGAAACATACCCATCAACTGGTGAATGGATAAACAAAATGCATTAGATATGCACTGTGGAATATTATTCATCCATAAAAAGGAGTCGAATAGTGATTCACGCATCAAAATTGACAAACCTTGAGATAATCCTGCTGAGAGAAGCCACACACAAAGGCCACATGTTATGTGATTCTGTTTATATAAAATGTACAGAACAGGCAAATCCATACAGACAAAAAGATTAGTGGTTGCCAGGAGCTGGGGCAAGGGACAACGAAGAGTGACTGCTAATGGTTACAGGTTTTTGAGTGAGGAATGTGAAGATTTTTCTAAAATTAGACAGTGGAGATAATCGTAAAACTCTGAATACACTAACAGCCACTATTTGCAATTATACAAATATAACTAATTTATCTTGTTAATAATAAATTCCAATTGTTACTTCTGGGTAGAGGGGTTAAAAGTAGTGCTACACATCTTTTTATAATCAAAGTGTAATTTTTTTAAAAAATAAGAAATGTAACAGATCAAGATTAAAAGAAAGTACACATATGGTCCTGAAAGAAAAACCAGTCACACATTTCCTACCTTCCCTGAAAGTGGTCTGCATGGCATTACACAAACTGGATTGGTGCCTTCTTCTGTGACAAATGTTAATTTTGTTCAGAAAAGACTTCTGCCTTTAGTAGCCATTCACATACATGCCAGTTTAGAAAGAATTCTCCCATTTCCTTCTCTCAAATGACCAGCATTCCGGGAAGTGTTCCAAGCCACTCTGGGAAAGTGTACCACTGAGGCTACAAATTAATTCATCTCACCCTGGTTCCATCCTCAGTCACAGATGAATGAGTTAAAATTGAGGCAACTTTTAAGAAAAATCATGTATTGTTCCCAAATCTGAGAAATGGACCATGCCTGAAAGTTAGGTGAGATTAATAAGTGAGGCATCAATATGTGTTGGGACAATGTTTTCACAATCAGAATAGCTAAGCAATTATTTTGCATGATTTGTATAAGGGATAGAAGATCTGGTCTAGCCCCAGCACTGTAAGGTGACTCCTGAACAAGTCATTTCTCCCAATGGGGTCACAGCTTCCAAGTTTATTTTAAAAAGAGGATTGAAGAGGCATCTGGGTGGCTCAGTCAGTTGAGCATCCAACTTCGACTCAGGTCATGATCTCACGGTTCGTGGCTTTGAGCCCCACGTAGGGCTCTGTGCTGACAGCTCAGAGCCTGGAGCCTGCTTCAGATTCTGTATTTCCTTCTCTCTCTGGCCCTTCCCCCGCTTGCACTCTGTCTCTCTCAAAAATAAATAAATGTTGGGGCGCCTCGGTGGCTTAGTCAGTTAAGCGTCTGACTTTCGCTTAGGTCATGATCTCGCGGTTCGTGGGTTCGGGCCCCGCGTTGGGCTCTGTGCTGACTGCCAGCTCAGAGCCTGGAGCCTGTTTCAGAGTCTGTATCGCCCTCTCTCTCTGACCCTCCCCTGCTCATGCTGTCTCTCTCTCCTAGAAATAAATTAAAAAAAAATATTTAAAATAAATAAATGTTAAAAAAATTTTTTTTAAATAAAAAGAGAGTTGGATTATCTGAGCCCTATAAGCTCTTCAATTGTCAAAGTGAGTGAGAGAAATGTATGTATGTGTACACATACATGTCCAAGTGATATGTGTCAGGTAGCAGGCTCATTGTTTCTACTTTTACAAAACCAATACCCATTTGTTAAAGAAGTCAGAAGATGTTGCAAACATGAAGATCTTATTTTCAGACATGCTCTGCACAGCCGCCTTCCCGAGAATACCTGATGATCCTATTCAAAGCTGCTATCCAGCTCCTGGTGGTTCTCATCCCATTTATTCTGCTCTACATTTTCTTTAATCCACTGCACTTACTGTAACATATTACTTATGTCTTAGGTTTATTTTTATTGGCTGCCTCCCCCAGCAAGACTGTACAGTGATGAAAAAACAGCAATCTTTGGTTTGTATCCTGATATATTTCCTAAGTGCCTAGACACATAGTTGCCAGTCAATAAATCTGAATGAATCAGTTGAACAAATTATAAATACATAGTCAAGAGACTCTAACCCATTCTCTCCATTTCCCTCTTGGAAACAATCATAAGTAGTATACACACAGCAGGCAGGAGACAGGGGAGGGCAGTTTCTCACAATTCTTTGATTTGTTGGCCAAGTGACAAAATCCCTTAAAGTTCTCTTCCCTCTCCCCGGGTATTTCAGGGAAAAAATGCCATCTCCTAAAAGCACAAAACCGGTCATAGAAAGATGCAGAAATTAGGAGCAAAAACATTTCAAAGTAGGTGGCAAGTATCTGGTGGAGGTGGAGAGAAATCTTACCTCCAGCCTCTACCTGGAGACAGAACAGAGCGCAGTTTGGCATCACCACAGCAAATGAACAAATGGAGAAAAGCATATTATACTTAGCAGAGGAAAGAAAAACTTAACCCCAAAACAGCTTCACAATTACAAAGCACAGTTGCAAGCACTATTACTGGCCTAAACTGATTCTGCCTTTCCCTCNCTCCAGCCTCTACCTGGAGACAGAACAGAGCGCAGTTTGGCATCACCACAGCAAATGAACAAATGGAGAAAAGCATATTATACTTAGCAGAGGAAAGAAAAACTTAACCCCAAAACAGCTTCACAATTACAAAGCACAGTTGCAAGCACTATTACTGGCCTAAAGTGATTCTGCCTTTCCCTCTATTATCACTCTTTTTTTTCAAATGCTCATTTCTAAAATCTCTGGTATACTGAATGTTACAGAGCTAACTGTATATAGTCTTGCAGTATCTTTCAAATGGCTTGCTTCTAAAAAGTTAAAAGTTAAATCCATGCCTCTGGGTAACTGTAATAATAAAAGAGACTCAGGAATGCTAAAAGCATGCCACTCTCTCTGTAAACAGGCTGAAATCTGTCTCAGCAGAGCTCACAAAGAGAGACCAACACACAGAACAAAGAAAGCCATTTGGAAAATCCCAATGACCAACCAACTTCTTGATCTAGCTCCAACAGGATGAGGGAGGAGGATCTTGATTAAACAGCAGAGAAAAGGATCACTTGGATTGGTTTGCCTGGGAAAACTACCAAGGGAGTGATACATTCCTGCATGTAAGACACAGGAAATGGGAGGGAAGCCACTGGAAACTGATGATGGAAAAGACTAAATTTAAGCCCATCCAACCTCAGCAGCCAGATGTTCCAAACACCAAGCCCACATTAGTATCTACTTGCAAGGGCTGGGCCATCATCGGTGCTGATGAGTACTGGAAAGCCCCCAAGGCCAGGTTGCTTTAAAGAAGCAAAACACCAAAAAGAAACAAAACCAACAGTTCTTCGGACCTGGTTTAAAAAACAAACAAACAAAAAAACAGGCCCAAAGCAGGTTTCTTTTGCATGAATTAGATCATTCTTAATCCCCAACATTTACTCAGTTTTGGAAACAGAAGGGGAAAAAAAAATTATGAGAAGAAATGGTAATCAAACACAATCAACTAAACAAAACAAAACAAATTAAAGTGGCTAAGATATTTCAAACTAGAAATAGACACAAATTGGGGTGCCTGGGTGGCTCAGTCGTTTAAACGTCCAAGTTCAGCTCAGGTCATGATCTCACGGTTCGTGGGTTCGAACCCCGTGTCGGGCTCTGTGCAGACAGCTAGCTCCAAGCCTGGAGCCTGTTTCAGATTCTGTATCTCCCTCTCTCTCTCTCTCTGACCCTTCCCTGCTCACATTGTGTCTCTCTCTGTCTCTCAGAAATAAATTAGAAAAAGAAAAAAGAAACACACAAATTGTTGAGACAATTAGCAGCTTTGGGAGCACCTGTTCATACATTAAGATAATCTACCCAGTCTGTGCAAGAAACGAGGAAGAAAAGTGACAGGGACAAGGATGAGCATTTAAAAAAAAAAAGGAGGGTTTATCAAGAGACCAGCCCACTTCCTGAAAATTATCCAAAACACAGAAAAGTGTTCTGAAGTGGTCTAATAACAATCTGATGCATCAACCAGCAAGGCCCTCTGCTTCTCAACATCATGCCTCCCGAGGCACACCCTCCTGGCCCTGTGTCCACAGTTATGCAAGTGAATCCAACAATATAACGGCAGCATGCATTTTCACCATGATAGACATCAACACATGTCTCACCTTGTCACTGTCATCATGACAAATGTGGTCGTGATGGATGGACTGGCACTGAAAAGAAGCACCAACACTACCTATAAGAGAAAGGGAGGAAAAGTTAAGATGCAGTAAATCCTTACATTTAAACTGTTTTTCCAATTAAAAGTGCTTTTAAATCATCCCATCTAATCCTCAAAAATACTTAGTAGTAGGCAGGATAGAGATTATTACTTATGCAGTTTAAGCAAAACAAAACAGAGAGGCTGACTTGCATAAAGTAGCAGTCAGTGAAATGGTGGGTCTGAAACTAGAATTTTGTTGTTCAAACCCCTTATTCACCACTGTCTACTATACTAAGCAGTTAGCTTTCAAAGTATGACCACCTAAATAAGCACAACAGCCTTCAATAAGGCAAACCTATTTAAAAAAAAAAAAAAAAAATATATAAATATATATGCACACACAAATACATTATTATATATATAAAATCTT
>NW_027528859.1:4650925-4653821 GCF_008692635.1 Crocuta crocuta | reverse complement strand
CAGAGCCTGGAGCCTGTTTCAGAGTCTGTATCTCCCTCTCTCTCTGACCCTCCCCTGCTCATGCTGTCTCTCTCTCTCCTAGAAATAAATAAAAATATTTAAAAAAATAAAAAAATAAAAAAAAATAAAATGTCTAGGGGCACCTGGTTGGCTCAGTTGATTAAGCATCCAACTCTTGATTTCGGGATTGTGAGTTTGAGCTCCAAGTTGGGTGTAGAGATTACTTAAAAATAAAATCTTAAGGGGCTAAGTTGGTTAAGCATCTGACTCTTGATTTCAACTCAGGACATGATCTCATGATTCATGAGTTTGAGCCCAGCATTAGGCTCCGTGCTGACAGTGCAAGCCTACTTGGGATTCTCTCTCTCCTTCTCTTTCTGCCCTGCCCAACTTGCACACACACCCTCTCTCTCAATAAATAAACTTTAAGAAATAGATAAAAATGTTTAAGGGGCACCTGGGTAGCTCAGGTGGTTGAGCATCTGACTCTTGGTTTTGGCTCAAGTTGCGATCTCATGGTTTGTAGGATTGAGCCCCACGCTGGGTTCTATGCTAGCAGTGCAGAGCCTGCTTGGGATTTTCTCTCTCCCAATCTCTCTACCCCTCCCACACTTCGTGGATGAGTGCACTCATGCACGCTCACTCTCTCAAAATAAAAACATTTATTTTTATTTTTTAAATAATTTAAAAATATTAAAATTCTAAAATTTAAATTTACAAAATTAAAATTTATATTTTTTAAAATGTTTAATATAATCATATGAGATTATAAATAAGTTATTACTTTAAAAGTATACTCTTTTAATATACCTATTTGTTAATTTGAAGAACTGCATCCTAATAATTGCTCTATAATAGTGACATTTCTAACCAATAGGAAAACAAATGATTATTCAGTAAATGATTCAGCAACTGATTAGCCATTCAAAATTGAAAAAGTTTTGGTTCCTACATCACACCATACAGAAAATGGTGGCTCAAAGATTTGTATAAATGTAAAAATCTAAAATCAGTTTTAATGGAAATGTAGACTTAAAAATTAATCCTGGAATAAAAGAAACTTTCTGAAAGACAACTAAAACAAAAGGCACAAACAAAAAGTCAGCAGGCATGACTGCCTACCAAAGATGAGCAAAACCCCTTCTCCTTATGTATGAGAATTTGATCTTGGGTTAACCCCTGTTAACCTGATTAAAACAACATACTACCTATATGTCACTTGGCAACACTGCTTATGATATAAATTGCCAAACTATTAAGTTGCATCTGGACTAGAAGTTCAATGTACACTTAGTAGGAAGCCATGTTTTTGAGCTTCTCTGAGACTGGTGACACGTAATTAGCCATATCCCATTTGGAGGATCCTTGAAACTATAGCTATGGAGTTCTCTGCGGCACCCAAAGTGGGTATCATCTCTTTGAACCTGAGTTGTCAAACAGCACTTCAGAAAGTACGAACTATTACATGAACTGCCACAAGGACTCCCACTATCTTTTTTAAAAAGATTTTATTATTTTTCTTAAATATTTGTTTATTTTTGAGAGAGAGACAGAGCATGAGTGGGGAAGGGGCAGAGAGAGGGAGACAAAGAATTCGAAGCAGGCCCCAGGCTCTGAGTTGTCAGCACAGAGCCCAATGCAGGGCTCAAACCCCGCGAGATCATGACCTGAGCTGAAGTCAGACGTCCGCTCAACCAACTGAGCCACCAGGTGCCCCTAAGATTTTATGTTTAAGTAATCTCTACACCCCAATGTGGGGCTTGAACTCACAATCAAGAATCACATGCTCTACCAACTGAGCCAGCCAGATGACCCAGGACTCCCGCTATCTTATAGACAAGTTATAGTTTCTGTCCTATATCCTTCTGAATAAAATGGTGTCAAGTGAGACCTATGGTCTTTTTACCATTCTGAACACATAAATGTTTGGTTGAGCCTAAGACATCCAACTACCACCCCTGCAGACATTACACTGTATTTTGTAAAATTCACCATGCCATCGATTCAGGTGTCTGATTATTCCAATGCAATTGAATAAAAGAATGCTGCCTACTTAACTTTGACACATTTTCTTAATGTTAAACTTTTTAATTTCATACTTATTGAAATAACTCTTTTAGACTTGCTTAAAAGTAGATTTTTATCCTATATTACTCTTATGCATTGACAAAAAGAAAATAATGTCAGAATGGCTAAGATAAAAAAACTCAAGAAATAACAAGTGTTAGTGAGGCTATGGATAAAAAAAGGAACCCTCACGCACTGCTGGTAGGAATGCAAATTGGTGTAGCCACTGTGGAAGACAGTATGGGGCTTCTCAAAAAATTAAAAACAGAATTACCATATAACCTAGTAATTCCACTACTGGGTATTTACCCAGACAAAACACTAATTCAAAAATATATATGCACCTCTATGCTTATTGCAGTGTTATTTATAAAAGGCAAGATATGGAAGCAACCCAAGTGTCCATCAACAGATGAATGGACAAAGATATGGGGGGTGTGTGTGTTGGAATATTCCATAAAAAAGAATAAAATTTTGCCATTTTGCAATAACACAGATGGACCCTGAGCATATAATGTGAAGTGAAATCAGTCAGAGAAGGACAAATAGCGTATGATTTCACTCGTAGAAATTTAAGAAACAAAACATGAAAAAAAGAGAACAACAAAATCCCTATTAGACTCCTAAATACAGAGAACAGGTGGTTTCCAGAGGGGAGGTAGGTGGGGGTGAAACAGATAAAGGGGACTAAAAGTACATTTATTGTGATGAGCACTGAGAAATGTATAGAATTGTTGAAATATACTGTACATCTGAAACTAAAACTGTATTATTAATTACATTTGGAAGGAAGGAAGGGAGGGAGGGAGGGAGGGAGGAAGGGAGGGAG
>NW_027528859.1:4633473-4650882 GCF_008692635.1 Crocuta crocuta | reverse complement strand
ACACACACACACACACACACACACACACACACACACACACACACCAAATCTGATTTGGTCCCGGTCCTCAGATCTGAGAGTCTGCATTGATTCATTTATATTTTCAAAATGCAAGAGCTGCCTTTTTGTACCAAGCTGACTTAAATTAGACCCTTTTTTGAAAAGGTCTTTTCCCAGTGATTAGTTGCTATTATTCTGGAACGCAGTCATTTCACAGTTCACAGGGGTAAACAAAGCCCAGAGGGTCAGCAACTTTTACTTGGAGAGGAGAGGGGAAGGGAGGGAGGGAAGGAGGAAAAGACAGGAAGGAAGGAAGAAAAGGAGAAAATAATTATGTTGGCAACAGAGAAAATTATTTAAAAACTACAAAGGATAAAACAAAAAACTTCCTACCAGAGGAGTGCCTGGGTGGCTCAAGTAGTTAAGTGTCTGACTCTTGACTTTGGTTCAAATCATGATCTCATGGTCCAGNGGGCATATACAGTACAGTGACAGCGTATGTAATACCGTATGTCACTATAATCTACTCATGTTTACCTAAGAGAAGACTGATTCCTTACATGAATTCAACAAAAAGAAATTTTATCAATAAAGTATCAAGATAAAAAACAATTTTAAAAAGTTTGATCTGGGATGCCTGGATGACCATGTTGGTAAAGCATGCAAATCCTGCTCTCGGGGTCATGAGTTTGAGCCTCATGTTGGCCATAGAGCTTACTTTAAAAGACAAATAAAATATGGAGTGCCTGGGTGGCTCAGCTGGTTAAGTGTCTGACTCTCAGTTTCAGCTCAGGTCATGATCTCATGGTTTCATGGGTTCGAGCTCAATGTCGGGCTCTGCACTGACAATGCAGATCCTGCTTGGGATTCTCTCTCTCCCTCTCTCTCTACCCCTCAGAGTCTCTGCTCAGCTATCTCTGTCTCTCTCAAAATAAATAAATAAAACTTAAACAGATTAAAAAAATACAAAATACTAAAAATAAAAAATAAAACTTTGATCACATCAAAAGATGCTGAAAAGCATTTGATATTATCAGTATCTATTTTTCAGAAATACACTTGTGAATGTTAGTTTTTTGACAATGAATGATAATTCGTAGGAGGATATGGGGGGGAAGGTATAGTTGCCAAAAAAGTACAGTTATGGGTAGAATAATACAAACCACAGTATGCTGTTATCAGTTAACATCATTTAACATACTCCAAATTCATGATTTGGAAGAAAGGATACACAATAACGTCCCAAATATTAAAATCTCCTGTGAAAGTAGAATGACAAATCAAGTCATGACATCAACTATTTTGTCAAAAATATGGTAGATGTGTTTAAATTTTTTTTTAATGTATTTATTTCTGAGAGAGACAGACAGCGTTGAGCAGGGGAGGGTCAGAGAGAGGGAGACACAGAATCCGAAGCAGTCTCCAGGCTCTGAGCTAGCTGTCAGCACAGAGCCCGACGCGGGGCTTGAACCCACGAACTGTGAGATCATGACCTGAGCTGAAGTCGGATGCTCAACCGACTGAGCCACCCAGGTGCCCCATGATAGATGTGTTTAAAAGAGGAGTTAGTAAAATTATACTTTCAGCTACTATTAGCCTAGTATCATATAACATTAGACTGGTGGGGAAAAAAACCCTAAGAATTGATGGTTATAAGTATACATTAGATACTTTCAAAGAGGTACCAAAATGGACATTATTTTATCCTTCCACAAAACCCTTGTGTTTAACATTACCATGTCAGGGGCACCTGGGTGGCTCAGTTGGTTAAGCGTCTGACCTCAGCTCAGGTCACGATCTCACGGTTCGTGAGTTCAAGCCTGCGTCAGGCTCTGTGCTGACAGCTCAGAGACTGGAGCCTGCTTTGGATTCTGTGTGTGTTTGTCTCCCTCTCTCTCTGCCCCTCCCCCACTCATGCTCTGTCTCTCTCTCTTTCAAAAATAAATAAAACATTTAAAAAAATTTACACAGGGGCGCCTGGGTGGCGTAGTTTCAGACTCTGTTTCAGAGTCTGTGTCTCCCTCTCTCTCTGACCCTCCCCTGCTCATGCTGTCTCTCTCTCTCCTAGAAATAAATAAAAATATTTTTTAAAAAATTAACACGTCATATGTGTTTCTATTTAAAAATTTTAAGAAATTAACATATGTCATATGTGTTTCTACTGAACACAGTTTAAGAAAGGCGAAATTGTGCTGGAAACAGTTCATATGATTTCATTTAATGACTGTAGGGGAGACTACCACTTGGGACCATCACCAAAAACTTAGGGACTCCATTAGGGCTGGAAAGATAAAGATTGAGATACATTATTTAGCAACTTAAAAATCTCTTCTGAAACAAAGTATTAAACACAAATGAACCGGGCGCCTGGGTAGCTCAGTTTGTTAAAGGTCCAACGCTTGATTTTAGCTCAGGCCATGATCTCACGGTTCATGAGTTTAAGCCCCACATCTGCACTGTGAGTGCAAAGCCTGCATGGGATTCTTTCTCTCCCTCTCTCTCTGCTCCTCCCCCACTCTATCACCACCTTGCTCGCTCTCTCAAAATAAACACTTTAAAACAAACCAAAACCCCCCCCAAAATAAACAGATATCCACAAATAAACAGAACAAACAACCACCTAAACACTGACTTTACAACTTTCACTAAAATTACTCAAAATGAGTCATGGACCTAAATGTAAAACATAAAACTACAAAACTTACAGAAGTTAACAAAGGAGAAAATCTAAGAGACCTTGGGTTTAACAATGAGTTTTTAGATACAACACCAAACGCTTAATCCATGAAAGAAAACAAATGCTAAGATGGACTTCATTAAAATAAAATTTTTCTCCTCTGTGAAAGACGTTTTGAGAATTAAAATCCAAAGCCACAGACTGGCTGAAAATATTTTCAAAACGCATATCTGAAAAAAGACTGGTATCCAAAAATACTCTAAGAATTCAACACTCAACAGTAGAATACATACAACCTAATGTTAAAATGGGCAAGGTTTCTCTGTGACCTTTTGCCCTGAATATCAGAACTCACCCTTTTGCCATTAAGGGAAGGGCCCTGGGATGGAAAACAATGCAGAAGCATCCTAGAGGTGAAAGAATGCACAATCACCCCTCCCCACCTTCAGCTTCCCTCTCTAGCTATCCCTATCCCAGGAGACAAGGGATGTTGACAGACTACTCAAACTGGATCCTGAAGAATAAAATACGAGTACTAAGGTAGCTTTGGATAAGCTAATCAGAAAAGAAGTGCTGTGCTGACAGCTCAGAGCCTGGAGCCTGCTTCAGATTCTGTCTCTCGCACTCTGTCCCTCTCAAAAATAAACATTAAAAAAATTTTTTTAAAATAAATCATAAAGGGGGTGCCTGGGTGGCTTAGTCGGTTCAGCGTCTGACTTTCGCTTAGGTCATGATCTCGCGGTTTGTGGGTTCGAGCCCCGCGTCGGGCTCTGTGCTAACTGCCAGCTCAGAGCCTGGAGCCTATTTCAGAGTCTGTGTCTCCCTCTCTCTCTGTCCCTCCCCTGCTCACGCTGTCTCTCTCTCTCTCCTAGAAATAAATAAAAAATATTTTAAATAAATAAATAAATAAATAAATAAATAAATCATAAAGACTGTGGCCTGGCATTCACAGGCAGAGAAGGTGCCAGGGGCCAAAGTGACAGCTTGCTTCCACGCAGACAAGGCCAATCCTCCCACCTGGCGGCCCATTCCATGGTCTGCTCACACCAGCATTACGCTTTTCACTCGGTGTTCTTGGGACACAGGACTTACATGGAAATAAAATTTTATCTTTACTATCATTAACTTGAAAACACAATGTAAAAATTCATTCTCTTATGAATATAGCAACCAACCACATTAGTATGGACAGTATGTGACTTTGTCACTATTAAAAGCCATAAATATTTTCATATAATAGTTCTTGCATGTATACTGAAATGTCATTTACACTTACCACTAGTTTGAATTTATCATAGCTATTAGGCACCCTGCTAAAATGTATTACTTAATGCATTAATAAGATTCAAGTGCATTTTTATTACAAATCAGTTTTTACTATTTTGATAACTACATTCCAGTCTAATTGATTTCCTTTGTAATCTCACATATTTTACTTTATGCAATTAAAAATGTCCTTCTGGGAAGGGGCCTACTGAGATGCTAGTTGGACATCTAAGTGATACCGAGACCAAGAGTCCATGAGACACACCTTAAAAATGGTTACCAACCCTACTTTAGCTAGCAAGAATTGCTGGGCCCGGAGGAACAGATCACATCAGAAGCCTTGTAAGATATGCAACATCCTGGAAAGAGTCAGAAAAATGTGCCAAACCGAGGGAAAAGAACAGAAATGAGGATTAAAGTGAGAGCGTGGAGCCCAAAGTTTAGAACTAAGCAACATAAAGAGGTCAAGGATGAAACACTGGTGGGAAGTGAAGTTCAGAGCAACTGCCAAGAGTACCAGCTAGTGTTTTAGTCAGCAGGAGCAAGGTGGTGACATAAAGCAGAGACACTATTTGCCATGGTCCCAGAAACCACTACGCTGCAAAAGCCAATAGTCAATTCTGCATCCTCATCTTTCATGATGTATTTGCAGTATCCGACCCACTAGATTCCACTCTCCTTGAAACCCTTTTCTTCACTTGGCCTCAGGGAAACTTCCCATATTATTGGCTGCAACTTCTCAGTCCCATTTGCTAGAGTCCCTTCATCTCTCCCATTTCTAACGGCTGAAATCTTCCAAAGTTCAATCCTCCGACTTCCCTTTTCTATCTATATTTACTCCTTTAGTGATCAACTAGTCTCATGGCTAATAACTCCAAAATCTGTATCCCCAAACCCTGACATTCCCCACCTACCACCACAAGGAAATTCACATTTCAGTATACTGCTACCTACTCGGTACCACTTAGATGTCCAACTAGCATCTCACACATAACATGCCCAAAACTGAGCTCTTGATCTTCCCCTCCAAAACCACCTCTCTTTCATTTTCAGTAAATGACAAAACTATTCACCAGCTGCTCTGGCCAAAACCCTTGGCATCATCATCCTCAACTCCTCTCTTTCACTCACATCCCACATTTGATCAATTAGCAAATCCTGTTGGCTCCACTTTCAAAATATGCCTGAAATACAATGACTTTGTATATTCTCCACACTGCTACTCATGTCAAAGCCTGGACTAAGGCAGTAGCTTCTTAACCAATCTCCTCAGTTCTACTCTTTCCCTCTGAACTTTCCTTATCTTCCCCCCGAGTCTGTTTTCCATATTGTAGCATGATGAACCCTTTAAACTGTTCAGACAGATCATGTCACTTCTCCTCTGAAAACCTGGATCCCTTCCCTCATTCATAATAAAATCCAAAGTCCTTATATCTCGGTCTACAAGGTCTCTCACGTGACCTGGCTATCCTAGACCTTTCTGATCTTATCTCCTGCCACTTCTCCTTTCCCAAAAGGAAATTGAAACACAGTAAACACCCATAGCAAATTATCATGCTACTATATAATATACTTAAAACAGAATGCTGTTTGTTCTATGTATGCCTCTTAGTCCCAGGCCCATCCAGAACTCATATTCCCCTCTGTTGACATGCAGGATGATTTTCCAAATGACATGCTCTAACAAGGATAGTTGGAATGTAACTGAGACTCTTCTGCACACTGTTTCGAAGAAGAAAAAAAAAAAAGGTTGTACTGTGTTTGTGAAATACTAACATACAATCTTCTTATATAAACATCAGCAGAAAAAACATTGTCGAGACATATGCACATTCCTTGAAATTTGGGCATAAAAAACAAGAGGCATTAAATGACAAAACCAAACTATAAAAACTTGGGCAAAGTGTGCACGTATCTTTAAAGGTGGTTAACTCTTTTTAAAAAAATTTTTTTTAATTTCTGAGAGAGAGAGAGACAGAGAGAGAGGGAGAGGGAGAGAGAGAGCGTGAGCAGGGGAGGGTCAGAGAGAGGGAGACACAGAATCTGAAGAATCTGAAGAAGACTCCATGCTCTGAGCTAGCTGTCAGCACAGAGCCCGACGCAGGGCTCGAACCCACGAACCGTGAGATCATGACCTGAGCCGAAGTCGGACGCTTAACTGACTGAGCCACCCAGGCGCCCCTAAAGGTGGTTAACTCTTTATGTTGTAATAAAAGTGTGGCATTCTGCGCACTGGGAAGATCATTCCTCAACATGCACATCTGAGATGGGGGTTTGCATTATTTAAAGTAGAATATGAAGTGGGCCCCTCTTAAGCACCTTCTAAACTCAATAGCTAGTTGCCTGTCACCTCAGAAAGAAAGATTTGAGGGTTTTAAAATGAAGGTTTCGAAGTCACAGAGATGAAAGATACAGCACAAAGAACAGAGTTAGTAGTATTGTCATCGCATTGTACAGTGCCAGATGGTAGCTATACTTATGAGCACAGCACAGCGTACAGACTTCTTAAAGCACTATGTTGTACACCTGAACCTAACTTAACATTGTATGTCAACTATTCTTCAATAAAAATTAGTAAACTGTGCACCTGTTTAGATTTTTATTCAAAAGTATTTTCCAGATCTAACACTTTAGGTTGAAAGGAATATTTTTAAAAACTACACTCTTGAACTTATTAATGTATTTATTTAATAATGGGGAATTAACCTATGATCAAACTCTAACAGTTTAAAATAAAAAATAAGGGGCGCCTGGGTGGCTCAGTCAGTTAAGCGTCCGACTTTAGCTCTGGTCATGATCTCGCAGTTCGTGGGTTCGAGCCCCGCGTCGGGCTCTGTGCTGACTGCCAGCTCAGAGCCTGGAGCCTGTTTCGGATTCTGTGTCTCCCTCTCTCTCTGACCCTCCCCTGCTCACGCTCTGTCTGTCTCTCTCTCTCTCAGAAATAAATAAAACATTAAAAAAATGTTAATAAAATAAAGTTTTTAAATATTTTCTTATTTATTTTGAGAGAGAGCGTGCACGTGTACAAGTAGGAGAGGGGCAAGGCGTCAGGGAGAAAGAATCTTAAGCAGGCTCCATGCTCGCAACGCAGAGCCTGACATGGGACTCAATCCCACCAACCCTGAGATCACAACCTCAGCTGAAATCAAGAGTCGGACGCTTAACCGACTGAGCCACCTAGGTGCCCCCAAATATTTCTCTTTTAATAAATAAGTAAAATACACTCTCAAAATGGAACAAAAAAATAAAAAAAATAAAAATGAAGGTGTGAACTACAAAACTGGACAAGGGAAGAGCAACAGCCTCCACATAAGCACCACAGGCTTTCTGTGACCTACTCTAGGAGACCAAAAGCGGCAGCAGACACTGGCCAAAGTTTTACCAATTTGAGAATTCACAACAACCAAAGAACTGACCCAAAGCATATCTTATCAATGAAAACCTGTGAGTCTCTAATAGTACTCAAAAAAAGGGAGAAAAGTAAGACTTCTCTATCAGTTCCTGAAGTGTCTATTAAAACAGCTTCTTCAAAAATTGGTAATTACAACCAAAAAACCATGTATTTACCCTACTTTTAGAGCACTCAAACAGCCTTAGTTCTATCTAGTTCTACATTACAGAAGAATGCCAGCTAATACATGTTGAAGGTATTTTAGAATTCGGAAACATCATTTTGCAAACCCCACAAAACTGTTGATTCAGACAAGAGTCCCCGATTAGGTTAAAATCCTTAGGTGAATGGCTGATGGAAAGTTGTAAGTGCCCATGTGGCACTACACCGGTCACTGGTAGTTGCAGAGAGAACTACACAATAAGGAGGTCAACTCCCATCATCTTAATCCAGTGGCCAATCAGCATCATTATCAGCGGGCCAACCAGATAATAAATTCGGAGGTGATACAATATGAGATTCAGACATGACAGACATCAGTTTGGCATCTGAGCGAAAATACTTCCGTTACATCCACCACACCACTGAATATGATTTCCAGCTTACCGGAAATAGAGAAGACAGACGAACAAATAACAACGCAAAAAAGCAATCAGATCACCCAAAGTCATTCTGCAGAACAGATGGCTCATGTTCCTAATAAGTCAGTGTTATTACTATTTTAAAAAGACAAATTTAAGACAGAAGCTATGCTAGATTAAAAAAAAGGCCTGGGGTTGCCTGGCTGGTTCAGTTGGTATAGCAGGAGACTATTGATCTCGGGGTAGTGAGTTCAAGCCCCACACTGGGCATGGTGCCTACTTAACTTTTTTAAAAAAGTTTTTTAAAGTTTACTTATTTTGAGAGAGAGAGAGCACAAGCAGGGGAGGGACAGAGAGAGAGGGATAGAGAAAGAATCCCAAGCAGGCTCCACACTGTCAGCACAGAGCCCAACGTGAGGCTCAAACTCATGAACTGCGAAATCATGACCTGAGTCAAAACCAAGAGATGAAGGCCTAACTGACTCAGCCACCCACGTGTCCCTAAACAAATTTTTTTTTTAATTTTAAAGGACTTAAAGAAAATAACCAGATACAATATGCATACCAGGTTGTATATAAGTTTCAATAAACCAGATGAAAAAAATATTTGGGAAAGAACTAGAGAAATGTGAATATGGTAGAATTAGAGGAGATGAAAATCTATTGAAATGAAATAACTTAAAAAGCAGGCTATTGGGGCATGTGGGTGGCTCAGTCAGCTGAGCACATGACTCTTGATCTCAGGATTGTGAGTTCAAAACTCATGTTGGGCATGGAGCCTACTTGTAAAACAAAATAATAATAAAATTAAATTAAAATTAAAAAGCAGGGTAAAGACGAATATGAAAAAAATTTAAGAATATGAATAGCATGATTTCATGCTGGCTACATATACATGTACATAGATATGCATAAAAACAATCAGAATGATATATATTATGACATTAACAATGGTAATCCCCGAGTGACAGGATGAAATTTTTTCTTATTTTTGCTCATGTATTTTTTCTGATTTCCCAGGATTCCTACGAGGAATAAAAGGGCCTACCTCCAAGGCTAGCTTCCAGTATCCCTAGGAATAGTGGACCAGATAGGAAAACCAGGCTCAAGAGTAAAAAGCAAACAGAGGACTCCAACAGCACCCTCATGAACATAGCAGCATTCTTGAGGGGGAACTATCCATCCTCTTCTCCCTCTTGAGATCCTGTCCACAAAATGACCTTGGTGACAACTGTTAAGAGGCTCTGCTCTGCTAAGATACAACTGTTAGCTTAAATGTAGGGACAAATATTTCGACTCCATTCCTTTTGTTAATAAGTTCCAGTCCAAATGTATAAAGGCTTCTGAGAAAAGTACCTTGGAGAAGGCAGTGGAGACCAACCTCTAAGCAGTTTTACATTGCTTTTAGATCCTTTAGGATGCTGGAATAGGCCCCTGCACATAGTAGAACTTTTTTTTTTTATTTTAATTTATTTATTTCTAGGAGAGAGAGAGACAGCGTGAGCAGGGGAGGATCAGAGAGACAGGGAGACACAGACTCTGAAATAGGCTCCAGGCTCTGAGCTGGCAGTCAGCACAGAGCCCGACGCGGGGCTCGAACCCACGAACCACGAGATCATGACCTAAGCGAAAGTCGGACGCTTAACCGACTACGCCACCCAGGAACCCCACATAGTAGAACTTCTACATATATTTAATGATTGTTCTGAAATCTGGTCCTGTTTTCTAAAGGCATGAACAACCCTTCCAAATCAGTCTTCTGAAAACTTAATTACCCTACCAACCAGCACAATTCAAAGTATTGAAATAGATGCTAAAAAGCATCTGAACTCAATCAGTAATATAAAAAAAGAAACTAGGGGCACCTGGATGGCTCAGTCGGTTAAGCATCTGACCGGTTCTGGTTATGATCTCGTGGTCCATGAATTCAAACCCCGTGTCAGGCTCTGTGCTGACAGCTCAGAGCCCAGAGCCTGCTTCAGATTCTGTGTCTTCCTCTCTCTCTGCCCCTGCCCTGCCTCTCTCTCTCGCTTTCTCAAAAATAAGCATTAAAAACATTTTTAAAAAGAAATAAAACAGTCGCATTTTTGTTCATTCTCCACTAAGAGCAACAGGAAGACTTTCCAGCCCCAAGAATCCTGCTTGTACTGTTTTTTTAAGATTGATTGATTGATTGTAATCTCTACACCAACCTGGATCTTAAACTCACGAGCCTGTGATCAAGACTTGCATGCTCTGCTGACTGAGCCAGCCGGGCACCCCTCCTGCTTGTACTTCTTAAGTAACTGTCACTACAATTACTGTCTGAAAGAGACACTGAGCACGTAAGTCTAATTTTTTGGTTCTGCTCCCATTTACTGTTCTTTCAAGGCTCTTTTCCTTTTCACTCTAACAGGATTTTTTTTTTAAATGCCTGATCTTATAACAGGGCATGAAAATATACTGAGCCTTATCCAATACTTGGCCCAGAGGTTGATAAATTCTGGAATACGATCTCTGGGTTTTAATCACATCACTTGCAATAGCATTGCCAACTGCTCCCGGGATATCAGAGTCTATGGCGCGGCTGCAAAGACACGCACCTAGAGGGTTCAGAGTCTTACCAACCAACCACCTAACAAGGTCTATATTCCTGCTCCAAAGATCGAAAGACCATCCAACTGGTTAAACCCAACTTCATTCATCAATTCTCAATGTTTTACGCTTTCTCCAAATGAACTTAGTAAAAGAGACTGCACTGTTTTTAGAAATCTTAAGATTTATAAGACAGACTACTGATTTTTTAGATAACATACTTTAAGACATTATTAATGTTAGGTAAAGAACATGCAAGGGAAAATCTTTCTCTCTTAGGATTGGCTGCCTATTTACTGTTAAAATAAGATCTTCTTGTTGCTTCCAGCTAAGTAGAGCAGAAAATTAAACTTTTGCTGGGTTGTTTTAAACAGCTTTATGGAGATACAATTCATATACCAGAGAATTCATCCATTTAAAGTATAAAATTAATTTTTTTGGTTTATTCACAAAGCTGTGCAACCATTATCACAATCAATTTTAGAACAATTTTCTCCCTCTAAAAAGCAACCCAAGACCATTAACTCATTTTCTCCTTCTACACACACCTGACAACCACTCATCTAATATCTGTATATGTTCACTCTGGACATTTCTTATAAATGAAATCATAAAATATATGATCTTTGAAACTGATTTTCACCTAGCACAATGTTTGCAAGGTTCATTCAGGTTATAGAACGCATCAATTCATTCCTTTATATGACTAAATAATATTCCCATGTATAGATAACCACATTTTGTTTATCCATTTATCAACTGATGGGCATACGGATTGTTTCCACTTTACTAATATTATAAATAATGCTATTATGACATTCATACTTTTGTGTGGATGCTTGTTTTCATTTGTCTTAAATAGAACTGCTGGATCATATGGCACCTCTCTTCAACCTTTTAAGGAACTGCCAAGGTGTTTTCCAAAGTGGCTACGTCACTTTACAATTCTACCAGCAGTATATAAGGATTCCTCTGGCTGTTTTCCAAATAGAATGAACCTTGAAGCCAGACCTAGATACAGTTCAGTCATTTACTGAATGTCACCTTAAACAAGTCACTTAACATATCATATGCCTTTTTTCCTCTATAAAATGGAAATAATAATAAGGTCTACTTTACTTACATCTACTTCAAAGTTGTTCTGAAGGCTATTTATTTTTGAGAGAGAGTGCGCAAGTGAACGGGGCGGGGGGGAGGGTAGAGGAGAGAGAGAGAGTGTAGAGCCCGGAGCAGAATTCAAATTCACCAACTGTGAGATCATGACCTGAGCCAAAGTCAGATGCTTAACTGACTGAGCCACCTGTATGCCCTTCTGAGGGTTACTACTAAGATTAAATGAGTGAAAATATTTATAGCACAGTGCCTGGCACATAGCAATTCAAGAAATGGTATTATAATTAATACTCTGTTCAAGCAAGGCTGCTGATTTGCCTGTGAGACATTGCCTAACTCCTTAACTTTTGGCTAGAACTCTCTCATTGCACTCGTCAAACTGTAATTTTTTGGTTACGTGTCTGTCTCTCCAACCAGACCATAAGCTCCTTAATTTATCTTTTCATATTTTAGCATGAAGTACATTTTCCAGCTCATGACAGGCACTAAATAAATGCAGAGACAAAGGAAAGCTGAAAGGAACTACAAGAATGTAAAAAGAAAGGGGGGAAGAAAAAGGAGAGAGTTCGGAAAAGAAAGGCAAAAAAGCCTTCCTGATCATCCCCCTCTCCTCTCTGGTGTATACTCCAGTCAGTTCCTCTCCTCTCCCAGCCTCAGTAAGATTTAATTACGTCTTCCTCCTTTCTCCCACACAAGCTGCTTACGCCTCATAACATGTCTTGTATGTAACAGTTAAATACTGATAAATTCAATTTCCCCTGCTGGACTACATTTTCCGTGGAGTCAGAGATTTACCCTTATTCATCTTTATTACCCCTGTACAGCCTAATGCCAAGTCTTGTTCACAGCAAGACCTACTAAAAAAGTTTACTGAATACATAATGACTTTGTACAATTGAGCAACTCTCATTTTATGCCTAACGAAAAGGAATCAACCATGGGAAACAAGGAGTATACTACAACTGAATAGGTACTACAAGACACAGCTAGGGAAGCAGGCTTTCTTCTTCTACTTCAGGTTGTAATTCTTGAATGGTCCATTCTATAAAGAGAGCCCTGAGCATTTCTGAGTACCTACTGTGTACCAGACACCTGTGTGCAAGATACTGCAGAAAGCAAGCAAGCTCCCGGCTCTTTAGCACTTACAGCTCAGTAGAGAGCACTTACCTTCTATCCTGAAAGTTCTAATCTTATTCCTACTCCAGAAATTTCATCAGTGCAATGGCTTCATTCATTCAATATTCATCAAACCCCCATTATGTGTCAGGTCTATCCCAGGCATCAGGAACATGGGAATAAATAACAAAATCTCTGCCCTTTCATTTATCTTCTATTTTAACCTATCCTATAAAGATGCATTTCCCAGTCAATAATTCTGTGAAATACCAGCATGTAATGATAACACATAGATTAAATTTAAAAAGTAAAACAGAATGAAATGGTTTATGATTAAAAAAAACTCCATTACCCTGGTCCCCGCCCTTCCTTCCCAGAGGCAAGTATCCTCAAATCTTCTAGGCATTACCGCTAGCACCGCTCTCAACTTCTCTAAGTAATTTGCTTATATGACTATTTCCTGGTTATCAATTCTATGAATTTATCAGAATTCTGCCATGCTACTCTTTCATCCCTCCTATTCTACCTCCCCCTCATCCAGTCCTCCAACTGAGCCACCCAGGTGTCCCAAAACACATATCCTTTCAACCAGATATTCCAAATAGCACATTTTGTATCTGTATCAAAATAATGATCACTGAAATTTTAGAAATGGGTAAGATCTCTTGAGAAACTATAGCTAGAGAAAAGCAAATGGCCAAGAGGCAAAATTGTTTGAATAGTGAAATGTATAGGAAGGGGTGAGGAATAGTAGTTAATAAAGGGGACAAAGGAAGAAAAGGAGACAGAAGAAAATAAAAACAAGGACTGTGGGAGGAGCAAAGAGGAAGTGACTGATTTGATCAATTTCCTTACATTTTAACAAGATGCTAAGTAGTAAACGGAATGGCTCTCCACTCTTTATTTTTCTCTATTTGAGTGGAAATATGAGGACTTTAGAAAGAAAGGAGTAAAATTCAATATCCAGAGCATCTCCTTATTCTTTGTAAGGGGACATAAAGAGAATGCAGAAAGTGTGAATCCAAACAAAAATATGGCCTGAATGCAATTCATTTCTCGCACTGTAAAATAAGTAATCTCACTGGTGTTACTAGGCATTCTCTTCTAATTCAGCTTTAAATTCATCCAAGTTTGGGGAGCCTGACTGGCTCAGCTGGTGGAACATGAGACTCCTAATCTTGGGGTTGCAAGTTTGAGTATCATATTAGGTATAGAGGTTACTTAAAAATAAAAACATTAAATTAATGAATTAATTATCTCCCAACAAATAAGAGCCCTGGACCTGATGGCTTCCCTGGGGAATTCTACCAGACATTTAAAACAGAATTAATCCCAATTCTTCTCAAGCTATTCCAAAAAATAGAAATCNAGCACTGAGTGTTATGTGGAAACTAATTTGACAACAAACTATTTGTAAAAAAAAAAAATTAATGAATTAATTAATCCAACTCTTGACTTTCTTATCTATTCATTACATCCCGTTTTACCAGGGGTAAAGGTGAACTTCAACAAAGAGGATTTCAATTTTTTTTTAATTTTTTAAAATGTTTTATTTATTTCTGAGAGAGACAGAGAGAGAGACAGCATGAGCAGGGGAGGGTCAGAGAGAGAGGGAGTTACAGAATCGGAAGCAGGCTCCAGGCTCTGAGCTAGCTGTCAGCACACAGCCCAACACGGGGCCCAAACCCACTAACCAGGAGATCATGACCTGAGCCGAAGTCGGACGCTTAACCAACTGAGCCTCCCAGGCACCCCAAGGATTTCAGACACTGAACAGAAAATGCCAGGTACGTAGACGCTAAGCGTGCGTGATCATCTAACTACTATTTATGATAAGCAAACATAGTAACATAATATACTTCTTTTACACTTCAGTTCTTATAAATTCAAATCTTGGGGCTAAAGCACTTGAAATCTCTAACATCTCTCCTAAATGAAAAGTGAAATTACTGCTATGAATTTTAGTACAGACACAACATTGATATTCATATATAATATTATATTCAACAGTATGAAAAGGCTTGATAAGAAAAAATTCTCACTTTTCCAGGGTCATAAATAAAGTATTAAAGAACAGTAACTTGAGAGGAGCCAAGATGGTGAAACAGCATGGAAGCTATTTTTGCCTCGTGTATCCCTCAAATACAGCCAGATCAACAGTAACCATCCTGCACACCTAAAAAAATGATTTGAGGATTAACACAACAACCTGAACCACAGAACTCAGCAGGTACAGTTTCTCATGGAGACATGAACTCAGGGAGAGAGAAGCTGCGGAGGGCAGGGAGCTGTTTCTACTTGCAGAGAGAGGATGGAGACGGGGGGAGAGTATGGGAAAAGCACGCCCCCGCCCCCAAAAGTAGCTGGAGAGAAAATGCAGTAGTAGAAACAGCCACAGGGACTGAACTAAAAAGGGAGAAAAGTAGAAGGATAGGGTTTAAATTCCATTAAGACTCTATACACAGGGGGATCACAGAGTCTGCAACTCCACAGCTTGAAACCTGGCAGTGCTCTGATGGGAAGAGCGAATCCCCAAGAGCAGAGTAAAGTCCAGGGGAGTCCTCAGGCCACACGAGGAGAGGGAGTTCCCCTACTGGGAGAGCATTGGTAGGGGTGGTACAGCCACCCCACACACAAAGGTTCCCAGCAGACCCCAGAAAACAACCACATTCGCTGGTGCTGGAACAAAGACGTTAAGGGTAAAGCCTGGTGCCAGATGAGTGTTGTGATTTTCCATAATGCCTGAAACACTGCTGTTACACGATCAACTGAACTTTTTCTGGGGCTGGCTAGGACCCAGCCGCAGTCTCTGGGCATCAGCAGCAGCAGGGTCCCACGAACGTTCCTGGGTACAGCCAGAATGGGCCATTGCTCCGTGAGACCCTCCTCCAGAAGTTCTGAGAGGGCCAAAGCCGCAGTCCCTTTTAAGTGAGGGGTCAGGAAACACAGTGCATCTGAGATAACACTCAGGAGGGAGGGGTCACCTGGCAACATGATGGCTTGGTCACAGACAGTGTAAAAGCCGGGAGTGGACAGAAGCCAGAGACAAAGGACAAGTGTGCAACTGCCGGTCGGGAAGAGCACAGAGTTTGAATATTAGAGACTGGGTAGCTGGGGATACCATTTTCACCCCACGGCATGAGCAGAAACACCTACAAGCGCCACAACAATCCACCAGAGTAAGCCAAGCAGCGCCATCTAGTGGAGAATGGAGCCATTACACTAAGCTCCACCAAACTGTGCCAACCTGGATCTTCAGAAACACAAGTCTCTCCACCTGCTTAGTTTACGGACTATAAAGTGCTTCAGTTTGACTTCTAGGGAACGATGTAATTTCAATCCTATTTCATTCTGTTTGCGGGTCCATCTATTCAATTTTTTTTTCATTACTTTTTATTGATTACAGAAAGAAAAAATTATTTTTATTTTCAATTTTTATTAAACATATTTTTAAATTTTTTTCTACTATAGTTTTTACTTTTTTGTAAAATTTTCAAATTCTATTTTACTCCCATCATTTCATTTTATTCTATTTCATTGCATTCATTTTCATTGTACTCATTTTTTCAAATTTTCAAATGTGTTCCTTTTTTTCCTCTAATCTATCAAACTCCTTCCAACACCCAGACTAAAACATGCCTAGGATCTAGCATCATTTATTTGATTTGTGTGTGTGTGTGCTGTTTTTAATTTTTTAAATTATTTTTACCTTATTTTCTCTTCTTCCTTCAAATTGACAAAATGAAGGAATTCACCCCAAAAGAAAGGGCAGGAAGAAACGACAGTCAAGGAGTTAATCAATGCAGATACAAGCAAGATGTCTGAACCAGAATTTAGAATCACAATAATAAGAATACTAGCTGGGGTCGAAAATAATTTAGAATCCCTTTCTGTGGAGATAAAAGAAGTAAAATCTAGTCAGGATGAAATAAAAAATGCTCTAACTGAGCTGCAATCTCAAATGCATGCCACAGCAGCAAGGATGGATGAGGCAAAGCAGTGAATCAACAATACAGAGGATAAGCTTATGGAGAATAATGAAAAGCAGAAAAAAAGAGCAAGACAAAGGCAAAAGAGCACAATTTAAGAATTAGAGAAATCAGTGACTCACTAAAAAGTAACAACATCAGAATCATAGAGGTCCCAGAAGATGGAGAGAGAGAAAAAGGGGTAGAAGGGTTATGTGAGCAAATCATAGTAGAAAACCTTCCCAACCTAGTGAAAGACACAGACATCAAAATCCAGGAAGCACAGACGACTCCCATTAGATCCAACAAAAATCAACCATCAACAAGGCGTATCATAGTCAAATTCACAAAATACTCAGGCAAAGAAAGAATCATGAAAGCACCAAAGGGAAAAAAGTCCTTAACCTACAAGGGAAGACAGATCAGGTTTGCAGCAAACCTATCCACAGAAACTTGCCAGGCCAGAAAGGAGTGGCAGGAAATATTCAATATGCTGAATCAGAAAAATATGCAGCCAAGAATTCTTTATCCCGGAAGGCTGTAATTCAGAACAGAAGGAGATATTAAAAGTTTCCCAGACAAACAAAAATTAAAGGAGTTTTTGACCACTAAACCAGCCTTGCAAGAAATGTTAAGGGGAACATTCTGAGGGGAGAAATAACAAAAAAAAAAAAAAAAAAAAAAAAAGCAAAAAAACCCAGGAAGAAACAAAAAACACCACCA
>NW_027528859.1:4588562-4633448 GCF_008692635.1 Crocuta crocuta | reverse complement strand
TGGGGGGGAAAAAAAAAAAAAAAAAAAAAAAAAAAAAAAGCAACAAAGACCAGGAAGGAACAAAGAACATCACCAGACACATAATGGCAAAAAATTCATATCTTTCAGTACCAACTCTAAATGTCAATGGACTAAACACTCCAATCAAAAGACACAGATAGGGTAACAGAATGGATAAGAAAACAAAATCCATCTAAGTGTTGTTTACAAGAGACCCACTTGAGACCTAAAGATACCTTCAGATGGAAAGTAAGGGGATGGAGAACCATCTATCATGCTAATGGTCAGCAAAAGAAAGCCTGAGTAGCCATATTCATATGAGACAATCTAGACTTTAAAATAAAGACTGTAACAAGAAATGAATAAGGACATTATATCACAATTAAGGAGTCTATCCACCAAGAAGATCTAACAATTGTAAACAGATCTAACAATTGTAAACATAAGCTCCAAATGTGGGACACCCAAATATATAAACCAATTAATCACAAACATAAAGAAATTCATTGACAATAATACAAAAATAGTAGGGGACTTCAACACCCCACTTACAGCAATGGACAGAGCATCTAAACAGAAAAACAACAAGGAAACAATGGCTTCGAATGACACGCTGGACCAGATGGACTTAACAGATATATTCAGAACACTTCATCCTAGAGCAGCAGAATATACATTCTTCTCCAGTGCACATGGAACGTTCTCCAGAATAGATCACATGTGGGGACACAAATCAGCCCTCAATAAGTACAAAAAGATTGAGATCACACCGTGCATATTTTCAGACCACAACCGCTATGAAACTCAAAATCAACCACAAGAAAAAATTTGGAAAGGTAACAAATACTTGGAGACTAAAGAACATCGTACTAAAGAATGAATGGACTAACCAAGAAGGTAAAGAGGAAGTTA
The DNA here is from genome assembly GCF_008692635.1 of Crocuta crocuta. Classification (NCBI taxonomy): domain Eukaryota; kingdom Metazoa; phylum Chordata; class Mammalia; order Carnivora; family Hyaenidae; genus Crocuta; species Crocuta crocuta. Next base: position 4,632,536 of record NW_027528859.1, on the reverse strand, counting down.
AAAAGTACGTGGAAGCCAATGAAAATGGTAACATCACAGCCCAAAACTTCTGGGACACAGCAAAGTGGTCATAATAATAAAGTATTTAGCAATCCAGGCCTTCCTAAAGAAGGAAGAAAGGTCTGAGCTGGAAAAATAACAGCAAATAAAACCCCAAACCAGCAGAAGACAGGAAATAATAAAGATAAGAGCAGAAATCAATGCTATCAAAACCAAAAGAGGGAACAGATCAATGAAACCAGAAGCTTGTTCTTTGAAAGAATTAACAAAATTGATAAACCACTAGCCAGTTTGATGAAAAAGGAAAGGACCCAAATAAATAAAATCAAGAATGAAAGAGGAGAGATAAAAACCAATACTGCAGAAATACAAACAAAAATGAGAATATTATGAGCAATTATATGCCAATAAATTGGACAATCTGGAAGAAATGGACAAATTCCTAGAAACTGAATTTCTGAATTTCACCAAAACTGAAATAGGAAAAAAATAGAAAATTTGAACAGACCCATAACCATTAAAGAAACTGAATTAGTAATCAAAAATCTCCCAAAAAAACAAGAGTCCAGGGCCAGATGGCTTCCCAGGGAAATTCTATCAAACATTCAAGGAAGAGTTAACACCTATTCTCTTGAAACTGTTCCAAAAAACAGAAATGGAAGGAGAACTTCCAAACTCTATCTATGAAGCGAGCATTACCCTTGATTTCAAAACCACTCAAAGACCCCACTAAAAAGAACTATAGACCTATTTCCCTGATGAACATGAATGCAAAAATCTTCAACAAGATATTAGACAACCAGATCCAACAATACATTAAAAAAATTATTCACACCGACCAAGTGGGGTTTATACCTGGAATGCAGAGCTGGTTCAATATCTGCAAAACAATCAATGTGGTGATTCATCACATCGATAAAAGAACGGATAAGAACCACATGATCCTCTCAATAGATGCAGAGAAAGCATTTGACAAAATACAGAATCCTTGTTTTGATAAAAACCCTCAAGAAAGTAGGGATAGAAGGATCACACGTCAAGATCATAGAGCCATATATGAAAGACCCGATGCTAATATCATCTCAATGGGGAAAAACTGAGAGCTTTCCCCCTATGGTCAGGAACAAGGCAGGGATGTCCACTCTCACCACTGTTACTGGAAGTCAACATAATATTGGAAGTCTTAGCCTCAGCAATCAGACAACACAAAGAAATAAAAGGTATCCAAATTGGCCGGGAGGAGGTCAAACTTTTACTCTTTGCAGATGACACAATATTCTATATGGAAAACCCAAAAGATTCCACCAAAAAACTGCTAGAACCTATCCAGGAATTCAGCAAAGTTGCAGGATATAAAATCAATGCACAGAAATGGGTTACATTCCTATACAGCAACAATGAAGCAACAGAAAGAGAAATCAAGGCATCGATCCCATTTACAATTACACCAAAAACCATAAAATACCTAGGAATAAATCTAACCAAAGAGGTGAAAACTCGACACACCGAAAACTATAGAAAGCTTATGACAGAAACTGAAGAAGACACAAAAAAAAAGGAAAATATTCCCTGCTCCTGGATAGAAGAACAAATATTGTTAAAATGTCAAAACTACCCAAAGCAATCTATATATTCAATGCAATACCTATCAAAGTAACACCAGCATTCTTCAGAGCCAGAACAAACAATCATAAAATTTGTATGGAACCAGAAAAGCCCCCGAATAGCCAAAGCAATCTTGAAAAAGAAAACCAAAGCAGATGGCTTCACAATCCCAGACTTCAAGCTTTGCTACAAAGCTGTAATCATCAACAGTATGGTACTGGCACAAAAAAAGACACTCAGATCAATGGAACAGAATAGAAAACCCAGAGATGGACCCACAAACGTATGGGCCAACTAATCTTTGACAAAGCAGGAAAGAATATCCAATGGAATAAAGACAGTCTTTTCAGCAAGTGGTGCTGAGAAAACTGGACAGCAACATGCAGAAAAATGAACCTGGACCACTTTCTCACACCATACACAAAAATAAACTCAAAATGGATGAAAGACCTAAATGTTCTTCAGGAGCCCATCAAAATCCTCGAGGAGAAAACAGGCAAAAAGCTCTTTGACCTAGGCTGCAGCAACTTCTTACTCAACACATCTCCATCTCCAGAGGCAAGGGAAATAAAAGTAAAAATGAACTATTGGGATCTCATCAAGCTAAAAAACTTCCACACAGAGAAGAAAACAATCAGAAAAACTAAAAGACAACCGATGGAGTGGGAGAAGTTATTTGCAAACGACCTATCAGATAAAAAGTTAGTATCCAAAATCCTTAAAGAACTTATCAAACTCAACACCCAAAAAACAAATAATCCAGGGGCGCCTGGGTGGCTCAGTCGGTTGAGTGTCTGGCTTCGGCTCGGGTCGTGATCTCACGGTTCGTGGGTTCGGGCCCCACATCGGGCTCTGTGCTGGCAGCTCAGAGCATGCTTTGGATTCTGTGTCTCCTTCTCTCTGTCCCTCCCCCACTCACTCTCTGTCTCTCTCTCACAGAATAAGATAAAGACATTTAAAAAAATTAAAAAACAAAACAAAAAACAAAACAAAACAAAAAAAAACAAATAATCCAGTGAAGAAATGGGCAAAAGACGTGAATATACATTTCTCCAAAGAAGACATCCAGATGGCCAACCAACACATGAAAAAATGCTCAACATCACTCATCATCAGGGAAAAGAATAAAAACCCCAAGGAGATACCACCTCACACCTGTCAGAACGGCTAACGTTAACAACTCAGGCAACAGCAGATGTTGGCAAGGATGCAGAGAAAGAGGAAAGCTTTTGTATTGCTAGTGGGAATGCAAACGGGTACAGCCACTCTGGCAAACAGTATGAAGATTCCTCAAAAAGTTCAAAATAGAACTACCCTAAGGCCTAGCAATGCACTACTAGGTATTTACCCAGGGGATACAGGTGTGCTGTTTCAAAGGGGCACATGCACCCCAATGTTTATAGCAGCACTATCAACAATAGCCAAAGTATATGGAAAGAGCCCAAATGTCCACCGATGGACGAATGGAAAAGAAGATGTGGTGTGTATATGGAGAATTACTCAGCAATCAAAAAAAATAAAATCTTGCCATTTGCAAGTACACGGATGTAACTAGAGAGTATTATGCTAAGTGAAGTTAGTCGGAGAAAGACAAATATCATATGACTTCACTCATGAGAAATCTAAGATACAAAACAGATGAGCATAAGGGAAGGGAAGCAAAAATAATATAAAAACAGGAAGGGTGATAAAACATGAGGCTCTTAAATACAGAGAACATGGGGCGCCTGGGTGGCTTAGTCGGTTAAGCGTCCGACTTTCGCTTAGGTCATGATCTCGCGGTTCATGGGTTCGAGCCCCGCGTCGGGCTCTGTGCTGACTGCCAGCTCAGAGCCTGGAGCCTGTTTCAGTCTGTGACTCCCTCTCTCTCTGACCTTCCCCTGCTCAAGCTGTCTCTCTCTCTCTCCTAGAAATAAATAAAACATTAAAAAAAAAATTTAAAAAAAAATACAGAGAACAAACAGAGGCTTGCTGGAAGGGTTGTGGGAGAAGGGATGGACTAATGGGTAACGGGAATTAAGGAATCTACTCCTGAAATCACTGTTGCACTGTATGCTAATTAACTCTGATGTAAATTTTTTTTTGTTTTTGTTTGTTTGTTTTTTAATTTCTAGGGGGGAGAGAGAGAGAGAGACAGCGTGAGCAGGGGAGGGTCAGAGAGAGAGGGAGTCACAGACTGAAACAGGGTCCAGGCTCTGAGCCGGCAGTCAGCACAGAGCCCGACGCGGGGCCCGAACCCACGAACTGCGAGATCATGACCTAAGCGAAAGTCGGACGCTTAACTGACTAAGCCACCCAGGCGCCCCTGATGTAAATTTTTTTAAAGGAAAATAAAAATGAATAATATAAAATGGATAACCATCCATCTTCTAGCCTTGCCATGGCAACCTAGTCTATTTATCTTTGAAGTTTATATCCGGACTTGTTAGTTCTGAGACAGAGCAGTTTTCTGCCACCAGAGAAGCAAAAGGTCCCTCTTTGCTGCCCCTATGCAGACACGCACTCAGGAAGCAAGTAGGATACCAGTGACCACTTAACAAGGTCACACAGGCTACAGTGGCAGGCAGCTAGCCCTTCATTCGCCCTCCTGGCATTTGAACAAAGCAGGGCAGGTAGAGTGAGCGAATCCAAGTATCAATCTTACTATCAAAAATGCCACTTCTCACTCATCATCAGTTGAGTCAATATATACACTATGCTTTTTTCTTCCTCAACAAATCTTGCAATTAAAATATCTTCTTCTTGGTTATCGGTGGTGATGCCAGTTGAGTCCAAATATAAATCCCAGTAAATAAAACCTACACAGGAAAATCTCCCCAAACCTAGCCAGTTATACGGTTATTGGTACCTTCACCTAACATTATTCACACATCTTTGGGGTGTGAAATGTTTATCCCCTATCTGGGGAACTAATCCTTTTCACCTGAGCTCACAGCAGTCTAAGGGCAACACTCTAAAAACCGGTGTTCCCTCATCACCTGATGTGTGGTAAGCCAATCAATGATACTAGCTGAGAACCTGAATTTGGCGCTGGGAGGAAAAAGGCAGCAGAAACCTGGCTCCATCTTCAGGCAGCTTTCAACCTCAGAAGGGAAACACATCCTAAACTATCAGAGAAGCCTAAAATACTTTGTCAAGATGGTTCACTTCAGACTGTAAGTACAAAGACAATCCAGGTGAGTGGTTTTTAACAGATCCTCACAGCAGTCCAGGATACTCAAAGAGTCAGAATTCACTACTCTAAAACAAAGTGTTCCAGATTCCTCCCTCCATCCCTCACTCCAATACATGCAAACAGGAAGAGCTTCAGTCCAGAGTAGAGCTTTCAAGGAGTTAAGCAAAAGGCCTAAAGGTAGGAAAGCTCACTCACTCTCCAAAACAATTACTTCCACAAAACCAAAGAGGTATGGGATGGGGGAAGTGTCAAGGCCATTCCACACACTGGGGGAAAAACAAACAAACAAGCAAACAAACCTCCCTCTCACTCAGCCTGCTAGGTAAGAGGACTGGCATCTTCCTCCACTTGGGCAGAGAGGCCCTCTCTCCTGCTCTCACTACCTTAGAGGGCCACTGGCCTGGGAGAGGGCAAAGCAATAGGCAGGTAAAGTTTCACAACACAGACATGAAAAGCAAAGAATTAATGTTAGACAGTGTTCTCTCAGCCTTGAATATGGCTACACAGACATTTATATCAAAGATTCTCTAACAAAAACTAGAAGAAACAGGAGATAAAATGAGCCACTGGGGCCACTTCCCAGTGCCACACTNGGGGGGCTACAGAAGTAAAAATACACAGAAGCCAATTTTTATACATAAAATATTAAAATTATATTCAAGCTAATTCTAACATCACTGCCAAAAAAACCCCCATTTACTTGCTAATTAACATATTTAAATCTAAAAATGAGAAGTGAAAAAGAAACAAGATTTTGCAATGAGACCAGCTTGGATTTTAATCCCTGTTCTTCCATTCTTAAACTGTGAGTCTTTGGGCATGTGAATTTTTTCTCCTCACCCGGAAAAGCATGTAACATCTCCTCTATGACATACACTGTTGCAAAGTTTATGACAAAAAATTTAGTGGGGCGCCTGGGTGGCTCAGTCGGTAAAGCATCTGACTTCAGCTCAGGTCATGATCTCATGGTCCATGGGTTCGAGCCCTGCATCGGGCTGTGGGCTGACAGCTTGGAGCCTGGAGCCTGCTTCGGATTCTGTGTCTCCCTCTCTCTCTGTTCCTCCCCCATTCATGCTCTGTCTCTCAAAAATAAATTAAAAAGTTTTAAAAAAATTAAAAAAAAAAAGAATTTAGTAATGTGCCTGGCACAAAAAGGGTTAATAAGTGGTTATTCTTCTAACATATCAATAGAAAGTTAGCACCAAACTCCTTTCTCCAGACTTCCAAAAACTGTCTGGCACAGTGTATAATCAGAAAAATCTTATCAGTATCCAACAGTAGGAAAGTGGTTAATTATTGTTATTTCTTCCTATCTCTTCATATGATCTACTTAATATACAGCTCTCCTAAAAGTTACTAACATAGAAAGGCCACCAAGATATATTAAGTGAAAAAAAGCAAGCTTCAGACCAATAAATATATATAATAAGGTGTAGTTTATCTGAAAATGTATACAAACTGTTAACATAATTACCCTTGAAAAGGATAATGGGACTGGGTGTTTGTTTATATATTTTTTATTGTTTGCATCTTCTACAACTACAAGCACTACCTGTATAATTAAAAGCTAATAACAAAGAGAAAGAAGTATTATTTGTATAACTAAAGTGACAATTACTCATACAAGCACTTACATAACCTCAGGCACTGATTTAACCTTTTTATCCAGAACTTTATGTTTCCTGCAGTAGCTTATGATCTGAAAGCTGTAAATCCCACAAGCTGACTTATTTTTGGTTCCACCTGCCAGCCAATCTAACATACCAAGGCAAAGCTGGGTGTGGCTCCTTTACCCAGGATGGTGACTAGGGGGTGGGGGAATGGCATGTTGGTATGGACAGGGAAGAAGATAGAAGAAATGATGAAAAAGGAAAAGCTCAATGGAAAAAGAGCACCTTTCTCTATTCCATACTGGAGTGATGTTACAAAATGGTCTTTGCCCAAGCTGGGGGGCACCTGTTGGGATATCTGTGTGTAATATAGCCAAGCTCCCCACGAATGTCAGCTGATAAGCAAAGATATAATTTATGTAACCTCATTTTTCAGGCTTTTTACCTGTTCAGAGTTACTGAACTGCTCTGCCAAATCTTTCTTAATATTGAAATTACATCATAAAGATGGATTCCAGAGCATCTTCTCTTATGTCATTTTATTTTACCAGACAGCACAAAAGTCTAACATACAATCAAAACACGCTCTTCAATAAAAGACTTGTACACCTCCTTCAGAAAGGGTTGCTCTGGGAAGTTAATGCTCAATGATGACTGCAAGTACATCTAAATTAGCCTGCAAAGCAGCCTTCTATTAAAACAAAAAATCATAGCTACTTAAGGAATGACCACTTTCAAGAAATATCATTTCCTAGTATATTAAGTCATTTGTATTTACAAACTGATTTACAGTGAACATTAGATTGTAGCCTATTAGCTGTAACACTGGATATTAGCCTGTTCTTAGACACTAATGAGAACATACTCTTTTACATATTATATTAAAACACCAATTCATAAAACTCCTTTCTAATACATTCCTTTAGCATTATCATTTCCCTACATAGAAACTATCAACTTGTTTTCTGCTACTTTTAAGATTAAAAAAGGCAAATTTGGGGTGCCTGGGTGGCTCAGTTGGCTAAGCGTCTGACTTCGGCTCAGGTCATGCATGATCTCACGGTTTTTAGGTTCGAGCCCCACATCGGGCTCTGTGCTGACAGCTAGCTCAGAGCCTGCAGCCTGCTTCACATCCTGTATCTCCCTCTCTCTCTGACCCTCCCCTGCTCACACTGTGTGTGTCTCTCTCTCAGAAATAAATAAAACATTTTAAAAAAAATTTTTTAAAGGCAAATTTGTCAATCAGGCCTTCAAAGTTCTATACGATCTGCTCTGACCAAACTTCCCAGGCTCACCACTACCAACATCATACCAAAGGCTTTGCTCAAGCCAGCTATCAACTTCTGGTTCTTAGAACTTCCCTTTGAAGACACCCAGATAGCTAACAGACACGAAAAAATGCTCAACATCACTCATCATCAGGGAAAAGAATTAAAACCCCAAGGAGGTACCACCTCACACCTGTTAGAACGGCTAACGTTAACAACTCAGGCAACAAGAGATGTTGGTGAGGATGCGGAGAAAGAGGGTCTCTTTTACACTGCTGGTGGGACTGCAAACTGGTGCAGCCACTCTAGCAAACAGTATGGAGATTCCTCAAAAAGTTCAAAATAGAACTACCCTACGGCCCAGCAATCGCACTACTAGGTATTTATCCAAGGGATACAGGTGTGCTGTTTCAAACAAGCATACACACCCCAATGTTTATAGCAGCACTATTAACAATAGCCAAAGTATATGGAAAGAGCCCAAATGTCCACCAAATGTCCACTGATGGATGAATGGATAAAGAAGATGTGGTGTGTATATATATATGTATATATATATATATACATACATACATATATACATACATATGATGGAGTATTGGGAATTAAAAAAAATGTAATCTTGCCATTTGCAACAATGTGGATGGAACTAGAGGGTACTATGCTAAGCAAAAGTAGACAGAAAGACAAATGTCATATGACTTCATTCTTGAGGAATTTAAGATACAAAGCAGAAGAACATACGGGAAGGGAAGCAAAAATAATATAAAAACAGGGAGGGTGACAAAACTGAAAGACTCTTAAAGAGAACTGAGGGTTGCTGGAGGGGCTGTGAGTGGGGGGCTAGGTTAAATGGGTAAAGGGCATTAAGAAAGACACTTGTTGGGATGGGCACTGGATGTTAATAGGGGATGAATCACTGGACTCTACTGAAATCATTACTGCACTATATACTAACTTGGATGTAAACTAAAAATAAATAAGAACTCACCTTTATCTGCCTGCATTTTCTCAAGTCAAAAACTCAAACCNTGCCATTTGCAACAATGTGGATGGAACTAGAGGGTACTATGCTAAGCAAAAGTAGACAGAAAGACAAATGTCATATGACTTCATTCTTGAGGAATTTAAGATACAAAGCAGAAGAACATACGGGAAGGGAAGCAAAAATAATATAAAAACAGGGAGGGTGACAAAACTGAAAGACTCTTAAAGAGAACTGAGGGTTGCTGGAGGGGCTGTGAGTGGGGGGCTAGGTTAAATGGGTAAAGGGCATTAAGAAAGACACTTGTTGGGATGGGCACTGGATGTTAATAGGGGATGAATCACTGGACTCTACTGAAATCATTACTGCACTATATACTAACTTGGATGTAAACTAAAAATAAATAAGAACTCACCTTTATCTGCCTGCATTTTCTCAAGTCAAAAACTCAAACCTCAAAAAAAAAAAAAAAACCAAAAAACTAGAAAAGATCATCTCCCTTAGGAACATTTTAGCAATATTTCTACTGGAGTTTAAGGATCAGTAAATGAAAATCCCTTCCAGCCGCTTTTAGAATAATTGAGAAATAAAAGGCAAATGGATGAAGATGAAACTGCTGGCTTTGTTATAGATTAAGCCCATATTTTTTTAAAAAAAAATTTAATGTTTATTTTTGAGAGAGACAGAGACAGAGCATGAGCAGGGGAGGGGCAGAGAGACAGGGAGACACAGAATACAAAGCCGGCTCCTGGCTCTGAGCTGTCAGCACAGAGCCCGACACAAGGCTTGAACCCACAAACCACAAGATTATGACCTAAGCTGAAATCAGATGTTCAACCGAGTCACCCAGGTGCCCCAACCCCATATTTTTTAAATGTATCTTAAAGGCATAGCAACAGTGTGCTTCCTAAAACTGTACCCCAGAAATGAGCCGTTTCATTCACCCAATCAGTCACAGTTGGAGAATCACTGTCTTCCTCACATGCAACTTGGAGCCTATTACTAGAAAACAGGCTAGAGGTGACTGCCTCCCAGGTAAGGGAAAGAGAGAAGGGACTGAGAGCTAGGCGTCACTAATTCCTTACCCAAATTCTCCTAAGATCCGTCATTCCTCCCATGGGACAAAGAGCATCCAAGGAAATTACATGGAGTAATGTTGCCTCCACATAGAAACATGAATCTAGGCTAAAGGAGGCTCCGAGGGTCCTACTCTTCAAATAATTGCTTGTATAATGTGATTATTATTTATCAAACATAGGCCTATGCCACTTCCTCTATAGATGCCTTAAAATATTACTTTTTTAAGTCTTTTACTATTTTTACTTACTGTTGTTTGTTATCTCCAAGTAGATTTTAAACTCCTAGCGGGTGGCACATTAAATGGACTGTCTTCAGGTATAGCAGTGGTAAGACTGAGTGGTAAGTGAGGACAGAAACACTATGAATCAGATGATCAAATCTCTCATGAACTGAGGTGAGCAGGATGACAGAAATGTCTGTGCCAAAAGTTTCAGTGGATGAACACAAACAAAGAGGCTATGGATATAAAAGGCAGTAGGGCATAAACCTCAAAGACAGGTTTCTACATAAAGGTGTTAAAGCAAAAGTGAAAAGATTCAAGAGTGAGGAAACTGTTGCCATATATTTACATAAAAAAGTCAACACATAACAATTCGATCTTTATTTTATATGTACAGTACAACATTCAGTGGGGCACAGAAGACTCCAGTGAAAACTGGGAATCACTAGAAGCAGATAAAAAGTCTTAATTAACATACATTGCTGGAAAATTATTTCAAGCCATCAAACCTCATAGACCAGAAAGCAACAAAAAGAATTTGATTAAAATGCAAAGAAGAAATGAACTCAAACATTAAAAGGCAAGCATAACAACTGAACTGAAGAAATTAAAAAAAAAAAAAAAAAGACTTAAGATGGCAAACAGACTTTTCCATCTGGTTTCTGTGACTGATGGGAGCAGAGGTGCTCAGGGAGAACATGTGGAGGGAGAGAAAAGAAGATCCCAGGTAAGAACCTGGTGAATGTAACAGGGAAGACCAAGGCTGCAAACTCAAATGCAGAGACCAGGTTGATTAACAAATGAGTGAAGTGCTCTAGATAGCGCCAAGTCAACTAAAGCGAGGGAGCGCCTCTCCCAGCTGAGCAGCTCTGAAGATCACTGCCACGGGGAAACGGCCACCCCGGGGCAGCGAGCAACTTTCCCCCTCAAAGAAGAAAAAAAGCCATACATTCAGATTCTTTATATAAAATGTGATATTTTTATTAATGGCAACTACTATACAAACTTTCAAAGCACTTTGAGGACCAAATAAAATATGTCACCAAACCAGATTTGACACAAAGATCGCCAATGTGCCGGTGCTAATTTGATACATGAACAAAACAAGGCAACCAAAGCACATGAAAAGGAATACTAAAAGGGATAGTGAATGCTCAGTGCAGACCAGTTCACTGCAGCCAAGAGAGAAGGATTTCAAGAACAGTGATAAACAGGAAGTTCAACCAGAAATCAAGACTGAAAACTGTCCAAAGAATCTGATTCACTAGAAATCCAATGAAGCTGAATAAAAGGCCTAAAGGGACAGTAAGCAGGCAGCTACTTTATAGCAAAATACTTCAGTTAACTGCCATTTTTGAGAACTCAAGGGGCCTATAGTCCAGAAAATCTTGCCAAACTAACAAAACTATCTATATATTCCTGGTTAAAATCAAATAGACCCTGGCTTTACAAAGACTACAACCACAGGTTAGCTTTTCAGAAGAAAAGTAAGTTAAAGAATAAAATTAGAATAAAGAAATACTCTTCACCCAAAATGCTGTTAGTACTCTTTTATTAAAATGAAAATTTAGCATAATTTCATACTACAGCTTTAAGAGCCATTCTCCTTCCTCTTCAAAGCCATCTCTGGAGACCATTGATGATACACTTTAGTGAATCCATTATCCCCACCCCACTTCCACCCTCTACCCCCAGCAAACTCTGCATAGCCCATAAAGGCTCAAATGTCTTAGGCTGACTTAGGGCATGCAGTGCGCCGCTAGGGTTCAGCATCCACAAGAGTGGACCCCCTCACTCTTCGCTACCGTGGGAGAGCAAGCACAATATGACATGATGCTTCCACCCCAGAATGACAGACAGGGTGCACACAAATAATGTGATTAGGAACACTTAAAGACAACTTATCAGTAAGAATCATCAAATATTAAAAGAACAGAAAAAACCCAGGTGGAGTGCAGTTAATCATGAAATGCTTTCTGAGAAACTCTGAACATGGGAGGGAAGTTGAACATGGTTAGGGAAACCGAAAAATAAAACAGGAATTAGACAGCATGGCCATGTGTCCCAAATTTTGAGACAATATGATTTCATGTAATTTTTTTTTCCTTTTTAATAATGGTTGTTAACTGCATAATTAAATGGACTCAATTCTCATTTGCTCCATTCTTTTCCTTTGTCAGACTTGATACGCAACTTGAGACTGGACAACAGGTTGCCATATATATCGAAGCAATGGAACCTACAACACTGTACAGTGATGCCTGAGAATAAATTAAGGAGCTGGGATGAGATGCAGTGTAAGCAGACAGCCTGTGCTAAGACAGGAGAGCCAAACCACAGACCAGAAAGATCTGAGGAGGGTGAGGGAGAGAACCCGCTGGTGAAAGACTCTCCTTAAGCAAGGAGGCACGTGTCTCTCTGAAAACCAGGCTACAATTCCTTAATCCAGGTTTTCAATTTAGTACTTCAGAGTGTCAGCTGATCTCAAAGAGTGTCACGAAACAGCAAAATACCAGCAGTGAATACTTTCCTTTACAAAAGCAACTCATAGCTTCAACATGTCACCTGAAATGACAGCCCAGGAAAAGAAGTTTTGAAATTCTTCTCCCCTCAACTCTCATCCAGGCTTGAACACTTCACCCTGAGATGGAACATGAGAGCCAGTCCCACTTACTACAACATTTAGGGACTGAATTGTCTGGTTCTCCCACACTCATTCTGCTCGAATCTAGTCCTTGTCTTCCTTCTTCCCCATCCCCCGAAGTTCTGGCTCTTGCACAGGAAATCCTAGCGAGCTTTGTGATGTGCTAAAAACCCTCATGCTGTTCTGTGAGGTCCACATGCAGACCAGGAACCTTCTCCTCATGGCTCAGGAGTTTCTCTGGGAGTTAGCCCTGCCCAAGTCCTAACTATATTAAAAACCTCCAGGCAGGACTTCTGGCCCTTTGACAAGTACAGACAGACTGGCAATGTTACACTGATTTTTTAATCACATGGAAGATTACTTTCTGTTCTTAGGAGTTTGAGGGCAAGGAGTTAATACATAGAGGTCATATACACAGTGAGGGTTTTCCAACAATCTCTAAAAGCTAACAACAATATGATCCTTTTTTTCTCCCCTGTGCTTTTAAAAAAATTTTTTGAGAATGGAAATGGTTGGAAACTAACTAGTTTTCCTTGTATTAAAATCAAAATATAATCTAAAAACTGTTCGTTAAGTTTAAACACAGGTCAAGTTAGATTGATTAAGCTCCTGTGATTGTGGCTAGGAATTCTGACTCCAGAGTCTCATCACTGTGGCTGAACAGCATGAGTTAGAAACTCCTCTATGCTGCCACAGACCTTTGCGTAACATGTCACAAAACATCACAATGCTTTGCTTCTCCTTCTAAACCAAGAGCTGCTTCACAGCAGAAGCCATACCTTACATGTTGTGATACGCTGAACCCAGCGTATCTCTGGGTACACAGTAGGTATTAAATAAATACTTCTGAATAGAGAGATAGGATATTCTTTATGAATTCAGGAGACACATTTCTACCTAAAGTTCTTCTATCTCTGAAGGATTCAAATTAGCAGTAAATAGCTACCTACCTCAAGCTCTCGATGTGTAGGCATTTGGTAATGTGATGCTACTAAATATAGATAAAATAGATAACTAAAGGGAGGAATAAGTCCCCAAAGAAACAAAGAAAATATACGTTTTTAACAGACTCTGAATTCTTGAGCCCTCTTAGCATACTTAGTATTCAAAATAACTATTGAATAAGCAACAGAAACGTAAACACAAAAAGGAAATAGTCTTGCCAACTACCATTTGCTTTCTATTTTCTTTCCAAACCCAATGACCTCAGGACCCAGGCCAAGAGGAAGCTTGAGATTTCAACACTCCAAAAATTTATTAACTGCATTAGAGATCTAAATAAAAATTTACTCGTGAACTCTGTAAATGGGGGTGTTTTCACTTATGCGCGTAACTACTGTCACGGGCAACCAAGGACAGCAGCTTCTGCCCTGTGAATTCTAACTAAAAGCATGGAAGGGGATGATTCTTCACTACAGTACTGAAACCTGCATACAGCTCAACATCTCTGAATGGCTGGAAAGAGCCTTTAAAGCTCATCAAATCCACCTCTGCCAGTTTACACTAAGGATAAAACTAAGACCGTCTGAGGGGAAATGACTTGCCCCAGGATTACAAAAAATTAATAACAGAAGAAGGGCAGAAGATCTTAACGTTGAGGCTAGTAATCTGCTACCCCAAACCATCTCCCGGTAGCTACGAGATCTGTGTTGTGATAAACTATATCTAAGTATTATGCAAGTACAAATGCAAATTGAAATGATCAAATATAGCAAAACCTTCCTAAGCAGGCTTCTCAGAAGAACTGCATATTCTAGTTGACTTAATTTTCTGGTTACCATAGGTTGGTTTTGATAACTGAACCTCACAATTATCAGGAAGAAGAACAGGAGAAAAGGGAAAAGTCAAAATGTATACTTGTCCTATCTCCAGACATACAAAGAGAGCCATCTTCTTTCTGATATACTTTCGCTATAAAGTAGTGATGGTCTAGCACAAGGCCCTACTGCTGGCTGACTAGCCGTACGGCACTGTTTAAGCCAACCTCTCTGGAACTCAGTTTTCACATCTTTAAAAAGAACAGGTTGAACTAAATAATGCAAGATCACTTCCAACTCTGAAACTCAGAACATTTAGAACACTAAGCATGCTTTCTTATAATTTACAATGTTCTCTAGAAAGTGCCTACATTTCTCCCCACTACAAAAAAAGTTCAGCGGTTTCTCAGGTTGAAACAGATCTAACAATAAACCAGTTGAAACCCTCAACTGATAACTAGATCTCCTCTACAAATACTCATAGCTCTGATGAATACTGCCTTTTTGGTTTATGAGAACTGCTCAGGGATTGTCCATGGTTTAAAACACTTACGGGCCCTACAATGCTGTGGGAGTAGGGGAGGCTGCTCAACTAGATGGAAGAAGCTTTCCAGACCTCTCACTATATCTGAGGAGCTCCAATTAATGTTTTATTTGTCATGGTTTTGCTGCTCAAAGTAATTTTGAAAGCTCACTAATTTTAAAGGCTGGTCTAGGTCTTTCTCCCCAAAAAGGCAACAGTAAAACAAGCACATATTAGTTCTTTTCACAAGAACCATACTACTAAATCTCCTCATGCTATCAAATACTGTCATGATGTTGTCCCCCCTGCTTTTTTTTTCTTTTTTACTGTGACACAACATATAATTTACCATCCTAACCATTTTTAAGTGTGTAATTCGATGGCATTAATTATATTCACAATGTTTTGCGACCATAGCCACTAAGCTTTTTCCAAAACTTTTTCATTACCCCAACAGGAACCTTGTAACCATGAAGCTATAACTCCCCCATCTCCTGTCCTTTATGTTTTATAGTTATAGTCCCAAAAGACTTAATAACTTTCAAATTATGGTATACTGCCACCAGGTGGCTAGAGAGTGTCATGGCTGCCCAAGATTGGAACTTGTTTCAAAATAACTCAACATAGACATGGGGGAAATTGTCATAATCCAGTAACTGCTGAACCTGTCTGAAAGGTACACAGGGGCTGACTGTACTAATCTCTGTACATCTGTACATGTTTGACATTTTCTATAACCAATATTCTATCAAAATCATATTTCTATAACAAATATTGTGTGCCTGGGGCGCCTGGGTGGCTTAGTCGGTTAAGCGTCCGACTTTCGCTTAGGTCATGATCTCACGGTTCGTGGGTTCGAGCCCTGCGTTGGGCTCTGTGCTGACCGCCAGCTCAGAGCCTGGAGCCTGTTTCAGTCTGTGACTCCCTCTCTCTCTGACCCTCCCCTGCTCACGCTGTCTCTCTCTCTCTCTCTCTCCTAGAAATAAATAAAACATTAAAAAAAAATTAAAAAAAAATATTGTGTGCCTATGATTATTACAACTATACAGATTTCATACATTTTTACAACCTAGAAAACAAGCTATGCCTCAATTTCATACATCAATATTACATCAATATTACAAAATACTGTATTTATTCAGGTATTTTTTTTAATGGTTTATTGATTTATTTTGAGGCAGTGAGAGAGTGTGCACATGCACAGGAGGCAGGGTTGGGGGGAAGGGCAGATAGAAAGGAGAAAGAGTCTGATGGGAGCTCAATTTCATGAACCATGACATCATGACCTGAGCCAAAATCAAGAGTCAGATGCTTAACCAGCTGAGCCACCCAGGCACCCCTCTTCAGGTATTTTTTTAAAGCTGAAAAAATGTTATGCCTAATACAAGTATCAATTATACATTAGTTTTCTGTCTATAATTTTTAATTTTTTAGGTAATCACTACACCCAACATGGGGCTCAAACTCATGACCCTCAAGATCAAGAGTCACATGCTCTTCTAACTGAGCCAGCCAGGAGCCCCCCAAGGCAAGGATTCTCAAAATGGAGTCCAAGGCCCTTAAAAAGTTCATCAATGGACTTCAGTAGGTCCATGAATTCCCTAAAACTATACATAAAATTCTTCATATATGTGCATACATGCATGTGTTAGGAGAGAAAATCTATAGCTTTATCACTTCAGAATCCCTGCTTTCATAAAACAAAGTCTTTGGGCTGTCTATGGAGGCAAGACAGCTCTCTGCTGGCTGCAGAATGCAAAACCCCAAAGGTCACAGGTCTGCTCTCTTCACAGGTACCAACCTTTCTGGAAAGCAGAAACTCAATACAGTGGTAACTCCCAAGAGACCAGAAGCTTCCTGGTGGCAAGACCAGGAGACAAGTCTAACATATATACTAAGTCCACTACATCTTCCAAGCAGCATATTGTCACATTTGGTCTCTTGGCCACAGAGCCTCAAAATATATTAGGGGCTCCTGGCTGGCTCAGTCTGTGCAGCATGTGACTCTTTATCTCAGGGCTATAGGTTTGAGCCCCATGTTGGGTGTAGAGATTATTCAAAAATAAAGTCTTTAAAGTTTAAAAAAAAAAAAAAAAGAGGGTCGCCTGGGTGGCTCAGTCAGTTGAATGTCTGACTCTTGACTTTGTCTCGGGTCATGGTCCCAGGATTACAGGATTAAGCCCCATATCAGACTCCACGCTGAACACGGGGCCTATTGGGGGTTCTCTCTCTCTCTCCTTCTGCTCCTCTCCCATGCTCACACTCACTCTCTCTCTCTCACTCTCAAAAATAAAAAATTATATAAGAAAGTAAGATCGCCCTCCATGGACACACAGTGAAAAGATGGGGAAAGGGGTGAAAATGTGAGATGTGAGAGGGGAGTCCCTAAGGTAAAGGGCCTTCCAGCATATATGATCTAACCCTCCCTGAAATTAACTTTTTAAGTTTGGGGACTTTTTATTATTATTATTGAAGTATAGTTGCCATACAATGTTTAGTTTTGGGTATACAATATAGTGATCTGACAATACTCTACTTAATACCACAATAAGTGTGGTTACCATCTGTCACCATACAACTTTATCATAGTTATTATTGACTATATTCCCTATGCTGTACTTTTCAGCTTAGTTATTTTCCAGTTATAACCGGAAGTTTGTACCTCTTAATCTCCTTCACCTATTCTGCCCATCCCCCCCCACACCCCTTCCCTCTAGCAACCAACAGTTTGTTCTCCATATTTAAGAGTCTATTTGGTTTTCAGAGTCCACATGTAAGTGAAATCATATGGTATCTGTCTTCCTCTATCTAGCTTATTTCACTTAGCATAATAGCCCCTAGGTCTTTCCATGTTGTCACAATGACAAAATATTCTTTTTTCTTTCTTTTTTTTTTTTCTTTTTACAGCTGACTATATTCCATTGTATATATACCAAAATCTTCTTAATTCATTCAGCCATGGATGCACACTTGGGTTCCTTCCACATCTTGGCTATTGTAAATAATGCTGCAATAAATGTAAGGGTGCATGTATCTTTTCAAATTAGTATTTTCCTATTCTTTGGGTAATACCCAGTAGTGGAGTTAGAGGACCACATGGTAATTCTATTTTTAATTTTTTGAGGAACCTTCATACTGTCTTCAGTATGCATCAGTTTACATTCCTTCCAATAGTGCACGAGGGTTCCCTTTACTCCACATCCTTAACAACACTTGTTATTTCTTGTTTTTTTGATACTATCCATTCTGACTGGTAGCCCTGAAATTATTCTTACATTAAATTTACTAATCTATGTTAAAGTATTAACTCCTTTTATTTGTCCAAAAAGAAAACCACTGTCAAAATTGGGAATGGAATACTGCCCTCATTTTGTTGAGTATTTAATACTTTGAGAATAAACCCATTATCATGGTTTTATAAGCTTTGACTACAAATTCCCTTACTGTTTTCTAAGACTGAAGAATTCACTTATTTTTTTAAAATTTTGTTTACTGTTTATTTTTGAGAGACAGAGACAGACAGAACCTGAGTGGGGGAGGGGAGGGGCGGGGGGGAGGGTGGAGAGGGAGAGGGAGACACAGATCCTAAGCAGGCTCCAGGTTCTAAGCTGTCAGCACACAACCAGACACGGGGCTGGAACTCATGAGCCGTGAGATCGTGACCTGAGCTGAAGTCAGGCGGTTAACTGACTGGGCCACCCAGGTGCCCCAAGAATTCATTTAAATTTGACACTCTGGATGCATGAGAGAGAGACATAACTTACAGACCACACACATATTCCATCCCATTCAGACCACATAAAATATTAACTCTAAATACTGTATGCTACTTATAATGAAATTTTACTTTCTTTCCACCACCACTAAATACTATTAATTGTTCACATTAGAGGTTTGTGGTTTTAAAAAATTTATCTTCATATTTATCTTTTACTACCACATACAAAGCTAAGAATGAGTTTTACCTGATTGCAGTATTCTTCCAAAAGAAAATGAAGAATTATTTAGTCAGGAAATCTTTGAACACAAGACTCTACACAATACTTGGTAACATCCACACAAATGCTGTTTTACACCTATGTAGTTTTAGGCTATTGCTACCTAACATTTTAGGGGGAAATATTTTAACTCCCTAAAAAAAAATAAAAAATAAACAATTTTTTAACTTAAAGGCAAAAAATTGGGGTGCCTGGGTGGCTCAGAGTCAGTTAGGTGTCTGACTTCAGCTCAGGTCATGATCTCACTCACAGTTGGTGGGTTCAAGCCCTGCGTAAGGCTCTGTGCTGACAGCTCAGAACCTGGAGCCTGCTTCAGATTCTCTGTCTCCCTCTGTCTCTGCGCACCTGTCCACCCCAGTCATGCTCTCTCTCTCTCACAAATAAAAATGTTTAAAAAAATAAAATAAAAGGCAAAAAATTAAATCCTTTCACCAAAACCATGTCTCTTAACATCTGAAAACTATACTCAGGGCCAAAATAAGTCCTTCCAGTTAGAGACCATAACTGTAATTTTAAAACTTTTTGTCTGTGGCTCCTTAAGATGATGATCAACTGCCTAGAAGACAATGCTAAGGATTAAAAACAGTAATGATCAATAACTACTAAAAATTCCAATTCTCCCATCTATAGGCACAGCCTAATTATTTTATATAAGCACACAGAGTTAATTATCCACACACTTTCCTCAGAACTCCATATGGCTGTCTAGCAAAGAAGGTAGTGGAGAGTATTATAAAAATAGACACTCAGTTTGCAAAACTGATGATTTACTTCTCTAGTATAAGTGACCATAATAAAAAAGAAACTAAAACTAATCCAAAATTTAAGCAACCACAGAAATTCAGAGGCAAAAACAAAAAAGAAGTTTATCTACATAGGTTTAGTCAAACTACTATATACATATACACTTTGGAGTAAATGGAGGGGCAATGAAATGTGTGTATGTGCAAGTGTGCCTGCCCCATACTACCACCCAACCCCCACGAACAGGGTTGATTAGGAAAGTGAAGCAAATCAAAACACAGTGGTAGGAAATGAGCTTTTACTAGGCCCAGGAACACTTAATGGATGAAGAGAAGCAACCAACTTAAATCAGTGACACATACACATACAGAGAAACAAAGGGCCCCCTGAAGGTAGCAATCAGCAACAAAAAACACTTTTTTTTAAAAATATTTTACCTATTTCTAAGACAGAGAGACAGCGTGAGCAGGGGGGTCAAAGAGAGGGAGACACAGAGTCTGAAACAGGCTCCAGGCTCTGAGCTGTCAGTACAGACAGTCCCCGATACAGAACCCAAACCCACGAACCGTGAGATCATGACCTGAGCCGATGTCAGATGCTCAACCAAATGAGCCACCCAGGAGCCCCCAAAAAACAGTTCTTGAAACCAAATGCTGGTCATGTCTAGCTCTACCCAGAGGAGAGACAGTTGAGGGAAGCAGGGGGAACACACAAATATTCTGGATACTAGAGGTATCAACTGCTGAGAGAAAGAGATTTTTCATCAACTCTCCACTCCTGTCACTTACATGAAACTCTCACAAGATGAGCTACCAGCTTTTGCTCCACTTCCATTCTGTGGATGTGTACAGAGCAGCTACTAAGGGCTAGGTACTTTATAAGCACTGGTACGTCATGATGGTGAACATGAGAGACAGATTTATCTCCTCATGCTGCTGGCAGTCCAGTAGGGAAGACAATTTAAAGTGGGAGTGAGCAGGACAAGGGAACCCCAGTCCCTTCATTCCCTCTATCTTTCCCAATGCCAAACTCCTGGTCAGAAGGAGGTACATTAGGCTGACATATCAAAGTATATTAGGAGAAATGGCCACATTTGAGAAGTCTGGTCTCTCGTATAAATGTCTGGTTGTGAAGAATATGAGATCCAAAACCACCTTACTGGATAGAGCCATGAACAAGTCACCCCAGGCTTCAACACAAGCTGTCTAAGACCTTCCCTGTCTTGGGCAAAAGGAAGGTTATCAGAACAGAAAGGGAAGGGGTAAAGAAAAGCACAGAAGAAGGAACATCAAAAAGAGAATGGGCTTCTGGGAGTTGACCCAAGACAAAGTAGAAAATTATTTGCAGCCTCTTCTGAATCCATTTTCTTTGTTATCAGTTACAATTAAGACCAAACTCTTCAACTAAAGGACAGATTCATCTATCTTTGCCAGACCTAGAGGGACAAGTGTCTGGGCCACATATGTAAGCCCACGAATGAGTAATTATAAACTGTGGTAAGTGCTTCAAAGGGGAAAAAAAAAAACCAGGGTGCAATGAGAGAGCAGCAGAGAGTCAGAACCTCCTTTCAGACAGGGTAGTCAAGAAAAACCTCAGAGGAAAGCTGAGAGCTAAGGAAATATTGGGTAAGTTCAAGTGTAGCAGCGAATGAATGGTTTTAAGTAGCTATCTGACCCTTGTTTTAACAGCTGTTTGGGGGTGCCTGGCCAGCTTAGTGACAGGAGTATGAGACTCTTGATCTAGGGTCATGAGTCTGAGCCCCACACTGGGTGTAGAGATTACTTACATAAATAAAAATTTTTTTAAAAATAATTAAAAAAAAAATTAAACCAGAGCATTTGGGTGGCTCAGTCAGTTAAGCATCTGACCTTGACTCAGGTATCTCATGGTTTGTGAGTCCGACAGCTCAGGCCTGGAGCCTGCTCTGGATTCTGTATCTCCCTCTCTCTGCCCCTCCCCTGCTTACACTCTGTCTCTCATAAATAAATAAATGTTAAAAAAAAATTTTTTTTAATAAAAGCTCTCTGGCTGCTGTGCAGAGAAAATGGGAGGGAGCCAGAGAAGTGTGAAGACCAACTAAACTGCTATAAGCGATGATTCCGAGGGAGAGACAAAATAGTTTCAATGGAAAGAAATAAAAGGATACAAGATACATTGTGGAGAGAAGCTGAAAAGGACTTGGCGAAGGACGGGCGAAAGAGCCATGAGAGGAAAAACCAAATCGCCAAAAACAACTTCTAGGTTCCCAGTTTAATCAACTAATGGTATCATGACTGATGGGGGAAAAAAACTATGAGAGTGGAAAGGCAGGTCCCCCCAGTTTGAGTTGAGTAATAATTTTAGTTTTTGACATGTAAAATATGAGCTCCCTATAAAATGTAAATTTGGGAATTCTCAGCATATAAATGATATTTAAATCCCTGGGAACAAACAGTATCAAGAAAGAGAACACAGGAAAAAAGGGTACAAGGCCAAGCTGTGAGCAACTCAATTCTGTAGTGACTGGGGAGAGAGAGCTAGCAAAAAAAAGCACACACATAGGTGAGAGAAAAATAGCACTGTGAGCTTACAGAAGCCAAGACACAGGGATTCAAGAAAGAGGGAATTCTATGGAGGATTCTGGGAAGATGTACAGTGAGTGAGATGTGGCCTGAGTGTCCACTGGTTTGCAACTCCCCGTCATTGATGATCTCGGCTAGAGCACTTTCAGGTAGTAGAAGCTGATGAGGGCTGACAGGTAATGGACTGCACACCAAGCAGCCTGTTTCTGACTCAGCCCACCCTTCCTGGCTCTAACTGAGAAGCAGGTAAATCTCTTCATCTCCAGCTCTACCAAAACTGCCTCCTAACGGCTTTTCCAACTCCGACCATTATTGCCCTTTCCCGGGTCCCATCATCAGCACTGCAACCAGAGTGATGGTGCTAAAGGTGAAGTCACATCCTACATACCCATCACTGGGCTCAGCAATCTCATCTCGAAACAAAAATCGGAAAGAAAGTCTTTATAATGGTCTAGGTTACTGCCCCACTTCCTGTCACTCTGCTCCTCCTCTCTAGCCACTCAAAATTCCCTCCTGCTCCTGGAAGACAGCAAGCACACTTCTGCTTCAGGGCTTCTGCCCTGGCATTGTTTGACTCCTCCCCTCCTTTAGGTCTCAGCTCAAGGATCACCACACCACAGAGGTCTTCTCTGGCCAACAGATTTAAATAGTACCCGCTCCTTCACACTTTGCTCATCTTTCTTTACCCTACTCTATTTATCTTCTTAGCATCTTTACAACATATTATACATTTATTAGCTATGACCTGTCTAATATCATCAGAATATAATCTCCATAAGAGGAGAGGTTTTACCTGTTTTTGTTCACTACTGCACACCCAGTGAGTAGGCTTAGTACAAAGCAGACACATTTATTTGTTGTGTTTAAATTATTTGAGACCATTTCACATTATAAACTGGTATTTTCAGTTTGAATAAGTCTTTTTTTTTTTTTAGTTTATGTATTTTGAGAGAGTGCAAGTGGGGGAGGGGCAGAGAGAGAGAGAGAGAGACAAAGAGACAGAGAGAGAAAATCCCAAACAGACTCTACACTGTCAGTACAATGCTCACTGTGGGGCTTGAACCCACGAACCATGAGATCATGATCTGAGGCAAAGACACACACTCAACCAACTGAGCCACCCAGCTACCCCTAGATAAAAGTCTTCTGTTATATAGACGGTGTGAGACTGATCACCAGCAGACATGCAGGAAAAGACCAGTCTGGGCCCGTGCAATTGAATGCTAGCCCCGAGGCCTTGGAAAATTCATATTAACATCATACTGTGGCCTATCTCCTACAAACTCCTAAGAAGTATTTCCATTCAGGGGCACCTAGCTGGCTCAGCTGGTTGTGTCTGACTTCAGCTCAGGTCATGATCTCACAGTTCATGAGTTCGAGCCCCACACTGAGCTCTGTGCTGATAGCTCAGAGCCTGGAGCCTGCTTCTGATTCTGTCTCCCTCTCTTTCTGCCCCTCCCCCGCTTGTGCTCTGTCTCAATCTCTCCTTCAAAAATAAGTTAACATAAAAGGAAAAAAAAGTATTTCCATTAAGATTTCAATATGAACTGTTTACCTTTTGGGTAAACCAAAGACACTACAAAAATTATCTGTAATAGCACAAAGGGTCATAGGAAAAACAGTGGTACTGATAAATCACACAAATATGAAGATATGTACAGGGGCGCCTGGGTGGCTCAGTCACTTAAGTGTCTGACTTCAGCTCAGGTCATGACCTCACGGTTCATGAGTTTGAGCCCCATGTCGGGCTCTATGCTGACCGCTCAGAGCCTGGAGCCTGCTTCAGATTCTCTCTCTCTCTCTCTCTCTCTCTCTCTCTCTCTCTCTCAAAAATAAACATTAAACAATTTTTTAAAGATATGTACATATTAGGTTTGAAAAATGCAATAGGCACAATGCTCCAGGATTAGGTGATTCTTCCAAATAATAGAACTATACACTCCAGTCTGTCCATCTAGTTTCCTTACTCATCTCTCTGATCACCAAGAAACAGACTACATCATTTCTCTCTATAAACTCCCAACCTCAGGCTGTTCTTCCTGGAAGGGTAACTAACTGAAAAATATTACCTTGAAACTCCTGATGAGTTGAGAGCAAACAAAGCTCTGGATTAGGTCAATGAAAATCAAACCTTAGTCATACTTTTGAAATGTCTTAATCAGGTTTATCAGTCATACACATCTACTCATGTACTATAAAATGTAGGGCAGGGGGCGCTGGGTGGTTCAGTCGGTTGACTGTCAGTCTTATTTCAGCTCAGGTCCCAGGGTCGTGGGATTGAGCCCCATGCTGGACTCCACAAAGTGTGGAGCCTGTTTAGGATTCTCTCTCCCTTTTCCTCTAGTCTCCCACTTGCACACACTCTAAAATAAAGAAATGAATGAATGAATGAATGAATGGTGTGGAAGCACAGATCTTGGAAACTGTAGTACTCGCCCAACATATGAACATATTTACGTTTACTGCATAGCTAAGAATGGAAGGCAAACAACTTAAAATACAGATAAATCTAAATAACTGTTGTAAATCTAACTATATAATTGCACGAAAACATTTTTAAAAATCATTCTCATAAGAAAATATGTAATATATAAAAATAATGTAAATGCCAGATTATAACTACAAAAAAGAAAAGCAGAGTAGAGAAGCACAGATGTACTGAAATGCTTGTCTAAAAATTTTAAAGACACAGGGGCTGCTTGGTGGCCCAGTCAGGCAAGCATTCGACTCTTGTTTCAGCTCAGGTCATGATCTCACAATTATGAGCTCGGGCTCTGTGCTGACAGCGCAAAGCCTGCTTGGGATTGTCTCTCTCCTTCTCTCTCTGCCCATCCCCTGCTACTCTACTCTCTCTGTTGAAATAAACTTTAAAGAATAAAAATTATAAAGACACAAAAGATACTGTTTAGCTTTGCCTCTGACAATTAGGTAAAATTTTTAAACCTTTAAAAAGCCTGCATGGACCAGGGTGCCTGGGTGGCTCAGTCGGTTAAGCATCTGACTTCAGCTGAGTTCATGACCTCATGGCTCATGGGTTCGAGCCCCACATCAGGCTCTGTACTGACAGCTTAGATTCTGGAGCCTGCTTCAGATTCTGTCTCCATCTCTTTCTTTCTTTTAATTTTTTTAGATGTTTTATTTATTTTTGAGAGAGAGATAGAGACAGCATGAGCAGGGGAGGGTCAGAGAGAGAGGGAGACACAGAATCTGAAGACAGGCTCCAGGCTCCGTGCTAGCTGTCAGTACAGAGCCCGATGTGGGGCTCGAACCCACGAACTGTGAGATCATGACCTGAGCTGAAACCGGACGCTTAATCGACTGAGCCACCGAGGCGCCCCTGTCTCCCTCTCTTTCTGTACCTCCCCGGCTCATACTGTCTCTCTCTCAGAAATGAAACATTAAAAAACATTTTTTTTAAAGAAATCTGCATGGACCAATAATAACACATGAAAAAATGCTCAGCATCATTTGGCATTAAGGAAACACAAACCAAAACAACAATGAACTACCAACGCACCCCCAGCAGAATGGCTATAAGCAAAAAGACAGAAAAATACAAGTGTTGATGAGAATGTAAAGAATTTAGGACTCATACATTGGTGGGGGAAATTAAAAATGAAACGCTACAACAAATGTGAAAAAGTTTGGGAATTCTCAAAAGGTTAAACACAGAGTTAAAAGTGGACCCAGGATTCCACTCTTAGGTGTGTGCCCACATGTGCCTTACATTTCTAAGAGAAATATAAACATACATCCACACAAAATCTAGCACACAAATGTTCACAGCAGCTTTATTCATAATAGTCCAAAAGTGGTGCAACCGAAATGTCCACTGATTGATGGATGGATAAATAAAACGTGGTATATCCATACAATGGCCAAATGGCCATTAAAAGGAATGAAAGGCTGACATGTTACAACATGGATGAAGCTGAAAAACAATTAAGGTAAGAGAAAGAAGCCAGTCATAAGAGACCATGTAATGCATGATTCCACTTATATAAAGGTCCAGAATGGAAAAAATCTATAGAGACGGAAAATAGTTTAGTTCTTGCCTACCCCTGGGATAGGAAGAAATGGGGAGTGACTGCCAAAGGGCACAGGGGTTCTTTCTTTCTTCCCTCCTTTCTTTTTTAACGTTTATTTATTACTGACAGACAGAGACAGAGCATGAGCATGGGAAGGGGCAGAGAGAGGGAGACACAGAATGTGAAGCAGAGTCCAGACTCTCAGCTGTCAGCACAGAGCCTGACGTGGGGCTCAAACCCATGAACTGTGAGATCATGACCTGAGCCCAAGTCAGTCGCTCAACCAACTGAGCCACCCAGACGCCCCCAGGGTTTCTTTCTGGGGCGATGAAAAGATTCTAGGATTAGATGGTGGTGATGGCTGTACAATTCTGAGTATACCAAAATACCAAGCGCACTGAATTTTACATTTCATATGGGAGAATTGAAAGATATGTAGTTACATCTTAATGAAACTGTTAAATTTTTGAAAATAACGAGGTAGGGAGTACACAGGGAAGCTTCTGGAATACTTGTCATATTTTATTTCTTGATCTGACTACTGGTTACACAAGTGTGTTCACATTGTGAGGATTCACTGAGGTGCATACTCAGAAGATGTGAATGTTGCCATACTTATATCATTCGTCAGATAAAGGTTTTTTTTTTAATTTTTATTTATCTATCTTGAGAGAGAGCGCGTGCAGACGAGCAGGCACACATGAGCAGTAGAGGGGTAGAGAGAGAGGGAGACACAGAATCTGAAGCAGGCTTCAGGCTCTGAACTGTCAGCACAGAGCCCCATATGGAGCTCAGTCATGACCTGAGCCAATCAAGTGAGACAGCTAACTGACTGAGCCACCCAGGCACCCCTGTCAAATAAAGATTTTAAAAAAGAAAAACCAGATCTATAAGAAGATCCAAAATATAAAGTGGAAAAAAGCAAGTTGCATAACAATATGTATTGGTCACATTTTTTTGTAAGTTTATACAGATACACATATATGTATGTGCATGATAAAAACAAAAACACATATGTATGTATACATACCCACCTGTTCTCACTCATCTCTCAAGAATTTGAAGAGACTTAGGGCGCCTGGGTGGCTTAGTCGGTTAAGCGTCCGACTTTCGCTTAGGTCATGATCTCGCGTTTCGTGGGTTCGAGCCCCGCGTCGGGCTCTGTGCTGACTGCCAGCTCAGAGCCTGGAGCCTGTTTCAGAGTCTGTATCTCCCTCTCTCTCTGACCCTCCCCTGCTCACGCTGTCTCTCTCTCTCCTAGAAATAAATAAAAATATTAAAAAAAGAAAAAAGAATTTGAAGAGACTTATTTTCTCTGATACCTATTTCTGTAATGTTTGAATTTTTTGCCATGTGCATTTTTGTAATCAGAAAACAATAAATGTATACATTTTTAAAAACTTTTAAGGCATACAGAAAGATTTTAATAAAGATGAGAACCGAAATTCCTGAATCAGTATATATAATCAGTGTGTGTGTAAATATACATATATAAAATATAGAAACAATATAGAAATATAGAAACAGTAAATTAAAAAATACAAAAATAAGGGGCGCCTGGGTGGTCGGCTTGGGTCATGACCTCGCGGTTCGTGGGTTCAAGCCCCGCATGGGGCTCTGTGCTGACAGCTAACTCGGAGCCTGGAGCCTGCTTCGGATTCTGTGTCTCCCTCTCTCTCTGACCCTCCCCTGCTCATGCTGTCTTTCTCTCTCAGAAATAAATAAAAAACATTTTTAAAATTTTAATAAAAAAATAAAAAGCAATCATTTTTTAATAGCAACCATCATTTGATTGCTTACTATGTAGTTAAGACACACACATTAGCTCATTTTCATAATACCTATTTTACAGATGAATAGGCAGACAGATTCTAATCTAATCAAAAAGAGCAAAATACAATGTATTAAGATTAAGAAAGCTGAGGGGCGCCTGGGTGGCTCAGTCGGTTAAGCGTCCGACCTTGGCTCAGGTCATGATCTCATGGTTCGTGGGTTGCGGCCCCGTGTTGGGCTCTGTTCTGACAGCCAGCTCAGAGCCTGGAGCCTGCTTCAGATTCTGTATCTCCCTCTCTCTCTGACCCTCCCCTGCTCACGCTGTGTGTCTCTCTCTCAGAAATAAATAAAAACATTAAAAATGTTTTAAAAAACCTGAGAATATTTATTTACAGAGGAAATTTTATTTGAAGATTTAGTTTTGAGAGAGAGTACAAGTGGGGAAGGGGCAAAGAGAGAAAGGGGGACAGAAGATCCAAAGTGGGCTCTACACTGACAGCAGCAAGCTTGATGCAGGGCTAGAACTCACAAGCCATGAGATCAGGACCTGAGCCGAAATAGGATGCTCAACCAACTGAGCCACCCAGGTGCCCCATTCAGAGGAAATTTTAAATAATAAAAGAACATACATGAACTCACTCATATTTTTTTAAGCTCGAAAAGGAATTTAATTTTCTAAAAAAATATATCTAATTTACCAAAATTGACTATTTGCCCCCCACCACACAAAAAATAAGAAAACTGAATGGAATAAGCCAAAAAACAAAATAGAAATGGTTACTGCTCTTCCAACCTAAAACACTATTTCTCCATGCTACGAAAATCCTGATGTCAAGATTGGCATGAGGAAGAAAAATGACAGGTTGTTCCCCTTGTGAATATGTACCAAAATCCTATATACTAACAAATCAATCTAGTACTATGAGATTTATTCCAGAAATTTAGGAATAATTCTATACTGAAAATTGAAAGAAACAATCTCCAAGGGTAGATAAGTGAGTTGAAAAGCATCTGACAAATTTATCCTTTCTGAGAGAAAAAGACAATAAATAAAAATACTCCTTAAACTTGTCAGGTTTCAGACCCACAGTCAGACCCACAATGAACAGTGAAGCACATCTGAGGTAGCCTCATTAAAGTCAAGTATGTGACAGTTTTCTGGATGTTATAGTCTAGCCAATGAAATAAGAAAAAAGGGGGGCGGGGAGAATACTGAAAAGGACTTTAAATTAGCAATATTTATCAATAAAGTTGTCCAACTGGAATATCCAAGAAAAATCTATGAAAAATTATTAAAACTAAAAGAATTTAGGAAATAGACAAGTTTTTAATTTTTTTAATGTTTATTTTTGAGAGAGACAGAGCATGAGCAGGGGAGGGGCAGAGAGAGAGGGAGACACAGAATCTGGCTCTGAGCTGTCAGCGCAAGCCGGATGTAGGGCTCAAACTCATGAACTATGAGATCACGACCTGAGCCAAAGTCAGATGCTTAATCAACTTAGCCACCCAGACACCCTGGAAAATAGGCCGGTTTTTAAACAAAAATCAACAGCTTTTCCTAACATCAGCAAAATTCAAAACAGTGTGATGAAAACGCCCCACTATCATAAACAAAAAGAACGTAAAATACATTGACAAATGTGAATTAAACTACAAAACTTCACTAATGCCTTTCCACCTAGTGTATCAATGGGAATTGTGGGAATCCTGACAAATACTTTTAAATGATGTATCTGGAAGGGAAAAAGTATGTGATGAAAGCCCAAGTCTTCTCCAAAATGAAAATAACTACAAGGATTCATCCTGCCAAGAGTTTATCTGTATAAAACTACAATAAGGAAAATGTATATTGGTGCCAGAATAGAGACAGATCAACAGAACAGAATGCAGAAACAGATCTAATTACTAATGAAAATTCAGTATATGATTAAAACTATCATGTTAAATATATAAGGAACTGGTTAAGTTGTCGTATGTCCATATCAAATACAATGGAATAGTATATCTAGCTGTAGCTATTAAGAATGAAGTAGATTTGGGGTGCTTGGGTAGCTCAGTCGGTTGGGTATCTGACTCTTGAGATCACCTTGGGTCGTGGTTTCATGGGTTCATGAGTTCAAGCCCCACTGGGCTCCACACTGGCGATGAAGAGCCTGCTTGGGAGATTCTCTTTCCTGCTCTCTCTCTCTGCCTCTCCCCACACATGTGTGCTCTCTCTCTCTCTCTCTAAACAAATAAATAAACTTGTAAAATTTTTAAAAAAAAATGAATGAGGTAGATGATACTGATGTAGAAAATGGTCACAATGTAGTATGATGTAAAAAAAAACTTATAGGAAGTACAACAGGACTCCTTTTGTGTTAAATATGTACATTTATTTTAGGGCCATGCTATGTATAGAAAATGCCTGGAAGTTACACATACCAAAATAGTACTGTCACTACCTCTGGGATGGGATTATAGTAGAGAGAAGAGTAAGACTAGAGGGTCCATCAGTCAGGGTCCCAAATTAGAATAATCTGAAAGGGGTCTATCTGTAAAAAGAGTAATTACTAAATGAGTTGAGGCCTACAGAAATCACAGGGGATGGAACAGGAACCAGAACCCGCAATAACTGAACAATGATTGCTCTGGCCCCCAAAAGAGACAAGAGACAGAGTTTCCCGGAACCCAGGTAATAAAAGATAGGCTACTGTGAGAAGAGAACGGATAAATATTCTGACTTCATTCTCCTTCCCTTCAATTTCCTCTTAAGGCTAAACTGTTACAATAAGAAGCCAGAGGATCTGGGAGCTCTTTCCTTGGGGCAGAGCGCCAGGCGGACCAGACAGATCTAGAAAAGTAAACGGGAGGCTATCTAGGCCAGTTCTCGTGTCCCTTTTTATAAAATTAACCACATAAATAGAAGTACAATCTCTTCAGTAAAAATTAAAACCTTAGAAAGAAAGCTAAAATCCCACCCTCCATAATCCTGGATCCTTCTCCAGAAATAATCATCTTTATTACCAGCAGTTTGGTGTGAGTCTGTTGTTGATGTTTTCTACCCAGAGACATATACTCACCACAATAAAACACATAGAATTGTTTAATGAGGTATGATTTGCCTAACCTGAACAGCATTTAAGTTTTTGTTTAAATTCCAGTGAGTTAACACACAGCATAACATTAGTTTCAGGTGTACAATGCAATGATTCAACACTTCCATGGAACACCTGGTGGTCATCACAAGTGCACTCCTTAATCCCCATCACCTATTTAACAGTGAACAATATTAATGACGACTTTCAGCAACCTTTTCTTCACCATTTTCAGTTACAAAATAATGCTCAAGAAGCCAAGACAGATGGTTTGATTCTCCTCTGTATTATTTATAGTCTACCTCAGTGAATCCCAAAATATACTCCCTTCCCCCCCTCCGCATTACCATCACCTAGAAATTTTTTTTAATGCAAAATATTAGGCCCCACCCCTAGTGGAGTCAATCAAAACCTCAGAAGGTGGGGCTGCCTAGTAGTCTTCCTTTTAACCAGCCCTACAGATGACTATTCTACAGGCTAACGTTTGAGAGCCACTACTCCACTTCCTGGCTACTCAAATCACTTCACTATCATCGGTGCCCTTGCTAGAAATCTTTATTTTAGTAAAATTCCCAGGTGCTGCATAAATGAAGCATGAGAGGTGCTGGCCTACCTCAGAGCATAAACCTAATCCTCATCCATATTACCCGCACCAATCCCCACAGACAGCATCTATGAATGGTTTCTGGGGATGGAAGAGGGGAGGCCAGCAGAAAGAGCAAAGGTTTTTAATCTCTTTGAATCTGACCCTATCACTCCTGTGGGAAAAACATTAGCACTGCATGCCCTAGTTAGGCAGAGCGTGTTAGCATTGTCATCTTTTATGGGTGACAGATAGCATGTAACTACCATTAAACCACACTGGAAATTTAATGCTCTTTTGAGTGTCAATGTTATATTCTAAGTTCTCATTTTTCTTTTAAAATAAGTGCGTTTCACTTTTAACCCTAGGTATAATAAAATTACATAAGACTAGCTAACCTTTGTAGGGCTAAGATTGCAGTGAGAATCTATCATTTTAAGACAAAGCACAGTGGTATACCTTTTCTGTTCTAACAAGGATACCTTTACCAACATCCATAAGTCAACTTATCCTCCATTTCCATGCCTCAGCCTCCACCTCCATATAGCTTGGGGGGGAGGGGATGTTCCTCGAATTCCACCTTTAATTTCCTACCGTTTCTCAAAGGCTCAGAAATTTTCTTTCAAAACCTGCACCCTAAGGCCCCTGCCTCAGCCGTTCCCTTTGCTCTTCTCTCATCTTCCACCGTTGAGTCAGGTCAGTCCTGAGTCAACTGCAAACATGTTGACTTAATCAGGAAATCTGCGAGGGTACTACATACACATTTGTGCTTGAGAAACACACTCTCACTGCTCAGTCCAGCCTGACTCAGTCTAATACAACAATCTGCTTTTTTTTTTTTCTTTCAAAAAGGCACTTCCAGTTTCACTTCTAGTTCCTACCAGGCTTACGCCCCACCCTACTGCAACACAGCCCCCTCTCTAAGCTTTTCTGACCCAGGAAGTAGCACAGACAATTCTGTGGGGCCCATTCCCAATTTGACTTGCCTCTCCCTTCTTAAAAGCAATCTCGGAATCAGTATTTCTAAAGCTCCTTTTCAACTTGGTAACTTTTCTTCCATGGAAACAAAGTTTGAATCAGACCTTAAAATAAATTTAGGCAGTTTTAATTACATAGCACCAGGAAAAATAATATAATATTCTATCAAAAGACTGTACTTCAGAAGGAAACATGTTTACATCTCCAATGTTCTAAAGAAAGATTTTGGTATGGCAAAACTAGTTTGATTTCTACTATTCCCAACTATTTATGTTAAATTAAAATCACTTATGTCAACTGAGACAGAGTTCATTTTTTTAGATTTTGTCCTACCAAAAATTTGGTTCAAAGTGTATACAGTATTATCTAAACATTCTAGAGTCAAATTCTGACTTCTGTTTTGACCTGAACATACAATTTAATAACATCACGAATTGCACACAAATTCATTTTATGAAGGCAGAGATCTTTTACTTGTTGCCTTTGTTGGTTTTTGGTTTTGTTTTTTGTTTTTTTAGCACACAATGGTAGCTTTTATTTAAAGCTCAAAAATACCATCGAATAGTAATAATTTGTTTTCAACAATATATGTACAGTTTTTAAATAGAAACACTGGATAATAAGATCACAGTTCATGACTCATTCTTGACATACAGCAAAGGTAGTCAACAACGATTTTCATTAGAACCCTCAAACATTAACTCTAGATTTGTTCTGAAGCTAAGGTTCTTTTTTTTTTTTTTAATGTTTATTCATTTTTTGAGAGAGAGAGAGAGGCAGAGAGAGAGAGGGAGACAGAATCAGAAGCAGGATCCAGGCTCCGGGCTATCAGCACAGAACCCAACATGGGGGCTCGAACCTATGAACCATGAGATCATAACCTGGCCGAAGTCAGACATTTAACCAACTGAGCCAGCCACCCAGGTGTCCCTGAAACTAAGGTTCTTAAACTCCCAACAAGTAAATACATGGAAATGCCTCAATTATCTGGATTAATCAGTCTTTATCCAGCCTGAATAGAAGGAGTATCTTCCTCTAATTAATTCCATATCGCTTAGGAATTTGAAAAGCAAAGAATGCATTTTTCCTTTCTAGGTATCCATAAGCAAAGTAGGAGAAAAAAAACTGTTGGCAGTGCTCCACTCAAAAACAGGCCACGTTCCAAAAGTCTGTAAGTACTGTACCTGGTTTTGACCTTAGAATCTCATTTTCTCACAGCAAATTTTCTAAAAGGATGGCTTACCAATGCCTATTAAGCAATACAGAGGAAATATTAGAAACACCATCAAGAACTGTTTAAGAGAAAATGTATTCAATCACAGATTCCAACTTATCAATTTTGAAGTAGCTCACTTGGTAACCACATGGTATATTATTTTCCTCAAATAATCCACTGTTTCAGACAGCATCAACCCCTTACCAGGCTCTCCACCTAACACCTGAAATGTTCAGTCTATGCCACTGAATTAAGAGATATGTTTATGCTTAAGCTTGTGACAAACCAATTTATTATGGAAATTAAGTAGGCTAAAAAGAAAAGGCTAAAAAGAAGTGTAACATCCATTCTTGCAATGTTATTTGGGGGGAGGGTACCCATATCCACAAAAAGGTGAAATTCTTACGTTCCTCTGAGTTAGGGCCAAATTTTTCCAAGAGTCTTTTTTTATCTGCTTAAATGCCTAAACAAGCCCTCAATTAAGACCCTAATGTTCAGGGGGCGCCTGGGTGGCTCAGTCATTTTAAGCGTCTGACTTCAGCTCAAGCCATGATCTCACGGTTTGTGGGTTCAAGCCCTGTGTCCCACATCGGGCTCTGTGCTGATGGCCAGCTCAGAGCCTGGAACCTGTTTCAGATTCTGTGTCTCCCTGTCTCTCTGACCCTCCCCTGCTCATGCTGCCCTTCTCTCTCTCTCAGAAATAAATAAGACATTAAAAAAATTTTTTTTTAAATAAAAAGACTCTAATGTTCAGGATCACAGAAGAGGGAAGATTTTTCTAAGAAGCAATTTAAATATGCCTGTTCTAATGTAAATCCACCCACCCCAATGCAGGTACTCCTACGCTTTATGTAAAAAAGTAATGAATGATTTTTAAAAATCAATTAAATAATCCTAATGCAATAATTCAGAACTTTAAGAAAAGAGTAGATTTCTCAGGGCAAAGGTAAAACTAAAGACGGCAAATTCCTTTCAGTGGCTAAAGCACTGATCACCTTTGCTTACATTCAATCTTTTGTTACCAAAACTAACTGCTAGGTCTGCAAACAAAAAAAAAGTGAGATGCAGTAAAGTATGATGGCTAAAAATACAGACTCTGGAACTAGACAGCTGGAGTTCATATCCCAGATAACACTCTTAATAGCTGCATCCTCTCTAGCAAGTTATTTAACCTCTCTGTGTTCCAGTTTCTTCATCTGCACATTAAGGATAATAATAGCATCAACCTTAGAGGACTATAGTGCAAATTAAGTGAATTAATCCAGGTAAAGCACTTACAACAGGGCTTTGCACACAATAAGTGACAACTACCATCTAGATATCAAAAAATAAGTGGGCTCTGGAAAAAACTAAAAGCACTCAAAGCTGAAAAATCAAAGGGGAAAAGTGATAGACATATAGACAACAGGGTATCTTATTTCTCTAGAGAATAATATTCATGAGGAAGAATAATAGAGATTGAAAATAATGAAGACCCAATTGTGCTGGTCTTGAATGCCGGACCAAAATTATTTTTTTTTTAATGTCTATTTATTTTGAGTGAGTGAGTGAGAGAGCGAGAGCATCCCAAGTAGGCTCCGCACTACCAGTGCAGAGATCGATGCAGGGTTCAATCTCACGAACTGTGTGGGATCATGACATGAGCCAAAATCAAGAGTTGTATGCTTAACCGACTGAGCCACCCAGGCACCCTGAAAAAATATTCCTTTTCCTAAGAGGACAACCACTCAAATTTTTTATCTGGTTAGACCTGTGCTTTTGCAACATTATTCATCATGGTTATGCATCATCACTATTCATGCAATTTTGATGTTCTCTGCCCTCTTATTGAGGGTTTGCAGACCCAAAAAGGCATCTGTTCTGCTAACATACTGTCAGAATCTATCACTGAACTGTTGCATATCTGAAATTTACCTGAAATCCTCACTCTGCCTGGTACAAAGTAGGCATTCAATAAATGTTTTATCATTACTTTTAGTGGCCACCAGGAGCAGTGAAGTAAGCAGTCAGAGGTTATTCTCCAAAAGAAATATATATTATAAATGACGCAAATGAAGTAGCAAAATAACAGTTTACAATTAAGCTAAAATAAAGTCAGTGCTGAGCAATATACTTGCCTAAAACATCGGCAGGGTTTTGGGGTGAGTGGGGATCAACCTTACTTTTCGTCAAAAGCAGATAAAATGGATCCTTGTATATTTTTAAATCTCATATAATTTAGCTGTCAAATTGGTAGTCCTAGGGCGCTTGGGTGGTTCAGTTGGTTAAATGTCCAACTTTGGCTCAGGTCATGATCTCACAGTTCATGAGTTCAAGCCCTGCATCAGGCTCTGTGCTGACAGCTCAGAGCTGACAGCCTGCTTCGGTTTCTGTGTCTCCCCCTCTCTCTAATCCTCCCCAACTCATGCTCTATCTCCCTCTCTCAAAAATAAACAAACATTTAAAAAAATTGGTAGTCCTTTCTAAGGACTATATGGGCAGTATCTTTGTAATAGACTACCTAGTAGTCTTGGAAGATAAATTTAAGGTAGATTTCTTCAAGATATCTGAATTCCCACATTCCTTGCAGCATTATTCACAACAGCTAAGATAGGGACCTATGTGTCTGACAAATGAATGGATTAAGGAAGATGTGGTATATATGTACAATGGAATATTTTCAGCCATTAGAAAGAAAGAAATCCTGCCATTTGCAACATCCAACAAATGGATGAACGTGGAGGACATAATGTTAAGTGAAATAAGCCAAACAGAGAAAGACAAATATTGTACAATCTCACTTATGTGTGGAATCTAAAAAGTTGTTTTTAATTTAAAAAGTCAAACTCATAAAAACAGAGTAGAATGGTGGTTATCCAGGTCTGGGAAGTAGGGAAAATGGGGAGATGTTGGTCAAAGAGCACAAGCTTTCAATGATAAGTTCTGAGAATCTATGTACATCATGGTGACTACAGTTAATAATACTGTATTGTATGGGGCGCCAGGGTGGCTTAGTCGGTTAAGCGTCCGACTTTCGCTTAGGTCATGATCTCGCGGTTCGTGGGTTCGAGCCCCGCGTCGGGCTCTGTTCTGACTGCCAGCTCGGAGCCTGGAGCCTATTTCGGAGTCTGTATCTCCCTCTCTCTCTGACCCTCCCCTGCTCACGCTATCTCCTAGAAATAAATAAAAATATTTAAAAAAAAATACTGTATTGTATATTTGAAATTTGCTAAGAGAATAGATCTGAAACACACACTCGCACACACAGATAACTATGTGAGGTGATTGGTGTATTAATAAACCTGATTGTGGTAATCATTTCAAAATGTATTCATATATCAAATCATCACATTGCACACTTTTCTCAAGGGCCAGCTTACAGTCACTAAAGGTTTCCATACAGTACACATGATCACCCCAAGTGCTTCACTCACCACAGGTGTCAGTGCTAAGCATAACAACAAAAAGAGTCTTCTCCCCTCACCTTGCGTAAAGAACAACTAGAGGCGGCCACCATCCTAAAGTCTACTGACCTCTGCAGTCAACTGTTTGATGCACTTCTTTTTAAAAAAACAAAGTTTGTTTGAGACACTAGTCAGAGTAATATACGAATAGTTAACATACTAACAAGAGTTTTCATTAAAAGATTGCCAAAAGAGCCTGAAAGCACATCATGACAAGGGATGGTTGATATAAAAGTTTATTAAGCACATATCCCCATGTTGATTTTTTTTTTTCTCATGGTGGTAGGGGGAAATTAGCTTCTCAAAAAATGTCAGTCAGAGCTTACTTTTAGAAACAAACAAAAAAAGCTGGATTCGTAGGAGCACCCCCAAGTAATAAGTTATGTATTTGGCTTTCTTGGGCCATCAATCATTCTGGCAACACAAACATAAAGCAAAGTAGACTGAGATGTCTACATACCTTCCTCTAATTTCCAGTTACAATTTTAGACTTAAAAAAAAAAAAAAGAACCTAAAAAAAAGTTCCGGCTGTCTTATGCTTTTTAAAGCTTCAAGTATCCTGCAAGTATTAGAATGTAAAAATCTGAAATGCATTCACTTAAATACATTTCCATCAGCATTACCAACAACGCTCCATTATCCATTTTGGTACGGTCTCCAGATGATTTTTAATCCCCGCCTGGCTTCTCCCTACCAACAAGAACTTGGATACCATCTTTACCCTGCCTGCCCCCATTACTTGGTTGTGCTTGGGGAATTATAATTACAGTGATCCCGCCTTTAGAACATCCTCAGAGCACAAAGCCTCTTTGTATGATTGGGGGTGAGGGGGGCGACTTCCAGGCTCCACAGCAAAGGGTGGGTGGTGTCAACACAGGCGGCAGAGAAGGAAGAGGAGCTGGAGCCACTATGGTGGCCCTCGTGTCTGCCTCAATATTGTTGGAAGGGTTTTACTTGAACGTACCCGGCTAAACACTTCTGCAAAGCCTCTGTGCCCCTCATGTGGGGGAGGAGGGGCAGGGCTGACCTGACAAATGGGTAGATCACCACCAAACCCAGAAGACCAGGGAGCAGAAGCAAGTGTGATAAAAGGAAGAACTAGCTGAATCCCACAGTCTTTGTGCTGTTCTCAGCACCTCAGGTAATGAAGTCTGTGACAGTGAAGGCTATCCCCCCAGTGTCTGCGGTTAGTAGTAGTATTACGACACCCAGTAGGTGCTCAAATATTGTACTGAGGCAGACATAGGAAGACAAATTTATTAAAACAATTTTTAAATAAGATAGCCTAAAAGCCAAATGAAAATACTCCTGTTAATGATGAGAGTCCCAACTCCTATTTAGAAAGCAATTACAAAATGGATACTTGTTTTTACTTTCAGCCTACCCGACTATCTCAGTCTGGTCTTCAAAACTACTCACTTTCCAGTTCCGTGACGGTAAAACAGGTTTCAACTGAGGATCAGTAAGCACCATCTTCAGACACTGAAATCAAAGGTGCTGAAGCAGAACTGATACAGACAGGTACCTTTCAACTCAAGGAACATCCCAAAAGTACTACAAAATGTACTGCTATTTAAGTGCTTGCTACTCTGTCTTCCATGCATGTATTTCTTCCTCTTACCACTTCTTCCTTCCACTCTTTCTTTCAACGGGGTCAAATTATTATATATCTCAAAACTCACAATCTCTCCCTTATTTCTACACATACTTTACCACAAAAGGCAGACAGTACAGTGATAGCTTTCCATACCATTGGAGGAACTACTGATCAATTCCAGTATAATCCCACCATTCTCCTCTTCCATCTGCCCAATGTCACTCCAGTTAATTGTTCCAAACCATCCCTAAAATAGTACTAATATCCATTTAAACTGAACTGGAAAAAATTCAAGCTGCTTTGGGTAAGGCCTACAAGGTGAGAACTGTTTGTTTTTCTCGTGTGAGCCTAAGACTATTTCTGTTAAACATTTTTAGCTTTAAGTATATTTTCTTCAAAAACCCTCCTCCAAAACAGCAGCAAAAGCACAATGGAACTCTGTAACCATCACCCTCAATTATGTTTCAAAATAATAATAAAGACAGGAGAAACCACTTCAAATGCACCTCTCCCTTGAGCCCACAGAACAGCACTCTTCCATGACAACTGTTCGGAAAAACACACTGCCATTATTTGCAAAAGCAGTAGGAAGTCCAGTCTTGGCCTTGGTTGAGCACTACCCCCTCCTCTCTCTCCGAGAAAAAATAAAACAGCAGGAAGCATAAACAACCACTTAATGGAAAATACAAATGGGTAAATATTTTCAAAACTGGCTAAAAAGCCTGAGGCCTTAAGAAATTCAGGAATACTAGTGTAGGGGGGCATAGGAAGAGAAAAGTAACATCATATTTCCCCCTCACAGTGAGCACTGCAAGAACACCAGAGCAAATGGGGTGCACAGCTACTTTCTCTTCTTCCATTACCAGATGCTTTTGTCTTTTTAATACTTCTCTCTCATTGTGTCTTTTCATAAGTAATGGTATTTTCAAAACAAGGCATCTTTCTACAGCTCCATAACAAACTTTAAGCTGAAATTCTGGTACAACTGAGCATGGTGATGAAAAGCCAGAGGTAGGTCCCTTCCCTTGAAACGTTCATGTAGAGAAAACTCTCCGAACTCAAGGCCCAAAGCTAACCTGCCCTCTTAGGGGTCCATACTATAGACAGCACAGTTAGTTATACGTGGACCAACAAAGCTGCAAGGCATGCTAGTTCGTGAAGCGCCCTGGTGAAAATCTGAAAAGGGTGTCCCCTCTCCGAGAGGACACATTTCCACACAAATTGCTCATTTTGAGAAGTGGAGCACAAATGGATTTGCACTCCCACTTGCCACCCAAAACAGGTGACCTCCTGTTCGGCACAATCCATACAACATAACACAGCAGCCCTGCAAAAGTATACCGGGACACACTGCACTTTCAAAGTAGGTTTCCAGAAAGAAGAACCTTACTAAAGACAAACAGGCATTTTACAAATTTTATTACCAGAAATCCTCATAGTCATTAATATAAATTCATTCCTAAACATATCAAGACTAGAGCACAAAGGGTCTGGCAGAGAAGTAAAACTAGCAAATTTGGGAGAGAGGAAACTTCCATCTTTAGGGGATAATCACTTGTTACTTAAGACCCTAATCTTTGACTATAGGTTCAAATAGCTGAAATTCAAATGCATGTCATAAGCTAAAGCACTGAAAGAATCTCTACCATTTGTAGAGAAAGGCAGGATCACATATATTTACTATTGGGGATTTCCTTTCTCCAAATTTGCTGGTTTTCCTTCTCTGTGGGTGTCACCCCCCACCCCACCCCCTTTNATAACTAAAAAACCCCATATAGTGAGTGACACAAGTGGTTAAAGTTTGTAAAACCTGATAAATAGCCCTGGTGGGTAATGGGCCCCTTAGCTACCTGCATTAAAATAAGAGGAATAGATGACCAGATTATGAATGCCTTCACATTCAATAGCTTCCAATTCCATCACTCTTTTTATGCCCTATAAAAGAGCTAAGTTCGGGGCGCCTGGGTGGCTTAGTCGGTTAAGCGTCCGACTTTCGCTTGGGGCATGATCTCGCAGTTTGTGGGTTCGAGCCCCGCGTCAGGCTCTGTGCTGACTGCAAGCTCAGAGCCTGGAGCCTGTTTCAGCCTGTGACTCCCTCTCTCTCTGACCCTCCCCTGCTCACGCTATCTGTCTCTCTCTCTCTCCTAAAAATAAATAAAACATTAAAAAAATAAAATAAAATAAAATAAAAGAGCTAAGTTATCACATGGGTCCAAATTAGTCCTAGTCAGGCAGGAGAGGCAAGAGAACGTAGTCTAGGGCAAAGCTAAGATGGAGTACAGCCCAGGATCAAGAGCCAGAGGCAGTGGTTTTCAAATTTTAGTGGGCATCAGAATGTACTGGGAAACTTTTTCAGAATCAGATTTCTTATGGATCCCTCCCTACATCAGACAAGTTAGACCGTCCCGGAGCACTTATATTTTGACAAAGCTCAAACTGCTGACCTAGGTCCACTAGAAAGTTTAGAAACACTGGGAAATCCTCCCTGCCTATCAGCAGTTCCAAAATAAAAGTCATCCATCGCAATACCAGGCTCGGCAGGTCAGAAAGGGGTGAGAAAAGGATCACCAGCCTGAACGCCTAACAGACTGTGCCGGACTGGAGTCTGTGGCCAAAGTTTCATTACTATGGGACAAAAATCCTGCACTCGATAAACAAGAAAATGTTTTCCATGTGAGAAATATTTCAAACATCTGAAAAATATTTAAAATAATATACTGAATATCTCTGACCCTACACCCAAAATAAGCAAATCCTAATTTGCAATTATCTGATTCAGATTTCTTAGTAATAGAATATTAGATATAATCAAAGCCCTTGGTGTACTCCTGTCCAATCCCATTCTTCATCTTTTCTTCCCAGAGGTAGTATCTACTCTGAATTTGGTGTTAGTTGTTACCATGCATGTTTTTATACTTTTACCACATATGTATATAGCCCTCAAACAATATTACTCTACATGTTTTCAGGTTTTATACAAGTAGAAACATTTTGTAAGAAATCTGTAACTTGTTCCCCCGCCCCATATTATGTTTGTGAGATTCCTTCATTTTAATGCATGAGGCTGTAGTTTATTTTTCACAGTGCTGTAAGACTCAATTGTGTGGGACTATCTAACAATTTATGCATTTCCCTTGTTGGTGGACATTTGAGCTGCAATGAGCATTCTTATACTTTTTCATACTTATTTTCTTGGACAACTGTATTACTTCTTAGGGCCAGAAATAGACATTTTGGGTAAACAGGTATGTTAGCCCTCCAACAAGACATCACTACACTACTGTCCCAGGTAGTTGTATCCATTTACATTCCCACTAGCAGTAAATAAAAGTTGATTTCCCCACAACCTCACTAATAGTTGGTCATCAAAGCATTTAAATTTTTGCCACTCTGATGGGTGTGAAACAGCACCTCTCTATTGTTTCAATTTGCATTTCCCTGATTAAAATCTTTGACCAGTAAATTTTCATGTTTATATACATATTTTTCAAATATGTGTTTCTCAATTTTTTTAAGAAAAACTTCCCTTGTCTAAATCAGGGCCATTCTTCCAGAGTGCCCCACCCCCACCCCCCCCACCACTCACCACAGCTGGAAAGCTGCAGTGCAGGAGGGCAGGAACAAGGGATCATTTCGGACAAAGGGCCCTAATTAATGCATCTGCTAATTAGTCTTCCCCTTCCCTCTTTGGTCAAGCCTTACTTCCAAGACCATGCTATGGGCCAGCAGCCTTAGAACTGAAGAAAGAATGCGGGTGGGGAGTGCGAAAGCCAAAACGTTTATGTAAAAGTACAACTGGCTTCACTGGAAGAAAATGAAGTGATTGCAGACCAGTACCTATTTCTTGTAAGATACCATCCACCTCTAACGGGCTCCTTTCAAACCCTTGGCTCCCTCTTTGAAACATCCCAACTTTCCTCTAGACTAGACACTGCCCTTCAGCAACCCTTTTATCTCCCTTCCCCCACAATGACTAAATACTCTCTCTTTTTCCCCATTCTACAGCTGTCTGAGCTCCGCAAGACACTCCCCATTACCCTCCCTCTCTCCTCTAGAACGCCAGTCCTCTCCTTCCCTTTCCAAGATGTATCCACGACAGTAAAAACCATCCACTCAAGCACCCACCCCAAAGAAAGATGGGAGTCCCCTGCAGCACATGGCCCCAACATGCCAGGCAGGCGGGTGACTCGTCCCAATCCTCCCTGCTTCCTTCCCCTTCACGACCGGGATAGCTGTTCTCCAGGGGCTCTCCAGGTCTGACAGATCCAGACCACCTAGAAACAGACTCAGTCGGCCTTCTGTAGCAGAAATGCTTTTACTAGGGCCTTGGACGCACTTTGTTATGGGGCACAAACAAAACTCGGGCCATTTCATGAAAACAAACACCTCATAGGTGTTTCCACAAAAGCAGGAAGGCCTCCGTCCTGTTAATATCGGCTAGATTGGTTTAGTCCGGGCAGTGGTGGGCAGTGTGGCCTGGCAGAGACCAAAGAGTCCCCGTGATGAGAAGTTTCCGAAGCTCTGCCCCATTCACCCAAGAAAGCCCTCCCCCAGAGAGCACACCCCCCCGACCCGAGTCTCTCCCCCTGAGGCTCCCCAAATCGGTTCCCCAGAGCATGCTCCCAAGCCCCCAAAGTGGCCCCTGCTC
Source organism: Crocuta crocuta (assembly GCF_008692635.1). NCBI lineage: Eukaryota > Metazoa > Chordata > Mammalia > Carnivora > Hyaenidae > Crocuta > Crocuta crocuta. The sequence continues at coordinate 4,589,023 of NW_027528859.1, read as the reverse complement.
CTCCTCTCCACCCCTCAAGAGATCTTACCTCCAAAGCCTACCTAAACAGCGTTGGGTGGGCGTGCCTGGGACCAGGGCCTAGCGCCCCCTCCCCCGTATCGGTGTCTCTTGGGCCCCGGGGGCTAGGTGAACTTCCTCCTTCCAGCCCCCCTACTCAGGGCCCGCGCCGGCCCAGGGTGGCCCTGGGTCCCGGCCAGGCTACGACTCTCACCAGCTACGTGACCTTGGGCAAGTCACTTCCCCCAGTAAGCCTCGGTTTCCTCCTCCGCCAAGCGGAGACCTAGAGAGGTCCTGCCCTGCCCACCCCAGGGGAGAGGGCTACCCATCGGGTGGGAAAACGCTTTGTGAGCCGCTAGGCGCGGCGGGGACGCAGAGCTCACAGGGGCTCCCGGGACGGACAAAGCTGACCCGGACAACGCTCCACCCCCTCCGCGGGGCCGGACGGCCGGACCACACGCCTT
>NW_027528859.1:4552576-4588505 GCF_008692635.1 Crocuta crocuta | reverse complement strand
GGCCGCCCGCGGGAGAGCCCTGCCCCGGGGACTGCCCCGCCCCCGGTCCGCCTTCGGGGCACATACGCGGGCCTCCCGGGCCCGGCCCTGCGCCACCCAGGCCCGGCTGCGCCTGAGGCTCAGCTGCGCGACCGCCTCGGGCGCCGGTGTTTGCGCCAGCGAGTTTGCCGGGGGCTCGGCCCGGGTTGCNCCCCCACACTATAGCTAGTCTCCTCTCCCTCCTTTTGGCTGTTTCCTCAAAGTTTTTCTTTTTCAAACACTTAGCAAAGAAACTCCCTTCCTTGGGCTATGTCTTAGTGCTAAATCAGCGGACTCACAGGGACCGCAGAAGCAGAAACGAAAGAGATGGAGATGCGCTGCCTTCTCTGAATTTAAAGACTCATCCTGAATCAAACAGAAGCCAGCCTCCCTCAGCCCTGGCCCCTCGCCCCTTCCTCCGACTTTTTCTTCCTCTTTCTTTAAACCCCGTTGTTGTTAAAAGGCATGCAGGAAACCATCTAACGCAGCCGGGCCTAGTCTCAAAGGGGAGGCTGGGAGGTGAGGAAAGGCTTTTGAGCTGTGCTGACACTGTTCTAAGAGAAAAATTCTGCAGATCCGTGACCCCCCCTTGGACGCCCTCCTCTCCTTGGATGGGATATTGGTCCCTGAACCCATTTCCTTTTCATATTTTTCTGACTTTCATATCAAAGCCATAGAGGAGCAAAATAAAACTCAACCACGTGCTAGGAGTACCGTTAAGTACAGCCGTGTGGGTGAGGGTGCAGCTAAACTGCTGACTAGATCATTCCCATACAGTGTTATCCTCAGCCTTTACCCTGAGCTAAGTAGAGAGCAAACTGCAAGTTACAAAGCACAGTGCTACAGGGGTAAGCTAGCCCCGTGAGAGGCAAGTGTGGATAAATCTGTGGCAACTGACATTTTAAATTCCACCCTGACATTTACTAGGTGCATGATCTTTCAGTCATCAGCAATGCTAGGGACTGAGTATACCGTGATTAAGATATAGTCCCAGGCTTCAAAGAGTTGAGTCTAGGGGCACCTGGGTGGCTCAGTCGATTGAGTGTCTGACTTAAGATTCATGAGTTCTAGCCCCACATCAGGCTTTGCGCTGATGGCACCAAGCCTGCTTTGGGTTCTCTGCCTCTCTCTCTCTCTCCTCCTCGCCGCACCCCCCCCCCAAAAACATGGAGTTCTCTCAAAAATAAATAAACATTAAAGAAAAGTTTACATGTCTCCTTGAAGGATAGTGAAATAAATTCTTAGAAGTTAACAGCTTAAGGGTGGCTAGGAGTTTACCAGGTGAAACAGGCTGAGGGAGGTGGACTGGCAAGACATTAAAAATATAAGTGGCCAGGGGTTCCTAGGTGGCTCAGTCGGTTAAGCTTCCCACTTTTGATTTCCGCTCAGGTCATGATTTCAGGGTTTATGAGGTGGAGCCCCGCATGGGCTCCTGGATCACAGCTTGGAGACTGGTGTTCTCTCTCTCTCCCTCTGCCCCACCCTGCTCGCACTCACTCTCTCAAAATAAAAAACAAAAACAAAAACAATATGATTGGCCAGGAGCGCCTGGGTGGCTCAGTCAGTTAAACATCCAACTTCAGCTCAGATCATGATCTCATAGTTTGTGAGTTTCAGCCCGGCATCAGACTCTGTGCTGCTCAGAGCCTGGGGCCTGCTTCGGATTCTGTGTCTCCCTCCCTGCCCCTCCCCTACTCGCTCGCTCTCTCTCTCTTTCTCTCAAAAATAAACATTTTTTAAAAATTAAAAAAACAAAAAAGAGAACATAAGAGAATAGTATTTCCTGAATCCCATCCTTCACTTTCTGATGGTAGGTAATATATTACTAGTTGGGGCTCCAGTCCCAATACGTATTGTAGAATGCCCATAAACTACGGCATTCTCTCCTTTGATAGGTCTCGGTAGCCTTGAAAAAAATGAAAGCCCAGATCCCAGTTTCAACTCTTACAACTCCAATTTGGTCAAATGCCTTTCCCACCAGCCCTAGAAGAAAAGGGGTAGACAAGCAGTTTAATCCAGTAAACAAAGGACCCCACTAAGGCTGTCTTGCAGACCAGGAAGAAACAAGGAAGAGGTCCAGTTAGGCTCTAGACCACCTCGCCTTGCCAGGTAAAGGGTGCAAAAGACAGAATGGAACACAATCCATGTGCATTGTAACCTTTATTTCTGAAAATGTCCATCCTTCAGCAATGATCAGGAAGAGAGAGGAACGTGATGTGTTTAGGGAACCACAAGTTTAATAAGGCTGGAGCACAGCCTGGGTGATAAGTGGGGAGAAGAGACCAGACTGGAGAGTTAACAGGATACCAAAAGACGTTGAAGAGCCTCATGTTGAGGCATTTGAACTTGAGTAACTAAAGGGAGCTATTGAAAGATTTAGTAAGAAAAGAAACTAATCAGTTTGGATTTGGGAAAGACTCTGCCTGCTGTGCAGGAAATCGATTGGAGGAGAACACAAAGAGAAGCAATAAAACTGGCTAGGAAGCTATTAGGCAACGGACCAAACTGACCCAAATTGAGGCAGAGATGGTAGGATTACAAGCATAGTAAGGTAGTAGAATTGCCAAGACATAGCTGTCAGGGAAGATGGGAGAGCATCAAGGACGAGAAAGATATTTGGCTTGTCAACAGGGTGGTGGTAGTACCATTCTCGAAGATGGGGGCTACGTGGTGAGGAACAGAGAACGATGATCCTGGTTAAATCAGCTCATTTCCAGGACCCTCACTTTCCTCATCCACATAAGGCAGAAGGGTCACTGGTAGACAATTACTAGTGTCTTTCTGAGATTGGCATCTAGAGATTCACAAAAGAGAAGCAAGATAACAGAATTGCCCATTTCATTTTTTGTTTCTATTTTTTTTATTGTGGCAAAACATGCATAATAGAATTTTACCATTTTAACTATTTTCAAGTATGCAATTCAGTGGCATTGACTACTCTCTTAGCTTGGCCTGCCATAACAAAACAGTATAGGTTGGTGGCTTCAACAACAGAAATATATTTTCTCACATTTCTGGAGGCTAGAAGGCCAAGATCAAGAGGTCACCATGGTCAGTTTCTGGTAAGAGCTCTCTTCCTGGCTTATGGGTGGCTGATTTCTCACTGTGTCCTCTTGTAGTGGAGAGAGAGAGAGAGAGAGAGCAAATTCTCTGGTGTCTCTTCTTTTTTAAAAACTTTTTATTTATTTTGAGGCAGGGGGTGGGGAGTCAGAGGATCTGAAGCTGGCTCCATGCCGACAGTAGAGAGCCTGATGCGGGGCTCCAACTCATGATTCATGAGATCATGACCTGAGCCAAATTTGGACGCTTAACTGACTGAGCCACCTAGGTGCCCCCTTGGGGTCTCTTCTTAGAAGGGCACTAATTTCAACTTGAGGGTCCCATCTCATAACCTCAAAATCTAATTATCTCCCCAAGGCTCCATCTCCAAATATTATCACATTGAGGGTTAGGACTTAAACATATGAATTTGAGGAGAACACAGTTCAATATACAGCAACTACATTCACAATGTTATTTGCCCATCACCACTATCCATTGCCAGAACTTTTTCATCATCCCAAACAGAAACTCTGTACTTATTAATCAATAACCTTCCCATTCTCCTACTCCCCAACCCCCGGTACCTCTATTCTACTTTCTGTCTCTATGAATTTGCCTTTTCTAGGTACCTCACACAAATGGAATTATATAATATTTGTCCTTTTGTGTCTGGCTTATTTTACTTAGCATACCGTTTTCAAGGTTCAAGTTTCAACCATGTTGTAGCAGGTATCAGAATTTTATTCCTTTTTAAAGCTGCGTAATATTCCATTATATATACGTAGGTATATATCTCTACATATATATGTATATGAATATTTATGTATACGTATACATTATACGTATGTATCTATCTATATATATATATCACATTTTGTTTATCCATTCATTCATCAGTGGACATTTATGTTGCTTCCACCTTTCAGCTATTGTGAATACTATTGCTATGAATATTGGCATACAAGTGTCTAAGTCCTTGCTTTCAGTTCTTTTGAATCCCACCTAGGAATAGAATTGCCGCATCATATGGTAATTCTATACTTAACTTTTTGAGGAACCCACCAAACTGGTTTCCAGTGTGGCTGCACCGTTTTACAATCCTACCAACAATTTCTCCACACCCATTTTCTAATTTCTCCACGTCCTCATCAACACTTGTTATTTTCATTTTCCATGTATATATATATATATATATATATATATATATATATACGTATATATGTCATTTAATGGGTGTAAAGTGCTATTTCGTTTGTGGTTTTGATTTTCATTTTCCATTTCACTTTCACGTCCAGCACATCTATTACTTGCATTTGTCTTCCAGCATGGTTTGCAAATGTTGTTTCTTGTTTTGCCTTTTGGGTTTTTGTTGTTGTTGCTGTTGTTTTTTGGAGGGGGAGTGAGTAGAGGAGGGGGATTATAAGAGAACACCGAAAGAATTACTTCCAGGAAAGTTATAACGCAACAACAAACATCTAATAGTATGTTAAACCAAAAGAAGAGCAAGATAGTCTGGGCTACACCACAGAAGAACACTCCGCAGCCTTAGCAACTGAAGGACTCCAGATAAGGTAGTCAATGATAGTCGTAACCATGCCCAGCAAAGGCAGTGGAAATAGAAGCACGAAATGGAAGAAGCTGGAGCAGGAGATGATGAATTTAACTCCCCGCATCACGTGACCATACTCGTTCACCAGCACATCACAAACACCTGAGAAACACCTCTGAGGCCTCCCGAAATACCTGGGGGTGTCTACCTCTGGTGTGTGTGAGAGCAATAGAATGCATGCTGTCCATTTTTCTTACGGTTACAACACTAATAAGCATAGCTTTCTATTTCCTTAGACTAGATTCCTAAAAGACTTGCTAGGTCAGAGTGCCTGGGTGGCTCAGTCTGTTAAGACTGACTTTAGCTCAGGTTGTGATCTTTGTGGGTTCGAGCCCCACATCGGGCTCTGTGCTGACTCCCTCAGAGCCTGGAGCCTGCTTCAGATTCTGTGTCTCCTTCTCTCTCTCTCTCTGGCCCTCCTTGCTCATGTTTGCTCTGTCTCTCTCTCTCTCTCTTGCTCTCAAAAATAAATAAAAACAAACAAACAAACAAAAAAAAAGAATTGCTAGGTCAATGTTGTTAAAGGTTTTACTTTCCTTTAAATGAGACTATCACAGGGGCGCCTGGGTGGCTCAGGCAGTTAAGCATCCGACTTCAGCTCAGATCATAATCTCACAGTTCATGGGTTTGAGCCCTGCGTCCAGCTCTGTGCTGACAGCTAGCTCAGAGCCTGGAGACTGTTTCGGATTCTGTGTCTCCCTCTCTCTCTGACCCTCCCCTGCTCACTCTCACTCTCTCTCTCTCTTAGAAATAAATAAATAAAACATTTAAAAATAAATAAACTAGACTATCACAATTTATTTATTTAATCATTTATTTATTTTTACCTAAATATAGAGGATTGACTTGATTCTATTCCTCACTCACAAAACTTCTCACGTTGATTTTATTTATTATTCTCTTTTATCCATATTCTCCAATCTCATTCCCCTTTTCCACCATGTGAAATCATTCCAGTATGTTAAGTATATATCTTTTTGTTTGTAGATGTATATTTAAAATGCGTATTCTTGTTTTAGATTCATGTATTTTTTTTCTTAAGTAAATAGTACTGTAAGATAGAGATTTTTTCTTTGTGTTCTTCTTTGCAGTTATATATTTTTTTTAAAGTTTATTTATTTATTTTGAGAGAGAGAGAGTGCACACGAGCAGGGCAGGGACAGAGAAAAAGGGAGAGAGAGAATGCCAAGCACACTCCATGCTCAGTGCAGAGCCCAATGCAGGGCTCGATCTCACAACTGGGTGATCGTGACCTGAGCTCCTATCAAAGAGTCTGACATTTAATCAACTGAGCCACCCAGGCACCCCTGCAGCAGCATGTTTTTAAGATATAGTCCAGGGGCGCCTGGGTGGCTTAGTCGGTTAAGCGTCCGACTTTCGCTTAGGTCATGATCTCGCGGTTCGTGGGTTCGAGCCCCACGTCGGCTCTGTCATGACGGCCAGCTCAGAGCCTGGAGCCTGTTTCAGTCTGTGACTCCCTCTCTCTCTGACCCTCCCCTGCTCACGCTGTCTCTCTCTCTCCTAGAAATAAATAAAACATTAAAAAAAATAAGATATAGTCCACTGCTTCTAACTACCAAATAGTATTCCACTCACCACATTTTGCTTAAGGATTTCTTCAGTTATGGACACCCAAATTACTTGTTACAACCAAATCCAACACTGTGAATATCTTCGTATAAGCCCTTTATGAACGATGTGAGAATTTCTCTGGGTTATATATCCAGTAGCAGAATTAGATATTTTATAGTTTTTTTTCTTTTTTATATCATTTGGTTTTCACTTTTTGATCACTGATAAGAATGTGTGTGTGTGTGTGTGTATTTCTTTAACCACTGTATTCTTCTGGGAATTTTCTGATCACATCCTCAGCCCTATCATCCATTGATTCTTTAAAGACTAATTTAGTCAGGAATTGATTGTAACACATTGAAAAAATGTGATACATGAGTCCACACATGAGTCTACAATGATACTCAAAGAGAGAAAGAGAGAGAAAAAAAGGGGGGGGGACTCATTTACCACCAATGGAAATACTATGACACTAACTCATTTGTCAGGAAATTGGTAATTAAAGAGGAAGAATGAAGCACTTAAAGTGTCATTTTAGGAAGAAATTAGGCTCATCCCAATTGATGAGGAAAACTCTTCTTTGCAGAAGAATGTCAGCTAATAAATGTGGGACTGATAGAAATTTGTCATTTTGTGATCTCCAATGAGATAATTGATTCAGGTAAGAATCATCAGTGAATGTTAAACTATTAAAAGTAAAGAAAGGAAAGAGGCAAATTTATCCTTGTATCTATTTCCTGCCACTCGCTTGCCCTAGGAACACTTCCATTTTGCCTTTGCTCCCACCATTCTATTGAAACTGCAACGCTTGAAGGACAATGCTAACTTCTCAATTGTGAAAGACAATGGCCCTTTCTCATCCTCCATGATCTCTTTATGGTATTTGACATAAGCAGCCTCTTCCCTTTTCTTATGACTTTCTCCCTTCATCCGCAAGAGACTGCTTACCTATTGCTGTGTAACAAACCAACTTCATATAAAATGGCTTCAGACCCCCAAAACTATGTTATTTCTTGTGGTTCAGCTTGTGGACTGGGCTCAGTTGGGTGGTTCTCACTCAGAATCTCCTACAAGGTGGCGGTCAGATGGTGGCAAATGCTGGAATCATCTGAAAAGTCAACTGGGCTAGATATCCAAGATGCCTTTCTCATTCATTCCTTCGGTACCTGGTGAGAAGTCCTGGGGGTTAGCAGGGCATCTCTCTCTCAATGCCACTAGCTTGGGCTTCCTAACAGTATGGTGGTCTCAGGATAGCTAGACTTCTTACCTAGTTCCTGGCTTCCCCTGGAACCAATGCTCCAATTGTCCCAGGTGGAAGCTGTCAGGCTTTTTATGAGATAGTTAATGGTCTCTTTCTCACCCAATATGCTTCATCCATTATTTCCAGCATTGGTTTCTTTTTTTTTATTTAATAGTTTCAATTTTTTTTTAAGTTTATTTATTTGAGAGAGAAAGCATGAGCAGAGTAGAGGCAGAGAGAGAAGGAAGAATCCCAAGCAGGATCCACACGTGGTCAGCGGGAGCCCAACTCAGAGCTCAAATGCAGGAGCCCATGAGCCGAGCGGTGAGATCATGACCTGAGTCGAAATCAAGCTTGAACCACCCAGATGTCCCCAATGCTCCCAGAATTGTTCTTTAGAGAGGAAAGGGAACCTGAAGACTCCTAAAAAACTGAGTGTAAAACCCATCCATGTCTTTATTGTTTCATCTTTAAATATGTATATATCCAGGGGTGCCTGGGTAGCTTAGTTGGTTAAGCCTCTGACTTTGGCCCAGGTCATGGTTTCGCGTTCGTGGATTCAAGCCCCACATTAGGCTCTGTGCTGACTGCTCAGAGTCTGGAGCCTGCTTCAGATTCTGTGTCTCCCATTCTCTCTGACCTTCCCCTGGTTATGCTCTGTCTCTCTCTCAAAAATAAATAAAAATTTTAAAAAAAGTATGTATCCATATTTAACCCCAAAGCAATTTTTAAACACTCATTGCCCAGTCTTTTGAAAACATTTAACTTTGGGGTATCTGGGTGGCTCAGTCAGTTAAACGTCTGACTTCGGCTCAGGTCATGATCTCACAGTTCGTGGGTTCGAGCCCAGCATCGGGCTCTGTGCTGACAGCCAACCCAGAGCCTGGAGCCTGTTTCAGATTCTGTGTCTCCCTCTCTCTCTCTCTGACCCTCCCCTGATCATGCTGTCTCCCTCTCAGAAATAAATAAAACATTTTTTAAAAAATGAAAACATTTAACTTCATTGTCATAGAATCAGGAACTGTTTTTCCTTTTGCACTTGTATTTCTGTAGCTTACTTAATATTTAGTTAAATAACGTAATTTCAGAAATAAATACGGGGCAACTGCGTGGCTCAGTCAGTAAAGTGTCTGACTTCAACTCAGGACATGATCTCACCATCTGTGAGTTCGAGCCCCACATCAGGCTCTGGGATGACAACTCAGAGCCTGGAGCCTGCCCCAGATTCTGTGTCTCCTTCTCCCTCTCTGCCCCACCCCTGCTCATGCTCTGTCTCTCTCTCTCTCAAAAATAAAATAAAAACATTAAAAAAAATTTTTTTTAATAAAAGAAATAAATACAACTAACATAAATAAGTTTGGAGGCAAAGTACCAGAAAGCAGCCTATTGGCTGTGAATGTTCAGCACACGAAGGCATAAACTGGTATATTTTACATAGGGGATGGAAAGCATTAGTTAATCAGTTAAAGGAGTTCCTAATCTATCTTTCAACAAATCTTTTGAGTTGGAAGTAACATAAACCACCTCAAGAAACTTGGAATTTATTGGCTCTTATACTCTGAAGTCTGGGAGAGATCTCACAAGACTTGGTTCAGGGGCTCATATGACGACATCAACTCCCAATTTTTTTGCCGTCTCTCAGCTATACTCACCCCCATGCTGGCTCCCTAATGAGAGTCCATGTAGTAATAAGATGGTGATGGCAGTAAAACATGGAAAGAGCCTAAGTGTCCATCAACAGATGAATGGATCAAGAAGATGTGGTTTATCTATACCATGGAATACTACATGGCAATGAGAAACAATGAAATTGGGCCATGTGTAGCAACATGGATGGACCTTGAGGGTGTTATGCTGAGCAAAATAAGTCAGGCAGAGAAAGACAAATATCATATGTTTGCACGTATAGGAGGATTAGGAGGAACTTGACTGAGGAACAAGGGGGAGAAGAAGGGCAGAAATGGTGGGGGAAAGGGAGAGAGGCAAACCATGAGAGACTCTTGAATGCTGACAAAAACTGAGGACTGATGGATGTGGGGGGGAGGGGAATGGGCATGGAGGAGGGCACTTGTGGGGATGAGCACTGGGTATTATATGGAAACCGACTTGACAATAAACTATTTGTAAAAAAAAAAAAAAAAGATGGTGATGGCAGTTTCTAGCACAGAAGAGAGAACATGTAGTCCTCTCAGCAATTCTAGCGAAGGACTCAATACTTGTCATTGGCTGAGTTTGGGACGTGCCCATCTCTGTGCCAATCTGTCGCCAGGGCAATGTGATGATCTGATGGATTAGGACTTAGTTCCATGCCTCCCTGAAGTCTTATGTAACCCCGTGGACTGAGAAAAATTGCCTCAGAGTGTTCAAGCATGCTGTTATAGAAGTCCGTTCCTACGGGAATGTTTGAAGGAAGAATTATGTGTTTCTGAAGACCAAGTATGACATCCTGTTCCTCTCTGTACCGCACCCCACATACATAGTACCCTGCATCTTTCCTGGGACACAGCAGGCATTGCTTATTGTGACTTAAAATCACAAGCATCTTTCTCTTCATTTACTATGCACCTTAAGGCAGTTTGTAGAAGATTCGCCCTTGGTGTACAACATGCCAGTCCCCATTTGCCTGAATTTTGTTATCTTTTGATCTTCTGTGCTGTCAAAAGGCCTCGAAGCACAGATTTGAATGGGGTTTGGACTCAAAGACACACAGAGCTGAGCTCCGTTACAGAATTCCCTGAGCAAAGTATTTCCCCTCGATCTCAAGTCTTGCATGTTGTTTTCTGATGCTGGCTATGGCAAGGCTGCGGTTTTAATTTCACCTTCTGGGTTTGTACTAGAGCCATTTATAAGGACTATCCTTGGGTCTGTCCCCTATCCCCCCACCCCCAACCCCTCCCTTGGTCCCTCCCTTCCCTGCAGCCACAGCTGCCTGGCTCCAGGGCACTCAGACGGCACTGTCGCCTAGGCAACCCAGAAGGGGGCTTCAATCTACTGTCTCCCCAGAGGGGCTGGCCTGGCCCTGAGCCAGGAAGAGGCAGGGGGCAGGGGACCTGACTGGCCTGACGCAGGGCATGTCGGGAAGTAAACAGACCTCGGGTGTACTGCCTGCCAGAAGGGAAGGGGGAGACCAGGAATGTCATGGGTGTAATTGTCTGAGTGTTGTACAAGCAGACCGCCACGGGGGCTATGGCCAGCTACGAGAACAGGAATGGGACAGGAGAAAAAAAGGCCTGATTCATCTTGGGCTCAGATCTGCGCTGTGGTGGTTAAATGGCTGAGCCTCTGTATTAGTTTCCTGGGTGTGTAATTACAAAGTATTACAAATTGGGTGTCATTATTTTATCTTATTTTATGCAGAAACTTATTGTCTTCAGAGCCTACAGGTCCCAAATCAAGTTGTCAGCAGAGCCACGCTCCCTCTGAAATCTGTAGAGAAATGGTTCCTTGCCTCTTCCTAACCACTGGTGGTTTACTGGCAATCTATGGCCTTCCTTGGCTGGTAGCTACCTGATTCCAATCTGCCTTCGTGGTCACTTTGATGAGATTTTGGGGTGACAGTGGGGTTCAGAACCAATAGCCAAGAAAGAATTCTTGAAGACATCTTTGGTGCAAAAAAGTGATTTTATTAAAGCGTGGGGACAGGACCCGTGGGCAGAAAGAGCTGCACTGGGGTTGTGAAGAGTGACTGGTTATATACCTTCAGTTTGGGAGGGAGTTAGGGATAGCATAAATCTCTAAAGGATTTTAGAAGCCAAGTTTTCCAGGACCTTGAGGGGCTAGCTGTTGTTAGGAAAACGACATTTATTACCATTTAGTAAAACCTCAGTCATGAGACCCTTCAGATGTATCTCAAGAGCCATATGCTTGGAATATAATTGCAAACATCTACTTGGGTGTTAATGATAAAGGAGGTTTTCAAAGGAATTTTTATGTGTCTAAGGAGACTCTCAGGATCCTGGGGTCAGGATAATATCAAGCCAGGATTCCCTTTTGCCCCTAGCAAAGTGTCATCATTGAGGCAGCTGAGGTCCTAAGGGGAGGTCATTCTATCGGGTTCAAGGACTTGTCAACGGGCTGTAGGCAATAAGGGAATTTAATGTTTTTAAATTTTTTAACATTTATTTTTGAGAGAGACAGAGAGTGCATGCAAGGGAGGTACAGAGAGAGAGGGAGACACAGAATTTGAAGCAGGCTTCAGGCTCTGAGCTGTCAGCACAGAGCTGGACACAGGCTCAAACTCATGAACCAAGAGATCATGACCTGAGCCGAAGTCAGATTGAGCCACCCAGGTGCCCCAAGGTAATTTAATTTTTCATTTGCCTTTGTTTCCCACATTACCATGGCAGGCAGTTAAGCCTGCTTATATCTTGATGAGGATTGTATTAGGGGTCCAGGAAATGGAGTCTATAGGTTTCTGGAGATTAGGCTATAGATAAGATTATCTTTTTCTTGAAGTTTAATGATTTGTCCGTAAACTGCAGGAGACTTCTGTCCTGCATGACTGTGTCTCTATCAGTCAACCATTTGCTTGCTTTCTTTTCCCCTGTTCCTGGGCAGCCAAGAATGTCCAAGGAACACCAGACATATCCCACCTGCTTTGGGGGGCAGGTGCTGTTAGCCTATACTTTGCCCTCAGCTTGCCCCACACTCCCACATCAACTTGGCGTTCTCTCTGTCTCTTTACATAGCCATCTTACAAGGACGCCAGTCATATTGGATTAGGGGACACACAGTTCCAGTATGACTTCATGATAACTAATTACATCTGCAACAACTCAATTGCCAAACAAGTTCACAATCTGAGGTACTAGGGGTTAGGGCTTCAACATCTTTTTTTTCACGGCCCAACGTGGGGCTTGAACTCATGGCCCTGAGATCAAGACCTGAGCTGAGATCAAGAGCCAATGCTTAACCAACTGAGCCCTGAAGGTACCCCTTCAACAAAGGCTTGGAAAGGTTATTTGACTAGATGAAGGGAGGCCTAGAACCCCAGGCTGAGGAGCTTGGCTTTTATTTAGAAGAAGGGAATCATGAGGGTCTCAGAGCAAGCAGCAGTGTGACTACCTGTGTGACTACCTATGAGTTTCAGGGGTTTTGTCATTGGATGCTTTTTATCTTTAATTAAAAAATTTTTTTAATTCAAAAAAATTTGGGGGTGCCTGTGTGGCTTAGTCGGTTAAGTGTCCAACTTTGGCTCAGGTCATGATCTCACAGTTTGTGGGTTAGAGCCCCACATTGGGTTCTACGCTGACAGCTCAGAGCCTGGAGCTTTTTTCAGATTCTGTGTCTCCCTCTCTCTCTGTCCCTCTTCTGCTTGGTCTCTGTCTCTCTCTGTCTAAAAGTAAAGAAACTATAAAAATTTTTTTCAAAAAAATTTCAAAATTTAGTTTCAAAATTTAGTAATTTTTAATGAATAAATGTTTAGTTATTTACTTTTGTGTGTGAGAGAGAGAGAATGTAGAAGTGAGGGAGGGGCATAGACAGAGAGAGAGATACCCAAAATCCAAAGCAGGCTCCAGGCTGTCAGCACAGACCCCTACATGGGGCTCAAACCCACAAACTGAGAGATCATGACCAGAACCAAAGTCGGACACTCAACCGACTGAGCCACCAAGGTGCCCATTATCTTTTAGTATCGGTGAATGAGCCACTTTTTTCTCCAATGAATATGCCCCAACTGCCTGTTCAAGTCACTGGCCAACCACATAGCTGAACATGTTAAAAGCCTCCAAAATGAATAGAACAGAGCCTGGTATAGTTCAGAAGATTGCTATTTGCTAAGTATGTCAGACTCAGTTGCTGTATCAGTCGGACAAGAATAATAAGAGTACCTGTTTCAGAGAATTGTTGAAGGGATTAAATTAAGATTGTTTACACATATTAGATATTTTCATATATATTTACTATATATGACATATATATCATATATATATATCTTGGAAGAATGGCTAGAACTGAACAAATGTTTATAATTATTACACAAAGATGATCGGTTCATTTGGTGAAGAAGGGCAGAAAAAGCAACTATTATTGGGGCTGGTTGTTAGACTTTAGACTCTGGAACTACTGCCCTTCATTTCTCCCCTCCAGGAATGACAGTCTCTCACATTTGCACAGAACTTTTCGTTCTCAAAGCACTCTCTCATCCATTCTCCTCTCTCTGCAATCTTCACAACAATCTTGTGAGGTAGTCAGGGCTTTCATTATCATCTCCATTTTGCAGATGAGAAACTGAGACCCAGATGGGTTAGGTTATCTGCTTTCAACATGCTTTTCTTCTGAGACACATATGACAAATGATTCTTTCAAACGGACACATATCCATGTGTAATTACTGCTTTCTCTCCCAGTGGAAAACATGTTATGCCATGTAGCCATTAAGAAGAGTAGGTTGAGGGGCACCTGGGTGGCTCAGTTGGTTAAGTATCCAACTCTTGATTTCGGCTCAGGTCATCATCTCACAGTTTGTGGATTTGAACCCCACATCGGGCTATGTGCTGACAGCTCGGAGCCTGTTTGGGATTTTCTCTTCTCCTTCTCTCTCTGTCTCTCTCTCTCTTTATCTGTCTCTGTATCTCTCTCAAAAATAAATAAACATTAAAAAAAAAAAAAGAAAAGTAGGGGTGTCTGGGTGGCTCAGTCGGTTAAGCATCCGACTTTGGCCCAGGTCGTGATCTTGCAGTTGGTGAGGTTGAGCCCCATGTGGAGCTGTGGGCTGACAGCTCAGAGCCTGGAGCCTGCTTTGGATTCTGTGTGTCTTTCTCTTTCTGCCCCTTCCCTGCTCTCTTTCTCTCTCTCTCAAAAATAAACAAACATTTAAAAATTTTTTAAAAAAGAGAGTAAGTTGAGCTGCAGGTAATTGATGTAGGAAGATATCTCTGATGTATTGTTTTATTTTGCTTTAAGTAGGTTTCATGCCCAGCATGGGGTTTAAACTCAGGACTCTGAGACCATGACCTCAATTGAGGTCAAGAGTTGGATGCTTGCATGGTGGGGTGCTGGGTGGCTCAGTCAGTTAAGCATCTGACTCTTGATTTCAGCTCAGGTCATGATCTCCCAGTTCATGGCCCATATCAGGCTGTCAGCACAGAGCCTCCTTGGAATTCTGTCTCTTCCTCTCTCTCTCTGCCTCTCTCTCTCAAAATAAATAAACAGGGGTGCCTGGGTGGCTCAGTCAGTTAGGCGTCCAACTTTGGCTCAGGTCATGATCTCACGGTTTGCGGGTTCTAGCCCCGCGTCAGGCTCTGCTGACAGCTAGCTCAGAGCCTGGAGCCTGTCTTCGGATTCTGTGTCTTCCTCTCTCTCTGACCCTCCCCTGCTCGAGCTGTCTCTCTCTGACTCGCAAAAATAAATAAAAAACATTAATAAACAAACAAGCAAACTTAAAAAAGAAACAAGTCCAATGCTTAACCAAGTGAACCACCCAGGTGTCCCTGATATATCATTGATGAAAAAAATCAGACTGCAAATTTACTATTTGTAGCAATATTCTGTGTATGTTTATACATTCATATAGTTGTCAGGAAGGCCACATAAGAAACTGTTAACAGTGGCTAACTCTGGAATTGGAGAGTAAAAGGTGATACAGTGGAGGAGGGACTTTTCACTTTTACTTTATATAATTTTAAATAAACATGTATTATTTTTATAATGAAAATTTAATTCCATTCTGAAAATAAAATAAAGCATTCAATATATAAGCAACATTGTTACAGGTATACCTTGTGATTTTCTTCAAGGACATAATGCATGAATATGCATAGACTATCTCTGGAATGATACTTAAGAAGCCAATGACAATGGCTGTCACTCCAGAGGGAAATTGAGGAACTGGTGTTTGAAGTCCAAGATGGGAGTAAAATGGACTTTTCACTGTATACTGTTCCGTAAGATTTAATTTGTTTTTAAACAAATACATGTATTACAAATTGAAATGAATTAAGAAGAAAATATTAAAAGCTTCAGTGACTTATAATTACCAAGGAATAATTTGTGGGGTAGCTCATGCCTGATCACAACACACAGTGCTTCTCACTGGATTAGATACTAAGCACAGCGCTGAGATCCACTCTCAGGACTTCTCCAAGTGTGTGGCTTTTTAACACTATATTATTCCCAGACTTTTAGCTCCAAAGGCTGCATCCCTCTACCCCCAAAACCCTCCAGGCCCACTCCCCAGGCTCAACAAGCCATTATGAAATTAACTCCCCAACCAGCCTTTAGCTAATTTTTTTTCAGCCACACTTTTTTTCTTTTTAAGAGAAAGAGAGAGAAAGAGAATGTGTGTAAGTCAGGGAGGGGGGCAGGGAGAGAGAGAGAGAATCAAAACAACCTCCACACCCAGCATGGAGTCCAATGCGGGACTCAACCCCATGACCCTGGGACCATGACCCAAGCCAAAATCAAGAGCCCAACACTCAACCAACTGAGCCACCCAGGTTCCCCTCAATCATACTTAAAAAAATTTTTTCTTTTAAGTAATCTCAACACCCATTGTGGGGCTCGAACTCACCACCCTGAGATCAAGAGTCACATGCTCTACCGATTGAGCCAGCCAAGTGCCGCTAGCCAACCACACTTCCATATGATTTCACTTACTCTCTTTTTTCCTCATTGAGATAGAACTTGTATGTAGTAAAATGTACAAGTATTAAATGTTCAGTGAATTTTTATATATATTCACATGTGTAACCACCAACCAATTCAAAACATAGACTTTTGGAAGGTTCCCTTGTGCCCCCTCCAAATAATACCTCCCCCAAATGTAACCCTTATTTAGTTCCTATCATCATAGATTAATTTTGTCTGTTGTTTGAACTTATTATAAGTGGAATTATAAAATATCTATGCGTTGGTGTCTGGCTTCTTTTGCTAAACACTATTTCATGAGATTTATCCATGTTGTGTATAACAGTTGTCTGTCAGTCCCAGGAGTGGAAGTGCTGAGCCCATATCGTATACATATATTTGCCTACCTTTATATATGCTGCGAGAGCTGTCCAGTATAGTTTTTCAATTTATACTCCTACCAGCAATATAAGAAAGCTCCAGGTGCTCCACATCCTCATCCACACTTGGTATTCTTAGTCCTTTTAATGTAAGCCATGGTGATGGCCATCACCAACTCTATTTTGACCCCCCACTTAGTTCTCTGGTTCCCCCATCTGCCCTGTCCTCTGGTCTGACAGCCCCTCAATGGACTCTTTGTAATTCTGACCAACACTTCTTGCCCTTCTTTCCTGGAATGGACCCCTGTCCTGCTATGACCCCCAGCCCCTAATGGAATCCTAGTGCTCACCACAAACAAACCTGATCTCCGCCACAGGCTGAGACCTGATTCCAGTGCAGATGGAGCCCTAACGCTAATCACAGACAAGTCTCTACCCTAATCATAGGCCACCAGAGATGGAGCCCTAATCACAGCAACAGGGTTAACCCTGAACCCTACCAACGTTGGAGCCATGACCCCAGCAGCAGATTGAGCTCTAATCTTAGATATAGCCTGAGCCTTGACCGACTCACAAACTGACCTGATCCAAACTCATACTGATAAACGCAAAAGGATGAACACAATGTTAGAAATTATTAGAGAATATTACTGGCGCCTGGATGGCTCAGTTGGTTAAACATTTGACTTTGGCTCAAGTCATGATCTCCCTGTTCCCAAGTTTGAGCCCTACATTGGGCTCTGTGCTGACAGCTCAGAACCTGGAGCCTGTTTCAAATTCTGTGTCTTCCTCGTTCTCTGTCCACCCCCACCCCCGCCCCCAACACTCTGTGTCTCTCTTAAAAATAAACAAACATTTAAAAAAAGAGAAATTATTAGAGAATATGAAATTGCAAAAATAAAATGCATTGTGAAGCGAACTACTATATAGTCTTTTCTCGGTTCAAATTTTAATTGTGACTGAGTTTCGCTAAGTTAGGGAAAGAAACTATAATCAACCCCACCCCGACATGTTGTAAAGAACAGGCTGGAGGCGGGGGAGTGTGGCTCAAGGAAGCCTAAAGCTGAGCTAGCCTTGCAGATGGAGATGGGAAGATGGGTAACCTTCTTCCTGTCCTCACAAGATGGCAGGTTTATTTTAAGGGTGTTTTTAACAGCTTAAAAAAATGGATTCAAAGAACACTTGGGGAAGCCTCTGATTTTTGGGCTTCTGCCCATGGTGCTTTTTTTTTTTTAAACAATGGTATTTAACTCCCAGTGAGATTTGTTCTTTCATTACCTTCTGATCATATTGCTTTTCATATTCCCTCCTTGCAGTGGCTGTTGAAAAAGAAAAAGGAACCAGAGCCTTCAAGAATGAATGCTTTGAGGTTCTGTTTGCCCTTCATCTGCTAGTCAGCAGCAAGCTTAAACATAAGTTTCACTTTTTCTTATGGCCTGGAGAAAAACCTTAATTTCACCCTTAACACCAGGAGAAGGGCATCTGAGTGGACTGAGTCCTGTGAAGATGGGTGAGCAGTCTACAGCACAAAGTGGACCCTTCACAAAAGTTGTCTCTCATGGACAAAAGTCCTAATTGGTTTGAGATGTTTGATTTCCTAAACAATAACTGGGTAAGACAACTTGTGAAAAGGGGCCACACGGTATTGTGGACAGGCACTGGGCTGGGAGTCAGAAGACCGACACAGTTCTGCCACCATATGTGACCGGCTAACAAACCCCTTCCCTCTCTGTAGGCCTCCTCTCTCCGTCTATAATAATGAAGTCTAGCTGTTTCTAACATCTTTTATATGCATTATCTCATTTAAATCTGACAACAATCCCAATAAAATGGGAACAGTTATTATTTCCATTTCACAGAGGAGGTAGCACAAATGAAGAGAAATTAAGATTCCCTCAAGGTAACATAATAGTCATTTGGTTTCGTTTTGTTTTAGTTAAACGTTGAGAGCTAAGCAACTCTTTAATGTTGTTATTTGTCATAATTTACTCATCGGCAAACATTTACCAAGCATTTTCACATGCCAAATACTGTTTTTAACTCAAAGAGCAAGGACATTTTCAGGCCTAATGTCTTTGGTTAACGTGTCATCTGAAGGGAATATGAGTATAGCATTTTCTCTTTCTCCTCCTCTCAGAACAAATTTGCCTTAACTTTATAGTTCTGTCTCCCTGGAAATAAAATAAAGGTTATAGTGAGGGCTATGGTATCAGGCAGCATTGTTTACGGTAAGCATTACTCCTGATTGGTAAACAGCATGTGGGTCAGGATATTTAAGGTAAGAAGCCATGGCTTTGGATCTTCCTAAGTGCAGTCAACTAATCTCCCACAGGGAACCTGAAAGCTGTGTCCACAGTAGGCAAAATATTGATTCTTATTTAAAATAGGTCATTTCTTTTTTAAAAATTTTTTAATGTTTTTATTTATTTCAGAGAGAGAGAGACAGCGTGAGCAGGGGAGGGTCAGAGAGAGAGGGAGATACAGAATCTGAAACAGGCTCCAGGCTCTGAGCTAGCTGTCAGCACAGAGCCTGACACGGGGCTCGAACCCACAAACCGTGAGATCACAACCTGAGCCGAAGACGGACGCTTAACCAAGTGAGCCACCCAGGCGCCCCTTCTTTTTGTTTTTTAAATGTTTATTTATTTTTGAGACACAGAGAGACAGACCGCAAGTGGGAAAGGGGCAGAAAGTGAGGGAGAGACAGAATCCGAAGCAGGCTTCAGACTCTGAGCTGTCAACATAGAACCTGATGTAGGACTTGAAGCCACCACAAGATCATGACCTGAGCCAAAGTTGGACACTTAACCAACTGAGCCACCCAGGTGCCCCAAAATAGGTCATTTCTAAACTAAGGTTGTCATTACATTCACTGATGTGATCTTAACTCCGTGTACTTGAGCTGTCACCTTGGGGGGGCGGGGCAAAAAACCCTAATCATTGGATGACTACAAGAACTACTGAAGAGAAGTGCTGGATGCTATTCTACTGGTGTGCTGTTTCCTATCTTGGGCCTTTGTGAGTTAATTTGATGCCAAGTAAGGCCTATAGTAATTAAGTGAAACTCAATGTCTAATTGAGCCTAATGACCATGAGAGTGGATATTTCAGGGATGAATCCAGGTCAAATACTTTTGAAGATAAGGTTCAACCCTGTTTTATTCTGACTTCTAGAGCCATGGTCCTCCACCTAGTCTATAAATTGGACTCAAATTGAAATAATGTTGAAAGCATTTGCCACAATGAACACGGTGATAGAAAAGAAGAAAATAGTGCTACTCACAACATGATTGAATCTCTCCAACTTAATGATGAAGGAAAGAAGTCAGATGCAAAAGAGTACATGCTAGATAATTCTACTTCCCTGAAGTTTAAAAATAGGCAAACTCACTAGAATAGTGGTTGTCATTGAGGGGTGAGTATTCACTGAAAGGAGACACATAGGAGTCTTCTAGATCGCTATAAATATTATCTCGGAATCCTCATCCACTGTTGGTGGGAATGTAAATTGGTGCACATACTGTGAAACACAGTATGGAGGTTCCTCAAAAAATAAAAAATATGGGGGCCCTTGGGTGGCTCAGCTGGTTAAACATCCGACTTCTGCTCAGGTCATGATCTCATGGTTTGTGAGTTCGAGACCCACATCAGGCTCTATGCAAATAGCTCAGAGCCTAGATCCTACTTCAAATTCTATGTCTCCCTCTCTCTCTGCCCTCCCCCACTCACACTTTCTTTCTCTCTTTCAAAAATAAATAAACATTAAAAAATTAAAAAATATATATATAAAGCCAGGAACACCTGGGTGGCTCAGTCGGTTGAGCATCTGATTTCAGCTCAGGTCATGATCTCACTGCTTGTGGGCTCAAACCTGGTATCTGGCTCTGTGCTGACAGCTCAGAGCCTGGAGCCTGCTTGCAACTGTGTGTCTCCCTCTCTCTGCTCCTCTCTTGTTTACGCTCTGTCTCTTTCTCTCAAAAATAAACAAACATTAAAAAATTAAAATATATATACATAAATACCATATGATTCAATAATCCCACTGCTGGATATTTACCCAAAGAAAACAAAACAATAATTTGAAAAGATATATGCGCCCCTATGTTTATTGCAGCATTGTTCACAATAGCCAAGATATAGAAGCAGAAGCTAAGCATCTGGGTGGCTCAACCAGTTTAAGCTGCTGCCTTTTGATTTCTTCTTCTTCTTTTTTTTTTAATGTTCACTTACTTATTTTGAAAGGGGAGAGGCAGAGAGAGAGGTGGGGGAGAGAGAGAATCCCAAGCAGGCTCTGTGCTGTCAGTGCAGAACCCAATGTGGGGCTTGAACTCACAAACTGTGAGTGCAGTTAAGAGTTGGATGCTTAACCAACTGAGCCACCCAGGTATCCCCAACTGTTGATTTCTGCTTAGGTCATGATCTCATTGTGGGATCAAGCCCCACATCTGGCTCTGTGCTGATAGCATGGAGCCTGCTTGAGATTCTCCGTCTCTCTCTCTCGTCTCTCTCTGGCTCTCTCTCTACACCCCTCCCTTGATCTCTCTATTTCTCTCTCTAAATTATTTTTTTAATTAAAAAAAAAGATACGGAAGCAACATAAGTGTCCACTGATAGATCAATGGATAAAGAAGATGTGGTACATATAGATAGTGGAATATTATGTAACCATAAAAAATGAGATTTTTGCCGATTGTGACAACTTGGATGGACCTAGAGGGTATTTTGCAAGTAAAATAAGTCCGATTGAGAAATACAAATACCATATGATTTAACTCATATGTGGAATCTAAAAAACAAAATAAATGAATAAACAAAAAGTAGAATCAGAACAAGCTGATAGTTGCAAGAGGGTGGGGGGAGGGGGAGGGAGTGGTTAAAATGGGTGAAAGGGAATGGAAGATAAAGACTTTGAGTTATGAATGAATAAGTCATGAGAATAAAGGGTACAGCATAGGGAATATAGTGAATGATATTATAATAGCACTGTAAGGTAATAGATAGTAGCTACACTTGTGAGCATAGCATAACATACAGAAATTTTAAATCACTATTTGTACACCTGAAACTAATGTAACATATTTCAACTATACTCAAGTACAATTTTCAAAAATTCTGTATCTTGATCTATGTGTTGGCTACATGGGTGGGTGAATATATTCATAAAATATGTAAAGGCAGAGTTAATCAGGGAACCCAGAAACAGTAAAATAGGCTGGATCAAGGGTGGGTGAGTTCTTTTTAAAAAATTTTTTTTTAATGTTTTATTTATTTCTAGGAGAGAGAGAGAGACAGCGTGAGCAGGGGAGGGTCAGAGAGAGAGGGAGTCACAGACTGAAACAGTCTCCAGGCTCTGAGCTGGCAGTCAGCACAGAGCCCGACGCGGGGCTCGAATCCACGAACCGCGAGATCATGACCTAAGCGAAAGTGGGACTCTTAACCGACTAAGCCACCCAGGCACCCCAAGGGTGGGTGAGTTCTTAATGGGAGGTCAGGCAAATTTGAGGCCTTGGGCTAGAAGCTACATCTTGGAAAGTTCCCTCTGACTCTGTAGGGTAGAACACACAAGCTCCAATGTACAATATGTGAATGGTGTTTTAACTAGAAAGACTCAAGGCTTTGAAGAGAAGAGAAATAGGGGAATGGGACCTGGATGTTCAAATCCCAAGGAAAGCAGGGAACAGAACCTGGGGCTGCAACCAAATCCAGTCCTACTATGCCAAGGGCTGTTAATATAAAACAAGGTGGGGGAGGGGGGGTGCCTGGGTGGCTCAGTTGGATAAGCGTTCAACTTCGGCTCAGGTCATGATCTCGTGGTTTGTGGGTTCGAGCCCCGCATGGGGCTCTGTGCTGACAGCTCAGGGCCTGGAGTCTGCTTCGGATTCTGTGTATCCTTCTCTTTTTGCCCCTCCCCCACTTGTGCTTTGCCTGTCTCTGTCTCTCAAAAATAAATAAATGTAAAAAAAATTTTTTTTAAACCACAGGGAAGTAATCTTTTGTGAATTTCAAGCGACAATTTTAGAGATGATGTTTTACTTTTCCTGTGTCTCTCTTTTCCTCCATCTATTTTGTAAGAAGTTTAATTGTAAGGGAATTAAATAAAATAATTTATAAGGTCTTATTTTAGTCAGTATGAAGCCAGATATCACCATCACCTGAAATTAGATCCTGCCCATGGTTGAAATGAATTAATCAATTCCTTGCTCCAGGCTGGGACAAAATTTCTGCCATGAGGGGTAAATTGGAAAGGAGAGTCCAAGAGTCATGTCTTATGAGAAATGGTTGCAAAGATGGAGACCATTGTCCTAGAGAGGCAAATACCTGAGAGAAATAGACAGAACATGGGAAGTATCTCTAGATAGCTGAAGGTTTTCCATGTAAGACAAAGGCAGACTTACTCAGAGTGACTTCAGAGAGGAAACAAGGACCACTGAGTGGAAATTCTGGAAAAGAGTGTAATGAAAAAAACCTTTCATGAGGAATTGGAAATTTTGCAATTTTTCTAAAATGCAATTTATTCATTCGTTGGGCTAAGCTCTGAGATACAAAGGAGAACATGACCCACAAAGTCCATTGAAGAGATTAAGTGTGGCAGAGACTACAGTTTGCCTAACATTTATTCTCATTTCTTACTAACAAAATTATCATTTTGTTATGGACTGTAATGTGTCCAGCTAAAATATCACATTCCCTAACTTCTCTTGCAGCAAGGAATGACCAGTAAAATGCAAACAAAAGAACTTCTGGGGCATGTTCTTTAAAATGGCTTAGATAACAGAGGTACCATTATAACTCTCCCGTTTATTTCTACCTGGAATACAGATGTGATGACTCAGGTTTTAGCTGCCATCACGAGTTACCCTTCACATTTGAATCCACTAAGGAAAGTAGAAGAGAAAGGCATAAGGATCTTGGGTCTCTAATGACTGTGAAGTCTCCATATCAGCTCTATATTGACTGTCTCTGGATGTCTTTTACATGAAGGAACAAACTTCTATCTTATTTTTAAGTTTTTTAGGTTTTCTATAATTCGTAGTCCATATTAATTCTGATTCACTATGCAAAACTTTTGTCAAACTAAAATTGTATATAATGACAATTGAGATGTCGTTTAGCTCAAACAGCTGGATACTATGACTATTATTCTCCTAGGACCCAGTATTCTGTCACCTTCTGTAGGAAAATTTCCCAGATTCTTTAGGAAGATTCAATCTCTGCCTCCTTGCTTCTCTTACAAGTTTGTTTCTTCTTCTAGGATAACACTAATTAAATTGAGTCTTATGACAGGTTCCTAACACATACATTTATGATTACTGTTCGTAATTAGTTGCACAGGCATAGCATGAGGAGAATGTTGAAATGGGGAGGGCACCCATGTTGCTGTCCAAGGTCCTGAACCTTCAAAACACACCAGGGCAGTTTCTCCGGTCTCTGAAACACTAATTCTGACCAAATAATTCTGGTGAGGTAAAGAAGAGGCAATAGCAGGCATAAGCAATAAGAGCTGAAACAAAGAGGCAAACAGACAGAGAACAGAGGCTGCTCTGAACACAGCCGCTGAGAGAAGGTCAGGGAAGAAAAATGAAAACACTTTTGACAATTTCAAATAATATCATCAGAGTTAACAAAGATCGACAACTAAAGATGCATCATATATTTGTTCTAAGTGATGCAAACTGTGCAAGTTTGATATGAACAACTACATTTGTGCAAAAGGGAAATAGATTGTCATCTAGGTGGAGATGGCAGGAGGAGTGAGCTTCAATGGATTTATACCAGCATGTTCATGCTTTTTCTTTTCATTTTTTTCTTTTTAAAATCTTGATAAATAGTTTGTAACTTTTATAAACACTGCTATGCAAGACTTGGATTGTCACTTATGTTTTACAATTTGTGCTGCTGATTTTGTGTATTTTTTAAATTGATGACAAGACATGTTTTCCCTTCCTCAAAGGTGGAGAATGGAATATTCTACCTTCTTTTCCCTCCTTTTAACCACCCATTCCATTTGCTCACCCTCTGTTTGGCTTGACTAGCCAAGTGAGTTCCTCCTGTACAAGATTGTTGCAGTGCTCTTGATTCAAATTCATGCTGGGTGTTTAAAAATGCATTATCTCAGTTAAGCCTCTCAACACCCCACAGTATCAGTATAATTATTCTCATTACAATTAGATTCATGTCATGGATCTTTGAGGCTGTTCATGAATTGGATAGCTGAAACAATGAATAGTAATTCATAAATGTCAAGGGTCTTTTCTAATTTACCTGTCTGTCTCCCAAAATAGCCTATAAAAACTTTGAGGTCATGAGCTATATCTTATTCATCATTGTATTTTCAACAATGTTTAGCATGGGTTCTGACACAATGTAGGGGCTCAAAAATATTTTTGGAATAAAAAAATGAATTAATAAAATATACAATAATTAGCATTTTATCAAATCACTTAAATAGGATGCATTTATGAATAATAGATCAAAGATACATAAGGGAAGTCTCAAAGTAGTCTTAACTGTGGTGAAAGGATTAGAAAAACATCCTATATGACATTTCTACTGTGTGAAATAATGCATTCTCACAAATTAAGACAAAGAACAGAAATCATGAAATAATCCTCCTTCACATCTAGGTGTCTCTCCTGTGAAGAGCCAAAATGATTCAGCATATTCTTTTCTTTTTTTAATGTTTTATTTCTGAGAGAGAGAGAGAGCAGGGGAGGGTCAGAGAGAGAGGGAGACCCAGAATGAGAAACAGGCTCTAGGCTCTGAGTTGGCTGTCAACACAGAGCCCGACGTGGGGCTCGAACCCACGAACCATGAGATCATGACTTGAGATCATGACATGAGCTGAAGTCAGATGCTTAACTGACTGAGCCACCCAGGCGCCCCTCAGCATATTCTAAAGAATAAAAGGGTGAGCGCTCCAGTCCCATCTTTTTCTCTTCCCTTTTTTCTTCCATTTTCTCCCTTCTCCTCTCTCTCCTTCCTTTTCTGTTCCCATTTTCAAACATTTACTGAGATCCTACTGCATTAATGCACTATGAGGATTTCATCCTACTTTCAAAGAGTTTACTCTCTAGACAAGAGGGGAAAAAAGTTCACAGATACCAGTATCTACAACCATAGTGATAACATCTGGCTTTATACAATAACATCAAACCCACAATTTTCCCCAGAGCTGTCCTCTTGCCCAATGTGAACTCTGTCTTGGAAGGCTTGCCTGATCTTATCTCCTGAGTACAGGAGCAAAGAAAATTCTTTTCCTCAGTCTGTAAGTACCCATTGTATCTGGCTGAATTACAATAACAGCAAGGCTTTCCTCTGGGATTAAAAGCTAGGGAAAGCCTCAGAATGATATCCAAAATGACTAAAGCTGCTCGAAAGAAAGATTATAACAACTGGAAGGAGGCTTTTTAGCTCTTCCAGTCAACCCCCCTCAATTTTCAGATCTGGAAGCTGGGGTCCAGAGAGATGAAAGGATCTAACTTCAATCACACCACAATTCAGTGGCAGTGCCAGAGCCCAAGTATAGGTTTCCAGGCTTGCACTAAGTATTCTTTCTATTTTCCATTACTTCCTGAAGTTCCCAAGGTTTACACAGGGCTAATGTGTATAACCACAGCTTTGAACAGCTCTGACATGACCCTGATGTAAATGGCACCCTTAGAATTTTGTATGCAGCAACCTTGGTTTTACCGATATGCTCTTGAGATTATTTTAAGTAGTATAGAACAAATGTTTATAGATACTAATAATTATACATTTATTTTAATGTTTAGAACACATGAAGAGCACATCAAAATTTGGCATTATGGATAGGGACATTATATAATGATTTAAAGTTTCCCTTAACATTCAAGTTAAAAAAGTAAATCAATTGAAATTAAAATAAGTGTTTTTTAAAGTTTATTTATTTATTCTGAGAGAGAGAGAGAGAAGGAGAGAATCCCAAGCGGGCTCCTCACTATCAGCATGCAGCCCTATTCAGGGCTCAGTCTCATAGACTGTGAGATCATGAACTGAACCAAAATTGGTTCAGACTCAGATGCTCAACCCACTGAGCCACCCAGCCGCCCCAAAATTAGAATACTTTTTAAAAGTAGTGTAAGTAGATCAAGAATGTAGTAAAAATAATGAAAGTGGTCTACAGATTACTGACCTTTAGGTAACATTGTTTATTATATCATGATGCATCCTCCGGGATAAGATAAAGAACTTTAACAAATTTACCTGCGCAGGACGTTATAAGAAGACAACTTTTGTTTTGAGAAGACAACTTTTTTATGTGAAAGTGATGACTGAATAGTTGGAATATATGTACATTTAGCAGAAACAAGTGAAAAGCAGTTAGGAGAGGATATTTTATATCTTATTCAAGAAGGATAGAAGGCAACTAGGTGGCAGAATTAGGCCTGGATTTTGGCCTATTGTGGAAATGATTATATTTGCAAATATGCACTCTTGTATTAGAAAAGGGTCAGATAGAAACCCTGTAACCTCTTTTCCTATAATTGAATGTGAATATTTATCAGACGAACTCGGTTCAAATCCTGCTTCCACTACTTCCCAGCTTGTGCCCTCTGTCATGTCCTTTAACCCATCCAGAGTTTACAAAAAAGCTGTGTGGTGAGGATTAACTATGAGAATGTACAATGCCTCAAAAGGGAGAGTGAGAGAAATCCTGAAGGAGAAGAGGAAGAAAAAGAGAAGAATAATGAAAGAGAGGAAGCTAAGTTGGAGAGACTATAAGAATGGGAGCTGGTAAAAGTATCTCAGACTTTATGTGCCGAAATAGTCATTCTTGTCACAAGCTGCTAGATTCTCTTCTTATGAAAACATTTCTAAGGTGGCAGATGAATATATTTTTAAAAAATTTCCTGAAACATAACACTCTAACAGGATGTGTTAGAGAAATGCCAAGAAAAGAAGGCAGAAGGAGGTAAAGTCCTTGGATGAAGAGGAAGTTAAAGTGATTTATGTATGGCCTCCAGAGGAAGCAGTCTCTCCTCCTCCACTAAGTCTTCCTGATCTGTTGGGTAGATTTGACTGTCTTCTTAGACCCCTCGCCCCCCCCTTACACACCTTCTACTAGGGTTGGTGCAATGGTTTAGGGACTTCTTTGTCATTCCTACTAAACCCCTTGAGTGCTGGGACTGTGTCTTCTTCACCTTGTGCTTTCCCAGTTCTTCCCACAGAACGTGGCACATATATGCCTCACAAATGTTTGTTGAATGAATGAGCCTCGGTCATGGGACTTGAAACCATGTCTTTTGAGGGATGAATGGTGATTCAGGGGACATTTATCCTGGAGAAGTGATAACTCTGGGGAGATACATTCACTGTTTTCCAAAATCTGAAGACTATTTGGGAGAAGTATATTAAAAATGGGCTCTATGGTTCCCATGGCACAGTTAGGTCTCAGAAAGCAAGGCCTGACTCACTATAAGAAATTCTAACCATTAGACTGGCCAGCAATGACATGGCCTATTTCAAGGTGGCAAGAGCTTACTGCAGCAAAGACTAGATACCATTTTTCAGACACTAGGTTAAATGATTTCTGTAGTCTGCCCGTCTTCTACTCTTCATATGAGTCCCTTCTTTTTTGCTTGTTAAGGTTTTTGGCTGATTTAAAACATTTCCCCCACTGGGCATCTATATCTATTCTTGGAACCATAGACCTCAGAGTTGGAAGGAACCTCAACATTCATTTGGTCCAATCCCTTCTTTGTATCACTTTACATGGGAGAAAACCAAGACCCAAGTCAAATAGCTAGATTAGGGTGGGAGATAGCCTCACAACCCAGATCTCTAGGGTTCTCTTCATTGCTGACCAAGATATGGTGCTCTTGTGTCTGAGCTGTATGACTCTTTTCCCTTTTCTTGTACCTGCATCTGAGAGTCTCTCAGTGGGTACTCCATTCCCCATTCTCTTACATCAGAATAAAATTGCAAAGAGAATTTGCACAGTTAGTAAAGATGTATCAGAATGAAAATGTCCTGATTTTTTTGATAAACTATGTTGCTTAGTGGCTAAGGGCCATGCGCTTGGAGGAGAACACGCAGCCAATGCACTGCAGAATGTACCCACCATATCCATGAGCTCTGGTGCTGGCCTTCACGTGCCCAGAGGCAGACGAACCTGTTTTCAATTTACACGGGCGATATATGGGATTGAAACTTGAGGGTTATATAGACCTGGATTCTAGTTACTCCACTTTTCTAGCAGCGTGATATTGGGCAAGTTAATTAACCCTCTGATCCCCAGTTTCCTTGTGTTTAACATGAGAATAACTATATACCTCCCTCCCTGGGGAGAGGTAAGGCTTAAATAAAAACAAAACAACAAACAAACAACAACAACAATACAACAACACATAAAACTCTGAGCATAGTCGTTTTAATTTTTCTTCCAGTCTTTTCTCAAATAGAAAAAGAGATAATTAACTAAACCTTCTCTTCAACATTCCAGCCTCTTTCCCTTCTATGGGAAACAGTCCTGTTCAATCTCAACGTCTGTCTCCATGAAAACTTGCCCTGCACTCTAACTAGGTGACAGTGCGTAGTCACTTCCCTCTGTGAGCTTGTTTCTCCATCTGTAAATGAAGGCAGGAGAGGAAGGAGTGTCTGCTTTCTATTTATAGCATCTGTTACCACAGTATATCCTAATTTTGAAATGGTAAGAAATAAAGGATTTATAAAAATTGGGTTAGAATGCTATCTAAGGTCCCTCCCTGCTCTGACATTATTTGAGCCTGAGAATCCAAATCTCCTTCTCTTCCCCACCCCCACTCCCATTGCCTTTTTCCATTCTTGCCCTCTTTTTGGCTTTAGAACACAGAACTCAGCAAGAGCGCACTGTGCAGGTAGGAGAATTTTAACAGATTCGCTTCTCCCCTGGACCACAGTCCCAGAAATTGCTGTGGCTGGAAATGTAGGGAAGCCCAGAACAGATCTGGTTGCTTCACTCAGCTGGAACACAGCCTATCTTTTAAATTTGAACACTTTTCTTTATGATTTTACTGTGTTATCCCCAGCCGGTACCCAATTTTCTTTAGGGAAAGCCAGTGGCTGAAGTAGAGAACTACAGACCTAAAAGGATATAAGCTTGGTTATAAAGAAACCAAGTTTCTACAAAAGCCTTGCAACACACCCTGTCCTTGTTCTGGTCTCTGTTTTTGTTTGTTTGTTTGTTTTGTTTTGTTTGTTTTTTGGGGTTTCTTCTTGTTTTTGTTTTTTTGTTTGTTTGGTTTTGTTCTATTTTGTTTTGGTTTGGTTTTTGCTTTTCCCTTTTTTCTCAAGAGCCAAGTGGCCAAATGACATTAATTATCTTTTCTTCCTTGGCCCATTTTAGTAGAGAGAGGCTATAAGCTAGTTATCTTAAAGATTTATAATTAAAAAATTTCAGAGAGGGGCGCCTGGGTGGCTTAGTCGGTTAAGCGTCCGACTTTCACTTAGGTCATGATCTCGCGGTTCGTGGGTTCGAGCCCCGCGTCGGGCTCTGTGCTGACTGCCAGCTCAGACGCTGGAGCCTGTTTCAGTCTGTGACTCCCTCTCTCTCTGACCCTCCCCTGCTCACGCTGTCTCTCTCTCTCCTAGAAATAAATAAAATATTAAAAAAAATAATAAAAAAATAAAAAATAAAAAATTTCAGAGAGAATGCAAAATTTAAAAATTAGGAATATATGAAAAGGCTTTTCTGATCTCTGTGGAAAAACTTCTGTGGATTCAGTAACAGTGAGGCCATATTTCCTCAAGGCAAAAATTGGCCTAGAATCAGTAGCACCTGTCTCCTTGGGGCATGGCTCACCAGTTGACCTGTGTCTATTCCTCCCTTACATTACCTGACCCCCATGGTCAAATTTATACCGTTAAGGATAGCCCTCTTCACTAGAGCCTCATCTCTGTAGACAAATGAGTTTGTGACTCCAAGAACAGATTATAACTGCAAGCACTGATGAATCAACAATCATACAAAACTGTCTGCAGTCAATTGGAAACATTTTAAATCCAATTGATAACATTACAAAAGTGTCTTGATCTGGCATACAAAAGGCACTCATTAAAGAGTAGTTTCTATTAGTAGTAGTAGAAGTAAAATTTTTATAACAACTGAAATGTATCTTGTCATTTTTAGGGCAAAATTAGGTCAGTGGTGCATCTAACATAGAATCTAACAAACGGGACTCTACAAAAGCAGTAGAAATCTTTACTGAATGCCCTTGGAAACAAGATGGGAATTATATCACAAGACGTACAATTATTTCATGAAAATTCTCATTACAAAGCTCTCTCCCCATAGCTCCATTCCTCAGGGTGACAGCTCATTTTGTCTCCTCTATCTCTTCCCACCACCGACCTCCACGGATTTGCCTCCACCCTCCCCCTTTCCTGCTTCCATTCTTTCTCCTGAAAAGCCATCTGCTCTGCTCTCAGCTTCTGTTATGCTCCTGCTTCAAGGGTAAAGAGAGTGGACAGAGTATTTGTAAATACTTAACATTTAGTGTTCTCTTCTTTTGTCTTTATCTCAATTATTAATATTTACAGAGGAATTACTGAGAAACTGCAGAAATCCTTCATTTCTTGTCAAATATCCCAGAGAAGAGTTGATATAATTTAGACTGGGCTGGGTTGATAAGACCTATGATAGAGGCCTGTGTCAAGTACATTAGGAGTATGGAGATGGGGGCACAAATGAATGTAAATCCGTGAAATCCAGACAATGCCCTACTTCCTCTCACTGCTCTGCTCTCCCAATACATCATCCACCAACTTCACAATGAGTTCAGCAAAAAGAGTGGGAGTTTCAGGCTAAAAGGGATCATTCTGAGCTGGCTTCTGAGAGGAGGAGGGGCCTAAATGACGTTGAGTGGAATTCTGCAGTCCAGAGCCGCATCAGTTCTTCCCTTCCCTTTCATAAATCCCTGCTCAACCCCTTTCCCCACTTGCACCCCAACAAACAGGCAGTTTGCTGGGATCTCTTTGCAAACAGACTGAAAGTGTTCCCAGCAGCAAAGCAACTACTCTTTTCATTTCCTTTCCTCTGCCTAGGGGTCTTTGGTGGATGCAGGCAGGCTTAGGCCAAGAGAAATACAAAACAAGCTTTTTAAAAAAAAATTTTAATGTTTATTTATTTTTGAGATAGAGACAGAACATGAGCAGGGGAGGGGCAGAGAGGGAGACACAGAATCTGAAGCAGGCTCCAGGCTCTTCAGCACAAAATCTGACATGGGGCTCGAATTCAGGAACTGGGAGATCATGACCTGAGCCGAAGTCAACTGCTTAACCAATTGAGCCACCTAGCCACCCCTAAAGCAATCTTTTGACAAATACATTAGAGAGTCTTGGAACAACTCTCTGGTTGGGAATTTGAGAACTACTTCTTTCTTATGTGACTTCAGGCTAGTTGCTTTCCTTCTTTGATTCTCAATTTTCTCTTCAACAAAATTGAGCTATAATCCTATCAATGAATATCTCACGAGACTGTTGGAAAACATATACTATAAAATGAGGTACTCACAGGGGAGTTGTCTCCTTGCTCTAATCCTGGTTTGCCACCACAGTTACCAAAGTGACATCTCCTCTTTCAGTGATACTTGAAGATTCCTTCCCATTGTTTTGAAGGTTTGGCAGTCTTTCCTAGTCTATGTGAAAGTAGTCATAGTCTCTCCCTTGGATGTTGCTATTGTGAGATCTAGGTCTAGTTTTTCAGAAAGACCTAGAGATGAAGTCTGTGCCTTTTGACTCAAAGGACCCTGGGCATATCTCCCTCCTTCACTCATTTATTCATTTATTTACTAGAGGGCAGCCATTGTCTATCCAACACACTTTCTTTTAGCCTTTGTGCCTGCTGTGATGGAGACAGATTTAAATGAGCAAGTTCAAGGTGCAGGGTTCTAGGAGCTCAGAGTCTTTCATGTAGGCAGCTGAGTAACCAGACAGTTTGCAAAGCATAAGATAATGGGTCTCTATGAGCTTGCAGTTAAGATGTTGTCCTGAGACTGGTGGATTCATTCCCAAGATAGACTTACTCACATAGCTATTCAGGAGGCTTTAATTTCTTGCCATGTGGACCTCTCCGCGGTGCTGCTTGGGTGTCCTTACAGCTTGGCTACAGGCTTCCTCTAGAGCTAGTGGTCAAAGAAAGAGCAAGGCATAAAAGGCTGTCTTTTATAAAGTCGCCTTGGAAATCACCCTCCATCATTACCATAATATGCTATAGGTTACACAGACCACCCAATTCATTGTAGTAAGGAGTGGAGAAGAGAGGAGAGGAGAGGAGAGGAGAATCACTGGGGCCATCTTGGAGGCTGGCTACCACATGCCCCTTGGAAAAATCTTTGAATAACTAAATATTTGGGTTCTCTTGGTCTTTTCATGGAAACTCTATCAGTACTGGTACACTATCTCTATTCTGCCCCTCATCAAATGTGATCTTAAATCTCTGGCCCATCACCATTTTCACATGTGTATAAAAATTCACCCTCATTAACATAGAGTAAATGGAGGTGAGTTGATATCAAACAAAATTTAACTTTCAGCTGCTTCTGACTCCATCTCTGACCCTCCACCACCTTCTAAAGCCCACTTTCCTGATACCTTATTCCTACCTGCTTCTCTGATAGAGAACAGCCTCAACATATCTTTTCACAGTCCTCCATGAATTCTGCTAAGTGATGTTTTCTCCACATTATTACAGAAGTGTTTATAAAGTGGGAGCCCAGAGCAGTTAATGACTCTGTATGAGGATGAGGGAAAAGCATTGTTGAAGAAGGAAATTCCTTATCCCTGGTCTCATGCATTTCTATGGTGGGAGTTCTTTAAAGGGAGGAGTAGTGGCTTATGTGACTGGTAGTTTGGAAGAAGGAATAAGATATACAAGGCTCAGCATTTATCTCTCTCTTTCTTCCTTTGGCACAAGCCCAGATGAACCTGGCAGATATTTTGATCCATACTTTGATAACTCAAGTATTATAAGAGGTTGGCAATTGCCTGGAACTGAGTGAGGAGAGAGTCACAGACATATTAGGGAAGGATATAGGATACCCAAGGTATGTTGATGGTTTTACAGGTATATAGCACTGTCAAAACTCACCAAATTGTACACTTTAAATATGTACAGTTTGTTTTATGTCAATCATACATCAGTAAAGGTGGAAAAAACTAAATGGATAAATGTAGAGAGAATTATGAAAAGAATTTTATAATTGTGAAAAACCATTTTATTTAATTATAGGATTTTGTTATAAAAAAACAATGGGAATCACCTATAAAATGTACATACATGTACATAGAAAATGGGAAAAATTGTTAACCAATTTAAAAATCTTTCAGATAAAGAACATCATTTTTTTAAACTCGTTTGTTAATATTATTGTAATTCCACATCTTCCAAATAGCTTTCAAGAAAAATTGATTCATATTATGAAAGATGGATATTCACTACCTGAAGTTCAACAAAAAGGAATGGGAGTATACAGTTGAAAGAGGAAATCAAGTTTTGATATAGTCTTGGATCTACATATCACTGTGAAGCATCTTTTTTAGCTATGACAGCCTCAAAACAAAGCATCCAAAGAAGTTGAAATGAGAACAGACATTTAAATTTCTATGTAAAAATTAGTATTTAATTTTTAAAGTTTATTTATTTTGAGAGAGAGAGAGAGCAGGAGAGGCAGGGAAAGAATCCCAAGTAGGCTCCGCACACTGTCAGTGTACAGCTCCATGTGGGGCTCAAACCTATGAACCCATGAGGTCATGACCTGAGTCAAAATCAAGAGTCAGATGGTTAACTGACTGAGCCACCCGCATGTCCCTATTTTAAAAACATTTTTTAAATGTTTTATTTATTTCTGAGAGAAAGAGAGAGAGGCAGAATGAGCCAGAGACAGATGGAGACACAGAATCAGAAGCAGACTCCAGGCTCTAAGCTAGCTGACAGCACAGAGCCTGACACGGGGCTTGAACCCACTAACTGTGAGATCATAACCTGGGCTGAAGTTGGAGGCTTAACCGACTGAGCCACCCAGGTGCCCCCAGGTGTCCCTATTTTTTTTAAAAAAAATTAAATAATGAAATTCATATAATCACATGGTATGTGATTATTGCTCATTGCTAACAAAAATGTTTTTTCTATAACTAAATAGATAAAATAAAAATAATTTAAAAATAATGTTAGAAAAAATGTATGTAATAGATAAAATAAAACTTTAAATATTTTTTTAAGTGTCTGCCTAACTGTAGGGCCAAATATTAACAAAGTCTTTTGGTCTCAAACATAAGCCGTGTTCTCCAACTTAGACTTTATCAATGATAAAAATGACATTTTTGTCTCAATAAGCCGGGTCCTCTGTCTACATATGAAATAGTTCACAGTGGGGCCTCCTGGGTGGCTCATTCAGTTGAGCTTCGGGCTCTTTGTTTCTGGCTCAGGTCATGATCTCACATTTTGGTTCGTGGGATCACACCCTGTGTCAGGGTCTAACCTGGGACCTGCTAAGGATTCTCTCTCTCTCTCTCTCTCTCTGCTCCCCCCATGCTCATGCTCTCTCTGTAAAAACAAATTTGCTTGAATTTTGAAGATTGGATAGAAGGTCATCAGGTAAAAATGTAGGAGAGGGCATTACAATCAGAAAAAGTAGAATAATAGAAGATATGCAAACAGTGAGGAAAGAACCTGGTACATGGGGGAAATGCGTAACTGTGGTATTTAAGGTACATGTTGTAAAGTGGCAGGATGAGAGGCTGTTGAGCTATAGCCCTGGGTCTAGATCCACATTAGACATATGTGTGTTGCAAGTAGGGGTCTCCACTGATTTCCTGGTGCTTAGAACAATGTCTCACTCAGGGGGAAAAAATAAAGAACAATTTCTATTATGTTGAACGAATTTGAATGTCTCCCTGTGGATGATGGGGAGTTTGATTCTTCAGCCTTTCCTTTTCTTCTGTGAACTAGCCCATATATTTTTTTTAAAGTTAGCCAAAGCTGGTTTCTGTTGCTTACAATCAAAGAACCTTGCCTGATTCAGTCTCCTCAATATCTCTACCCTGCAGTATATCAGGGACGTCCAAAGTCCTTTCAGTAGTGGGCCAAAGTTCAGAAATCTCTGGGTGTGCGGCCATGGCATTTAAAGTAATAAAAAGGGGAAGTTAAGAGGGTTCATGTGTGCTCTAGATGGAAGTCAAGTGTGTGTATTTAAGTTGAATGTGTGGAACATATGAATGAGCAGGAACATTAAACACAACCTTTAGGAAAAGACAACAGCCAAGTGCAAACAAGAAAAAGCAGAATATGCATTATTCATATTACAAAATAAACTCAAGGAAAGCAAACTCTATTTAGATATTTACAAAAGGGAGAGCACTGCATAACAAAGTTCACACGAATGGGCCAACAACCCTAAATTTCTTTATTATAGGAATAAGAATGAAAATACCTAAACTGAGCAGTCAGATTGAGAAACATGACAAAGAAAAGGGAATAGAGAAAAGTGTTTGCCTGGGGGCAGCT
>NW_027528859.1:4532000-4552531 GCF_008692635.1 Crocuta crocuta | reverse complement strand
GGGGCGGGGTTGGGGAAGAAGGGCCTCTCAAATCCACAGATCGTATGGTCAGAGAGGTTCAAGGACAACCCAAAGAGCTCAGTGTCACAGAAGCAAGGGAAACAGTTTTAATGAAGAAGTAATGAGTTACAAGGGTGCCAGCCTGGCTCAGGTGGAGCTTGTGACTCTTGATCTGCGGTTGTGAGTTTGAGCCCCATGTTGGGAGTATCGACCACTTAAAAAGAAAATCTTTGTTTTAAAAAAGAAGTATTGAGTTACAGAAAAAAGGGAATGATCAATAGTATCCCATGCAAACAAGAGATCCAATAAGAAAATTACTTAAATTACTACAGAGTTTGGTAATTACTAGTAAGAGGTTACTGGTTTTCTTGCGTACTTCCCATGGAAAGAAGACTTTTGCAGAATTCAAAGAAAGGTCATTGAGGCTGTGGCCGGTTCTTGTGCTTGCCATTCAGCATCTCATCAGCCTTCTTATGGTAAGTGTGCTCCAATTTTCCTATGAAAGGGACATTCCTTCTCTTGTCAGCCTTGGGGTTTGGGTGAAGCAGACACATCTCTATGCCCAGGGGTTGATCTGGCAGACTAGGGGCTGGCTATCTTAATGCTGTTTTGAACCCTCTTCTCCCTTGCCTGCCTCACCTGTACTCACTTTCCCAACCACCTTCCGGTGAGCAATGGCAATGTGATATAAGGCACAGAAGAGACATGGACATACAGACAGACATGATCACTAGAACGGGAGCATTTTTGAAAAAAGTGGAAGGGTCGAAAGAATCACAGCTCTACCTGTCCAAAATCATGGAAGCATGGGATGACACCAGTAGCTGTGTGATCTCAGACTTTCTGTGATGTGAGAAATATAAACCCCTGATGTAAATTCTGTCCTCGTAGCTGAATTAATCTCTGTTGCCGAAGACCTGTGACTTACGGTGATGCTGACCTTACCTCTGGTTCCAGAGGTGGCTGTGTGACTCAGGCGCAAGTCAGTTCATGCACTACATTTTCCTGATGACAGCAAATTGCTCAGGGATAGGCACCTGAGCAAAGTCAGGACAATTAGAGCCAAAGAAACTCAGTTTCTAGAATGTTTGTATAAACTGTCAGAGAAGCATACTTCTCTTTTCCTGCAGTAATTGAGCAAGAGATGATGTGTAGGTGGAGCTGTGGCAGCATCTTGCCACCATGAAGGAAGAATCTGTCTGACTCAAGCTAGTGTGGAAGAAGCCAAGCCCAGAGACAAAGAAAAGAGAAACTGTGTTCTGATGACATAGCTTGAGATTTATTCAAGCCTTATGTGGGGTCACCCCTACCCCTGGAGTTTTCACATATGTGAGTCAACAAATTTCCTCTTAGTTTAAGCCAGTTAGTCTTGGGGTTTCTGTAAAAGAAATTGAAAATGATTATATTTTCCAATGATGGTTGCATCAATATATTTATCCCACCACACGTGCTCTTCTTGCAATGACTGATACCTTTCCCACCAAGGTGGGGTCTGTGTTCCTGTCCCTTGAGTCTGGGTGGGGATGGTGACTGCCCTGACCAGTAGAGGATGGCACAGTGATGCTATGTGACTTCTGAAGCTAAGACATAAAAGGTACAAATCCCATCTCTCTTTCTCTCTCTCTCTCTCTGTCTCTGTCTCTGTCTCTGTCTCTCTCTTCCGACGCTGGCCTTTGTAACCCACCAGTTATCTTGTGAGGAAACCTAATCCACGTAGAGAAGGCACGTGTAGCTGTAACCCACAATCTCAGATAAGGTCTCAGCTGAGAGCCAGAATCTATCACCAGATGTGGGTGAATGAGCCTTCAGATGATTCCAGCCTCCAATCTTTAAGTCTTCCAGCTGAGACCTGAGACATCGCAGAGCAGAGAGACAAGCCATTCTGGTGTGCCCTGTGGTGCCCTCTCTGATGTCCTGACCCACAAAAAATGTGAAAGATAATTAATGATTATCATTGGTTTCCTACAAACTACGTTTTAGGATAATTTGTTCCCCAGCAGTAGTTAAACATATACAGAGTTCTAATAGAATTCACCACATTCTATGTGAGAGTGGTTAAGAAGAATAGTGGCATGAGAAAAAAATTTTTTAAATAGTGGAACGAGAAATCAGATTGCAGAGTGTGAGGAATGAGTTGAAGATGAAGAACAAGATCTAGAAAGTAAGCTATCCCGGAAAATGTCCATGGTATTAGGAAAGGATTAAAAAAACAAGTCTGAATCCAAAGCCAACAGCAACCTTCATACTTCTGCTCATCATCAGGGGGCCAAGGCTATGAGTTTGAAAGAATCCAGGAGGAGGATCTTCAGCTAACAGGTTTTGGGCATTCCCCTGGATACCACAAGGCGTTAAGAAAGAGTCACAGGTGGATGAGGGAGACCCTCAAGAAGAAGGCATTTGTTTGAGAAGCATTCTCTATTCAAACCCTTTAGCAGACTCCACTGCCTACAATAAAGATCAAGTCTCCTAGAAAGAGGAACCAACTATGTGTGGTCATGGGGCCTTCATTCTTCTTCTCATATGATTTTTAAGTACCTTATTTATGGGAGTATGATTTACACAGAATAAGATACATAGATCTTAAGTGTACAATTCTTTGAGTTTTGACAGTAGTAATCACCCAGGTGAACAGAATATTAGAATATTTCTATCACTCCCCAAAATTCCCTCATTCTCCTGTCCCTGTCCAGTCAACCCTTGCGTAGCTCCCCTCCCCACTCCCAGAAAACATCTACTCTAATTTCTTTTTTTAAATGTTTATTTAGTTTTGAGAGAGAGAGAAAGAGAGAGAGAGAGAGAGAGACAGGGTTACTGTGGGGGAGGGGTAGAGACAAAGGGAGACACAGAATCTGAAGCAGGCTCCAGGCTCCGAGCCGTCAGCACAGAGCCCAACCCGGGTCTCAAACTCATGAACCGTGATGTCATTCTCTACAGCCAAAGTCAGATGCTTAACTGACTGAGCCATCCAGCTGCCCCAACTACTCGGATTTCTATTACCAGAGATTAGTTTTGACTTCCTTTGGTTTTTTAAAACATTTTTAAAAATTTTAAGTAATCTGTACACCCAATGTGGGGCTCAAACTCACAACTCCAAGATCAAGAGTTGCACACCTGGGTGGCTCAGTTGGTTAAACACCCAACTCTTGGTTACAGCTCAGGTCATGGTCTCATGGTTTGTGGGTTCGAGCCTGGAACTGTCAGCCTGTCACACTGACAGTGTGGGGCCTGCTTGGGATTCTCTCTCTGCCTCCTTCTGTGCTCTCTCTCTCTCAAAATAAGTAAGTAAATCTCAAAAAAAAAAAAAAAGTTGTTAACTATACCGACTAAGCTGTCCAGGTGCTCCTAGTTTTGCCTCTCTTTGAACCTCATATAAATGGAATCATGTCATATGCATTCTGTGTCATGCTTCTTTCACTCAACATA
This sequence comes from Crocuta crocuta, assembly GCF_008692635.1. Classification (NCBI taxonomy): domain Eukaryota; kingdom Metazoa; phylum Chordata; class Mammalia; order Carnivora; family Hyaenidae; genus Crocuta; species Crocuta crocuta. The sequence goes on along the minus strand of NW_027528859.1, from coordinate 4,549,108 downwards.
ATGATTCTGAGATTCACCTGTGTTTTTGTGTGCACCCAATCATTTGTTCCTTTTTCTTGCTGAGTAGCATTCCGTTGTGTGAATATAGCAAAATTGGTTTATTCATTTCCTTGTCGATGGACAATTGGAATTGTTTGCAGGTTTTTTTTAAATTTTTTAAAATGTTTTATTTATTTCCAGGGGAGAGAGAAAGAGACAGTGTGAGCAGGGAGGGTCAGAGACAGAGGGAGTCACAGACTCTGAAACAGGCTCCAGGTTCTGAGCTGGCAGTCAGCACAGAGTCCGATGCGGGACTCGAACCCATGAACCGCGAGACCATGACCTAAGCAAAAGTCGGACGCTTAACCGACTAAGCCACCCAGGCACCCCTGTTTGCAGTTTTTAACTATTATGAATAAAGATACTATGAACATTCTAGAACATTTCTAGTGGACATTGGTTTTCATTTCCTAGGAGGGGANGGCTTGAACCCACAAACCATGAGATCATGACCTGAGCCGAAGTTGGACACTTAACCAACTGAACCACCCAGGCGCCCCTGTTTTTATTTGATTTTTGAGAGAGGAACAGGGGCAGAGAGAGAGACACACACACACAATCTGAAGCAGGCTCCAGGCTCTGAGCTGTCGGCACAGAGCCTGACACGGGGCTTGAACTCATGGAACCGTGAGATCATGACCCGAGCTGAAGTCGGATGCTTAACCGGCTGAGCCGCCCAGGCACCCCACTAGATGGTTATTCTAAGTAATTGTGCCATTTCATGCTCTCACCAGCAGCGTATGGGAGTTCCAGTTGCTCTATCCTTGCCAATATTTGGTATCGTTAGTCTTTTGGAGTTGTCAGTGGGTGTGAAATTGTATCTCATTATGGTTTTAATATGCGTTTCCCTGCTGACTAAAGATACTGAGAACCTTTCAGTGCTTATTCACATATTATCTTATGTGAAGTGTCTATTCAAGTCTTTTGCTATTTTTTGAATTGATTTGTACCTGCAACATTCTTTGTTGCCAGGGTTACAGACACAGAATCCAGAAGCCCACCTGGAATTCACCAGGCCCTGGCACACGGGTTCAAGGCCAGGTGTTTATAATTAAAGCATCTTGAATCTACTTAGGAGTCAGGCTAAACAGGATTAAGCAAGTGTTACAAACTGTGTCATTTGGCATTGGACATGACACCTGGACGGAGAGCAGAAATTCTGAATATTATATTACAGTGGTGGTTCTCAACCATGGGCACACATTCTAATCACCTAGGGAGCTCTCATTTCCCAGTGATTCTGATTTAACTGGAAAAGGTGCAGTCTGGGCATTTAGAGTTTTAAAAGCTTTCCAGATGATTCTAACATGCAGCTGAGGTTGAGAATCACTTGTCTAAAAGGAAAAGCATTCACTCATTACTGGGCATCTGCTATGCTATTTTTTGCTAAGCTGTCAAGCTAATTTACACACAATTTTAAGCCTCTTTTTCACATAGGTAAGTGGTTTGGAGAAGCTAGAGATTTTAACTTATTTATCAGTATCAAGTATCAAACTGCAGGAAATGGAATGTGATCAGTTACTTCTTTTCCCTGGCTTTGTAATTTTCTTCATCTCATTTATAGTAATCCTGTTTGAAATGAGGACTTCATCTTAACACTTCTAGACACATTCACACAGCAGTTAACAGGAGAGATGTAAGAATCATCTTTATGTCTTGTCTTAAGCTGATGTGGAGACATCCCACATATTTGTAACTAATTACCAAGTTCCATCCCTCCAGAAGCCAGATTTCAAATTTGGAGAAGTTTATGCAAAAGCTGTAATCTAGGGTAAGGGTCAGCAAACTGTGGCCAGTAGCTAAATCCTTCCCACAGGCTAAACGCAATCTACTAATTGTTTTGTAAAAGATGTAAAACTGTGAACTAGAAATGGTTTTTACATTTTTTTAATATTTATTTTTGAAGGAGAGAGAGAGAGAGTGTGTGTGTGTGTGTGTGTGTGTGTGTGTGTGTGTGCATGAGTGGGGGAGGGGAAGAAAGAGAGGAAGACAGGAAGACAGAATCTGAAGGGACTCTGGGCTCTGAGCTGTCAGCACAGACACCGATGCAGGGCTCAAACTCACAAGCTGTGAGATCATGACTTGAGCCAATGTCAGACACCTAACCAACTGAACCACCCAGGTGCCCCATTTTTTACATTTTTAAAATTTATTTATTTAGGGGTGCCTGGGTGGCTTAGTTGGTTAAGCGTCCGACTTTCGCTTAGGTCATGATCTCGCNCTCTCTCTCTCTCTCCCTCCTAGAAATAAATAAAAATATTTTTTTAATTATTTATTTATTTATTTGTTTATTATTATTTCTTTAATGTTTATTTTCTGAGAGACAGAGCGTGGGCAGGGGAGGGGTAGAGAGAGAGGGATTAACAGAATCCTAAGCGGGTCCTAGGCTCTGAGCTGTCAGCACACAGAGCCTGACATGGGGCTGGAACTCGAAAACTGCAAGATCATGACCTGAGCCAAAGTCAGACACTTAACTGACTGAGCCACTCAGGCACTTGGTTTTTACATTTTTAAATGATCAAAAAAGTCAAAATGAGAATAAAAATTATACGAGTTTCAGCTTCCAAAAACTTTATTCAAAAATAAAGTTTTATTGGAACAATCGTTCATTCATTTGCATATTCATTTACATATTGTTCCATTCATTTGCATATTGCTTGTAGCTGCCTTTGTACTCCAGTATCAAAATTGAGTAGTTGCAACAGAAACCATAAGACCTATAAAGGCTAAAATATTTACTATCTGGACTTTTACAGAAAAGATTAGCTGACTCAGGTCCAGAATAGTAGTACATAATAGAACTTATGATTTGTTTGGGCAATCTGAATGTAGGAAGGTTGACCTTCCTGACTAGGGCCCCCCGGGAGGGGCTGCATGGTAAGTCTATGTGCCAGGTTCTCAAAGCCTGGTCCTCAGAACTATAGTGGCAGCACCACCTGGGAACTTGTTTGAAATGTAAATTCTCCAACCTTAGCCCAGATCCACTCTGTCAGATGGTTTGGGAGTGGGGCCCAGCACTTGGTGTGTGTGCTTTTTTTTTTTATCTATTTTGAGAACAATGGGGGGCGGAGGGGCATAGTCTGAGAAAGAGAGAGAGAATCTCAGCAGGCTCTGAGCTGTCAGTGTGGAGCCAGATACAGGGCTTGAACTCACAAACTGTGAGATCATGACCTCAGCCAAAATCAAGAATCTGACGCTTGGGGAGCTTGGGTGGCTCAGGTAAGCATCTGCCTTTAGCTCAGGTCATGGTCTTGCAGTTTGTGAGTTCGAGCCCTGCATCAGGCTCTGTGCTGACAGTGTGGAGCCTGCTTGGGATTCTCTCTCTTCCTTTCTCTATGCCCCCTCCTCTCTCTCAAAACAGATGAACAACAACAAAGAGAGTCAGATGCTTAACCGACTGAGCCACCCAGGTAGGTGCCCCAGCCCTTGGTGTTTTAACAGACTCTTCTGGTAGTGCTAAAGCACGGAGAGGTTTGAGAGCTAGACAGGCTTTCAGACAGCAGCTTGAAGCCCCTGTGACTCTGCATGGCATTGCAGGTGCTGAATGATCCCCATGCACCTGAGAGGGGCACTGAAGTAGCTGGAAGAGAGCTGGGCTCAGACACATGTTTGGGATCAAAGGAAGATGTGATAGAGCAAAGCATGGAACGGGGCCTGAAGACCATCTGGGGAGAAGCAAGTTTCAGTGATTCTAACACTTAAAAGCCACACTGATGCAAGAGGCGGGATTTCCAAACGAGTGAGATTGGTTTTTGCCATACTACAGAAATAACAGAAGTTAAGGTATGGGAAAAATAAGCTTAATTTCTTTCTCCCCCTCAAGCTTTATTGAGATATAATTGACAAAGAAAAATTGTATATATTTCAAGTGTGCAAAGGGATGATATGATACACGTATACATTGTGAAACGATTACTACGATAAGCTAATGACTATCTTACCTCACATAGGTACATCATCATCATCATCATCATCATCACCATCATTATTATTTTGGTGAGAACAGTTAAAATTTACTCTTAGAAAATTTTAAGTATGCAATATAGTATTATTAACTATAGTTGCCATGCAGTACATTAACCCCCCAGAATTTATTAATCTTATAATTTAAAGTCTGTACACTTTGACCAACATCTTCCCATTCCCTATCCCCATAACCCCTGGAAATCACCAATATACTCTGTGCTTCTGTGAATTCCACTTTTTAGATTCACACATGAATCAGATCATACAGTGTTTGTCTTTCTGTGTTTGGCTTATTTCACTTAGCACAAAGTCTGCCAGGTTTATTCAAGTAACTGAAAATGGAAGGATTTCCTTCTTTTTGTGGCAGAATAATATTCCATTATATATATGTGTGTATATATATAAACCATATACATATATACATATATATACCTATTTATCACATTTTCTTTATCCATGCATCTGGTGACAGAAACTTCAGTTATTTCCATATCTTGCTTATTGTGAATAATGCCACGGTAGTGCAGATAATGTCTGCAAGATCCTGATTTCAATGATTCAGCTATATACCTAGAAGTGGGATTATTGGATCATATGGTAGTTCTGTTATTAATTTTTAAAGGAATTTCATACTGTTTTCTATAATGGCTATACTAATTTACATTCCTAATAAAAGTAAGTAAGTTTTCTCTTTTGTTCACATCCTGGCCAATGCTTGTTATTTCTTGACTTTTTGAGAATAGCCATCTTAACAGGTGTGAAGTGATAGCTCATTGTAGTTTTGACTTGCACTAGCCATTTGTATGTCTTCTTTGGAATAAAGTTTTATTTCTTCAAATATAAATTTGTGATTTGAGATTTGTACTTGCTATATCCTTAATAAATATTCCCTCATTGTTTTACGGAAAATGTGGGGCTATAAGGACGACTCTAGTGGAAAGTTCAAGATCCTATGCAGCTAGCCAGTAGTAAATTGTGGTGGAACCTATAATCTCAGAGTCTAAATTTAAAAATGAGTCCTTGAGGGGTGCCTGGGTGGCTCAGTCAGTTGGGCATCCGACTTTGGCTCAGGTCACGGTCTCCCGGTTCGTAGGTTCGAGTCTACGTCGGGCTCTGTGCTGACAGCTGGCTCAGAGCCTGGAGCCTACTTCGGATTCTGTGTCTCCCTCTCTCTCTGACCCTCCCCTGCTCACGCTGTCTCTCTCTCTCTCAGAAATAAGGCATTAAAAAAAAAGATTTTAAAAAATAAAAATGAGGCTTTGCTGGGGCACCTGGGTGACTCATCATTTTAGCGTCCAACTCTTGATTTTGGCTCGGGTCATGATCTCACATTGGTGAGATCGAGCCTCGCATGGGGCTCTGGACTGAGCGTGAGCATGGTGCCTGCTTGGGATTCTCTCTCTCCCTTCCTCTCCCCTCTCCCGCTCTCTCTCTCAAAATAAATAAATACACATTTAAAAATATTTTTTAAAAAATGAGACCTTGCTATTTGTAACATCTGCATTGCAGCAAGGAAGGAAACAAGGGAATGCTCACCAGAAAGAGGCTGGGACCATTAAGCTCCAATTCCTTAAGCTATCAAAATGGAGACTTCCTATTATCCATGAATAAAATCTCAGATTCCCTACCAAAAATCACCATGTGATCAGCAATGGAGGAAGGGAAGATGAGACATTTTGGCACTCTGTAGTGCATGCATCTTGTAGTCAAAAGTTAGCTGATTTCACGAAGACTATTTGATTATAAAACTTTATAGGTAAATAATCCATTTATTTTAAAAATCACAAGGAAAATAAGATAAGAAAAATCCTATAAATCTAAAGAAACATATGAAACGTTTCAACCAATTGCAAAGTACAGATCTTATCTAGATCCTGATTTGAACAAACTGAGAAAAAATGAGACAATTGAGGAAATGTACACTCTGGATATTTGATGATATTAAGGACATTTTATTAATTCTTTTCGCATGTGAGAATGGAATCATGATTGTTTTTAACTAATTCTTATGTTTTAGAGATGCATTCTAAAATGTTCATATGGATGTTTGCACGTATAGATAGATTAGGAGGAGCTTAATGGAGGACCATGGTGGAGAAGAAGGGGAAAAATAGTTGGGGAGAGGGAGGGAGGCAAACCATGAGAGACTTTGAGTGCTGAGAACAAACTGAGGGTTGATGGGGGTAGGGGAGAGGGGAAGGGGGGTGATGAGTATGGAGGAGGGGACTTGTTGGGATGAGCACTATGTGTTATATGGAAACCAACTTGACAATAAACTATTTAAGAAAAACAATTTTAGCTAACATAAAAAAATAAAATGTTCATATGGAAAGATATAATATCCTGACTGTCTTTAAAAAATTATTTATAATCTCTACACCCAATGTGGGGCTAGAAAGGCCTCAAACTCATGACCCCAAGGTTAAGAGTTGCATGCTCTTCTGACTGAGCTAACAGGCCCCCCTGGGCTGTCCTAAATAGCATGAAGGAGGAAGGAGGAAGCAGAAGTATAGATGGAACCAGACTGGCTATAAGTCAGTAAGTGTTGTCACTTCACAGTGGTGTATGAACCCATACACTTCATTATGCTATCTGTCCGATCTTGTATGTGTTTCAAATTTTCCAACATAAAAAGTCTTGTTTTTTAAAGCTTTTTCTTTCTATCTTTCTTTCTTTCTTTCTTTCTTTCTTTCTTTCTTTCTTTCTTTCTTTCTTCCTTTCTTTCTTTCTATTTGAGAGAGAGAGAGGGCTGAGGGAGTGAGAGGGAGAAAGGATCTTAAGCAAGCTTCACAGTCAGCATGGAGCCTGATGTGGGGCTCCATCTCATGACCCTGGGGTCATGACATTAGCCAAAATTAAGAGTCAGATGCTCAACCGATTGAGCCGCCCAGAAGCCCCTCAAAAGCCTTTTAGAGAGAGTAATAACATTTATTTGAAAGAAATCATGAACATTTATTTGAAAGAGGTCATGGTTATTTGTTCAATAAAATATTTAGAATTTTTATAAAAACATTTCATTATTTTGTGGGTGAGTAAAATACTACAGATACTTTTCATGACTGAGATTTGCCTAGATGGCATTTTGTAGTATTTTATCATGGAGAGGCTGCTTTCCTCGTTGTGTTCTTCCTTCTCAGGATAGATAGATCCACATATTCATATCTATGTATTTATGGGGCCATGAACATGCCTTTCTAGGGATTCTTGCTTGTTCATGCTTGTATGATGAAGAAGGGGGACGGGGAAGAAGGAAGACCTTCCTATTAGGCAGCAGCAAACTATCGTTGCAAGCAAGGTAAGGACTACAAGGAATCCTATAAGCGGGATTTGCTCTGTGGTTTCCCAGTTCGCATCATTTATCCTGCACATCCACATAGTTCTCCAAGAATACTTCGCTGTGGGCCTCTCCTAGTTATGGCTGCCACTTCTCTTTCCAGGCTAAAGCCACCACAGAGCAGTGAAAACGTAGGGGCTCTCCTTCAGACTATCATGGTCCTAAATGGTACCTGTGATTTGCAGGGGGCTCAGGAGTATATTTAGTTTTTAGTGCTCCTGATGTGGCTGTGGCTTGTTTCCAGTCTCCAGGCAGGCTTGCAATGAGCTGTGTTATCCACCTGGGTGGTCTGGTACAAAGTACAGCCATGGGAGGAGTCTAAAGAATTTCATAAGGCTGAATAAATAGGCTTGGCAGATCTTTCTCTAGAATTCCTTTTCTACAAAACATCCAGTTCTCCCAGCTGGAATGGATGTGCTGGTAAAGGAATCCAGTCTTGGCCTGGAAGCCCGCTGAGGCCCATGGTCTTGTACATTGCAGTTTGCATGTATATCATAATTGGAAATGGCTCTGCTATCGAAGGTTGTCTTGTTGCAAAGTTTACTCAGTCCTTGCTTTGCAGGCTTCTTGCCAGAGTTTTGGGGGTGGTGCAGAATATATGATAGAAATTTGAAATTTAAGTTTTTATACTCGTGTTGGAAAGTTAGTCCCGTAAAGTAAGAATCTTGCTCTGTACGCCTAGATCATTGGTTCTCAAACTAGACTCCATAATGAGATTGCCTAGGGGACCCATGCCTGGGTGCCTCCCTCAGAGATTCGAGTTTGTTTGGTCTGGGATGTGACTGGCCATCAGGAGTGTTACAAGTTCCCTAAGCGATTTCGATGTACAAACAAATTCATGACCCACTGATAGCATTCTCATGACTCAGTCATTTTCAGACTAAAGTTTCAAGATCCTGTGAATGAGATAAAGTCAAGGGTTGAGATCATTTTCTTTTGAATAAAGTAAGATTTAAAAACCAGAGCTGCATTATTTTTCCAGCAGAACATCCGTAGACCTCAAAGTGAGAAGTCAAAGTGAACATGGACTAACAAGCCTCGTTATAAGAAGAACTTTTTTTTATAGACCTATAAAAGACCAAAACCCAAACCGAATGATATAAAAACAAACCACAGATGCACGGGCCACATTTGAATTCCTACAGTGGTAGTGTACTGGTGGTGAGCGGGTAGGTTTTGGAGTTAGGGGTCCACGATTAGGGTTCTGAGTTTGTCACTTAGGAGCTCTGGGGTTTTCGATGAGTCATTTGGCCTCTCTGAACTTTGGTTTATTCATCCCTGAAATCACGGTAACAATGGTTACTTTAGTGGCTTTTTGCAAAGATTAAATATGTGAATACATTCTATGCTTTTAATCGTAACTGAGCAATTATGTTATCATTAGCATTGATTAAAACATTAGAAATATTTGTTATCTGGGCAGCATCCAACTCACTCCAACTTGTATTTAATGAGCATCTTTGCTGTAATATTGCTATACATATCAATTTTATTTTCACTATTTGTTTTTATAGCAGAAATCGCAAACATACCCCAGAAAGAATCATATAATTCAGTGCTTCTCAAGGTTTAGTGTTTCTATGATTCACCTGGGGAACTTGTTAAAGTGCAGGTTTTGACTCAATAGATCTGGAGTGGGGCCCGAGACTCTGAATTTCTAAAAGATTCCCTGTGACACTCAGGTCTGCTGACCACAAATACCATACAAATGTGTTGCAATCACAACAGCCCTTAGTCTGGGCGGCTTAAACAACAGAGATTGAATCCTCGCAGGTCTGGAAGCTGGTGAGTCTGAGACCAGGATGCCAGAATGGTCTAGTTCTGGTGAGAACCCTCTTACTGGCTGGCAGACTGTTCTTTTCACTGCGTCTTCATATGGCAGAGAGAAGGAACTCTTCTGTCTCTTCCTGTGTGCCTAAGGGCACAAATTCCATCATGGGGGCTCTACCCTCGTGATTTCCTCTGACCCTAATTAACTCTCACAGGCCCCACCTCCTGATACTATGGCCTTGGGAGTTATAGTTTTAGCATAAGAATTTTATTTTATATTTTTTAATTAAAAGAATTTTTAACAAAAATATTCATTTTTTGAGAGATGGAGACAGAGCATGCGTGGGGGAGGGGCAGAGAGAGAGGGAGACAGAGAATCTGAAGCAGGCTCCAGGCTCTGAGCTGTCAGCATAGAGCCCAACACGGGGCTAGAACCCATAAACCTTGACCTCATGGCCTGAGCCGAAGTCAGACGCTTAACTGACTGAGCCACCCAGGAGCCCCAAGAGTTTTAGAGAGGCACAAGCATACAGTTCATAACACAAGGGTAAAATGTACTTCTAAGCACTATTATTCGACTTCAACAGTGATTAATCCCTGGCCAATTTTGTTTCTGCCTTCTCTTTATTTATCCCCACCCCCGTTATTTTGAAGTAAGTCTCAGATTCCTGTCACAACACCTATATTTCGGTATGTATCTCTTTAAAAATAGATATAGTCATACGTTGGAGATATTGAAGATTCAGCCCATATCACTACAATAAAGCAAATCTCGCAAAAAGTGAGTCAAATGAACTTTTTGGTTTCCTAGTGCCTATAATAGTCATGTTTATACTATACTATAGTCTATTAAGTGTGCAGTAACATTGTGACTTAAAAAAAAAACCAATGTGCCTACTTTAGTTAGGAAATATTGCTGGGGCACCTGGTGGTTCATTTGGTTAAATGTCTGGCTCTTGGTTTTAGCTCAGGTCATGATCTCATGGTTTCATGGGTTCAGGCCCTGCGTCAGGCTCTGTGCTGGCAATGCCGAGCGTGCTTGGGATTCCCTCTCTCTGTGTTCCTTCCCTGCTTGTAAGCATGACTCTCTCTCTCTCAAAATAAATAAATAAACTTTAAAAAAACTATTGAAAAAAGAAAATATTGCTAAAATTGCTAACCATTACTCGAGCTTTCAGCGAATCATAATCACTGATCACAGATCACCAGAACAAATACAATACAATAATAATGAAAAAGATCAAACTATTGTGAGGATTACCAAAATGTGACACAGAGACACAAAGTGAGCATATGCTGTTGGAAAATAGTGCCAAGAGACTTGTTTGGCCCAGGGTAGCTACACATGTCCATTTTGTAAAAAACCCAGTGTCTGCAAAGCCCAGTAAAGCAAAGCATGGTAAGACAAGGTGTGCCCACGTCTTTGAAAAATATAATTGCAACACTAACACTGCTCCCTTAAAAAATTTGACAGTGATTCTTTAATAGCATCCCTATCCAGATAGCGTTCATATGTCCCTGATTGTCCCATCAATGCTTTTTTATTGTAATATGTTAATTCGTCTCTTCAGTCTCATTTAGTCTAAAGATTCCTAGTCCAGCTTTTTTTTTTTTTTTTTTTAAAGAAGCTAAGATGATGGGTGCCTGGGCATCTCAGTTGGTTGAGCGTCCGACTGCAGCTCAGGTCACCATCTCCTGTTCATGAGTTTGGCCCCGTGTCAGGCTCTACGCTGACAGCTCAGAGCTTGGAGCCTGCTTCAAATTTGTCTCCCTCTCTCTCTGCCCCTCCCCCGCTCATGCTTTGTCTTTGTCTCTCTCAAAAACAAATAAACATTACAAAATTTTTTTTAAAAAGCTAAGATGAGAGATTTTCACTTGCTGCCCTCCTGAATTTGTTTAATAAGTCTCTTTCCTGTATTTTCTGCAAATTGGTAGTTGGATCCAGAACCTTAATCAGAATCAGCTTGGATTTTTTTTTTTTTGCAAGGCTACTTCTATCCGTGGTGCTGTGCATTTCCTCAGCAGGTAGAGAATATCTGTGTCTTTCCATCTGTAGTCTTTTAGATGAAGTTCCCTCTAAACAATGGAATCCATGATTGGGGTATGCTGCCACCGGGTGGTAACAGCACGCATAGTCACAGGTAGAAGCAGTAAAACCTGAGAAGCACTTTGGGTGTAAGGTGCTAGAAGGCTGGACTTGTCTTCTTCATTGAAACTTTATTAAATTACCACAGTTCTTAAACATGATACTTAAAAGCTACTTTTAAAATAAACGAAGGCTGTGTCTTTGTAAGAATAGTTACAATTTATTTAGTCCAAGAAACTTATATCTGTGATCTCCTTTAATTCTCATGATACCCAAGAATATTAGATACCATTGTGTGCATGGTAAAACAGTGGCGAGGCTGAGATTTGAGGTCTACATTTGTTCTCCTAACCACTTCTGTGCCTTGCTGCCATCCCTTCTGGTCTATTTTGGAGGAGTCGCCTGTACTTGCTNCGCCAGCTTACGGCTGTCCTGATTTTTGTTTGTTTGTCCTGCTCCCCTCCACCTTCCAATGCACACTCCATCCATCTTTGCTCTGGGAAACTGGCTTTTGTGGATTGTATCACCAGGCTGCCTGTCCACTGCCTTCCAATGGCTTCCAACTGAGTTCAGTCCAGTTTTTTCTTTCTGCTTCTTCCCTACTTTGCAGTGTTTCTGAATGGCTACTACCCTCAACAACTACAATTCCTGCTGCAGCTGGTCCTCCTCCATGGTTTCTCGCCCAGCTTCAGTTAATACAGTTTGCTCCTCTTGCCCCGCAGACCTCAGGGTTTTAGCAACTTCCCCTCTTCTGTTCCCTGGGAGCCTCAGCTTTCCCTTTAGTGCCCTTTCTCCACCTATGTTAGTCAGTATTGCCTTCATCAACATATCCCCTCAAAATCCCAGCTGAGGGTGCTGGCTGTTTACCGCAGGGATTCTCTTCATTCACCTCCTCCCCTCTCTTCCTCTCCTCAGCCTGCTTCAGTGAGGCAAGCACCCTGGCGTTTCACTGAGAAGTTACTATGGTTTCCACTTTTCCTAGCCAGTGGTTAATTCTCAGTTCTCATCTTACTTTTCACCCACTAGGAGCTTTAAAGAAAAAAAAAAATTAATTTGAATATAGTATACACACAATGTCACATTAGTTTTGGGTGTACAACATAGTGATCCGACAAGTTTACACATTATGCTATGTGCCCCACATGCGTAGGTGCCATCTCTGGCCATACGACACAATTATAGTATCATTGATAATATTCCTTGTTTTGTGCTTTTTATTCTGTGACTCATTCATTTCACAAGTGGCAGCCTATATCTCTCACTCCCCTTCACCATTTTTGCCCATCCCCCAGCTCCCTCCCCTCCGGCCATCCATCAGTTTGTTCTTGGTCTTTATAGGTCTGATTGTGCAGGAGCTGCTTCTGACACCCTGCTTGAAGCGCTTCCTTCCCAGTCTTCCCATTGCCGCATGGTTGACCTTTGTACCTTCTCGGCCACTCCTCTTCCTGACCACATCTCGGTGGCATGTTCAGGCGTTCAATTTACGAACCTCTTCTCCAACCCTACTCTCTTCATATTCATCTCAGCTAGTCCTGGAGCTTAAATGACACCTCTGCACGTATCACTCCCTAGTCTGTGTCTAGTCCTGACCCACCCCAGAGCTTCAGAATCACATACCTAATTGCCTGCTCGCCATTACAAAATCAATTCTTAATTTTTTAATGTTTATTTCTTTTTGAGAGAGAGACAGAGCGTGGGCAGGGGAGAGCAAAGAAGAGAGAGGGAGACACAGACTTCAAAGCAGGCTCCAAACTCTGAGCTGTCAGCACAGAGCCAGATGTGGGACTCGAGCTCATGGACCACGAGAACATGACCTGAGCCAAGTCAGACCCTCAACCGACTGAGCCACCCAGGCACCCTGCAAAATTAGTTCTTGATTCTAGACGCTCCCCCCACTCCCATATACTACCTCCTGCTTAGTTGATGGCATCACCCTTCACCGGATACTAAGTTCGAAACCCCTGAGTCATCCTCGACTCCTCTCCTCACTCCCCAAGATCTATGCCATCAGCAAGTCCAGTGGGACCTGCCTTCAGCATGTATCCAAGATCTCGACAACTCTTCACCATTCATTACTGCCACCCATACCCAAGCCACCATCATCTGCTAGGACAGCAATTGCTTTCTTGATGGGTCTTACTGCTTAAGCTCTTCTCCCTTCCAGGCAGTTCTCCACACAGCTGCCTTCTGGTCTTTTCAAAATGTAAATCAGGTCACTCCTCGGTTCATCTTGGCCTTGCCTCACTCCTGGAGGGAACTCGGAAGTGCCTCCACGGGCTGCAGGGCGCCACGCCACCTGCTTGCTCCCCCCTCTCGCCCTAACCACCGGCCTTCTGTCTTGCTCCCGCGGCGCCAGCCGCACAGGCCTTCCCTGAACGTGCCAACTTTGGTCCTGCTCAGAACCTGTCTCTGTTGCTTTCTGTGTGTGCAATGATTTTCTCCCTCTATCTTCTCACGGCTATTTTTCAGCCTGCAGACCTTTGCTCCCCTGTCATCTCCTCAGAGGGGCCTTCTCACCAACTTATCTAAAATAGCAACTCTCCCTTGACTTCACTTTCCATCGCCTGTCCCTGCTTAGTTTTCTAAGCCAGCGAGGGTCACGTTCTGAAATGAAATCACTTCTATGTGTATGTATTGTTCTCTGACTCTCCTCGAGCAAGGACTTGCAGGAGCTCAATAACTGTTGGGTGGGCTCATGAATGAGTGGCACCAGTTTCATCTCTGTCTCCACAGACAGCAAGTGCTTGGTACATGTTTGCTCAGTGGAGAGCCCCGATTTGGAAGGCTCCAGGCCTGTTGCAGACCCCTCCCCGCCTTGGAGGTTAGAGGTGTTTGAACTCGCTGGGATCCCCTGAGGGCTCTCCATGCCCTTCTCAAGGACAACGTGATTTCTTGGTCATGGGTTTGGGGGTTTTAGAGACCTGCCCGTGAGCCTTCTTACTGTGGACGTGGCCCTTTCTTAGCTTAACCCTTCTGTTTGTCCCTCAGTTCAGTTCTACCCAGAGTCCTCTGCTGGCCCTGCTATGGGGAGGCAGAGCCAAGAAAGCTTTGCTGCGAGAAATTCATGGCAAGGTGGGGTCTCTAACAGCTGTCACAGGAGGCAAGGGGACTCAGTGCACAACAGAGGTGGAACAGCCAGGTCCAAAGACGCCCGATCAGCAGCCCATCTGTTCCCAATATTCCAGCCTAAAACTTTCTGATCTTGGACCTACTGGCTCACCTTGACTTGGAAACACTCCTCAGGGTGAACAGGTCGGGCTTTTGTTCTTCCAACCCAGCTTCAGGGATTCTGGGAGTCCTGGCTGGCATGGATAGCTTCTGAACTGATAGTGAAATCTGCTTCAAGATTTATTGGTACCCAAGGAGGGTGATCTGTGGGCTCAGTTACCATAGATGACCCTCCGGATGACATCTTCTGATGGCCATGGCTCTCCAGACACACACAGTATGGCAGCCGGCTTGGAGCTGGGAGACAATGTAGGGAAACGTTTTTCCTTGGCAGGTGTCAATGCTCATTCACTCACATGTCATTAAAAATGTAGTGAGTTGTTATGTGTGCTGGAATATAATTTATTTGAGATGTTTAACAATATTCCTTTCTCCATGTGTTTTATCACCCTCCTCTCAACTTATTCCCCTACCCACCTTCTCCTTTTTTGTTCTTTATGTCCCTAGGAAAGGGATGTAATAGAAGTTAAAAAAAAAAAGGGGCGCCTGGGTGGCTTAGTCGGTTAAGCGTCCGACTTTCGCTTAGGTCATGATCTTGTGGTTCGTGGGTTCGAGCCCCGCGTCGGGCTCTGTGCTGACTGCCAGCTCAGAGCCTGGAGCCTCTTTCAGTCTGTGACTCCCTCTCTCTCTGACCCTCCCCTGCTCACACTGTCTCTCTCTCTCTCTCTCTCCTAGGAATAAATAAAACATTAAAAAAAATTTAAAAAAAAAGAAATTAAAAAAATCAAAGGAGTCTTTTTTGCTTTGGTGTCCAAGAAATATGGCTTTCCATAAATAGAGAAGACTCTAAGAATAGACAAAATCTCTATGAGAGAGAGCAGGGCTTCCCAAACCCTACCCTCACACGAAGAAGAGGTTTCCCTGAGGCTGGGAGAAAGACAGGACAGAGGGGAAGTAATGAAGATAGAGACCCTGGTGGTGTAGGGAGGGACAAGCCCTGTCTTCCGGACAGAGCCTCACGGGACAAAGTTGAAAGCTGGGGATTCTTTTGCTCCAAGAAAAGGAGGAGCCTGATTTCCACGCTCATATGGCACAGAAGGGAAGAGGGTTTTCAGACTGGAAGGGTCTTGGCTGTCAGGAATGAGAGACATAGTGACAGTCACTGGCGTGGGCTGAAGACGGATGGTCAGATGCTCACCTCCATCATCCTAATGAAGTGGAAGAGAAATTGTGGGGTGGACTCCGAAAGCCTGAGGTTACGTTTCTGCTTCTTTGGCAGCACGGGAATTCAAACTCAAAAGTAAGCTGAGCTTTCTCGTGCATGCACGCGCGCACATCCACATCACATTTCAAAAAGAAAGTTTGTTGAGCTCCTGCTATGTACCAGGCTGGGAGCAGGCACCCAGACGTGGTCTCCGGCCTCTGTATTAGAGTCTCTCTAGGGGAGGAGCATTTGAGCAGCTGAGCATGAGCCTTGTGTTAGTGGAGTATTGGAAAAGTGTGCATAAGGCTGCATGACCACAGAGGTGAGTGTGCATTCTCCCGGGAATTATAGCTCCGGCTTCACACACCCCGAAGACGCCAGTTTCGGGGTGCTCACAGCAGTCACTAAAGTCTCAGAAGACCAGTAGGGAAAGCCAGAGCTTGTGGATTAATTCACACATGGACAACAAACCTTTGGGAACTGGCCATTGGCATAAAATTCAAAAGGTACCGTCAAATGACAAAACTAAAACAATTTAGTAACGAGCTTGACGTCCTTTGTGCAAAGGACAACAATCTGTGGATTGGGGGAGTATGGTGCCTCACAAGCAGCGAAGCACTCTTCCCGTGGGACTTAGGCAAGAGTGAGTTTTATAGAGCATTAGAAGCAGCAATACTGAAACAGGGCATGATTGACTAGGAGGCTGGAATTTCTTTCTAAGGCTAACAGGTCCCTAACAGGTGTTAGGTTTTCGTGACAGGTGTTTCTTGTAAGTGCAGGCTGATTTAGCCTTAGATCCGTGACCTGGCCACGGAGGCGTCCTTCAAATTGTGGGTCCTGACGCACCAATGAACTTTATCAGGACAAAGCCAACGTGGTGAAAAAGTCTTCTTTCCTCCCCCTTTCTCTAGCCAGTGACTTCCCTCCCCCTCCACAGGCAATCTCAGCTACCAGTTTATTTTGTCTAAGCGTAAGTTGTAAATACTTCCCAGTTTATTGCTTGCTTTTCAATTTATTTGTGTTTTTTTGGTCATGTTGATGTTTTAACCTTTTTATATGGACTATTATTTTTAGACCTAAAAATCAGTTTAAAAATGCATGCAATAACCCTCACACAAATGTTCATAACAGCTTTATTTGTAATAGCTCCAAACTGGAATCATCCCAGATGTCCTTCAACACACGAGCGTATACACACACACACACGCACACATGCACACATGTGCACACACTACTCAGCATAAAAAGGAATCCACTATTGATACGTGCGACACCTTTGTTGAATTTGTTTTGCAAAATGTTACCATGGGCGATATGACATAATAAGAAATCTGTATTTGCTCTCTGCCTTCTCCCCACCCCGTTCCTGGCACACAGCTCCTAAAACCCTTGGAATCTCTGAAGCGGTAAGTGTATTTCTCCATGTTAATGAGATGACTCGTGGCTGGAGTCTCCCAGAAAGCTCCTAATGATGGAGGGGCTGGTTTTTGCCAGAGGAACCAACCTTGTGTTAGAGAATTGGGAATTTCAGCCCTATTCCT